>NC_071539.1:18289947-18620945 GCF_026979565.1 Vidua chalybeata
AAGAAAAGTGGCCAGCCCATGTTCCTGATGTCAGTTTGTAGGGTTCCCTTGGGACTGTCAGGGTAGCACAGGTTTGAGGTGGGGGAAGGCTGGGACTGGGACATATCCTTGATCGTTCGGAATTTTTGGAGGTGGCCGTCCACACAGGTTTTGTAGCCCCTGGAGACATAGACTGGCTCTTTTCCCTGGGAAAGAGAAGTGGCCAGCCCAGGTTCCTGATGTCAGTTTGTAGGGTTCCCTTAGGACTGTCATCGCACCACAGGTTTGAGGTGGAGACAGGTTGGGTCGGGAACATAGCCTTGATCTTTCGGATTTTTTGGAGGTGGCGGCCACTCAGGGCCACCGGACTCCGGAGACAGAGGCCGGCTCTTTTCCCTGGGAAAGAGAAGTGGCCAGCCCAGGTTCCTGATGTCAGTTTGTAGGGTTCCCTTGGGACTGTCAGGGTAGCACAGGTTTGAGGTGGGGGAAGGCTGGGACTGGGACATATCCTTGATCGTTCGGATATTTTGGAGGTGGCCGGCCACTAAGTTTTTGTGGCCCCTGGAGACAAAGATCAGACCTTTTCCCTGGGAAAGAAAAGTGGCCAGCCCAGGTTCCTGATGTCAGTTTGTAAGGTTCCCTTAGGACTGTCATCGCACCACAGGTTTGAGGTGGAGACAGGTTGGGTCGGGAACATAGCCTTGATCTTTCGGATTTTTTGGAGGTGGCGGCCACTCAGGGCCACCGGACTCGGGAGACAGAGGCCGGCTCTTTTCCCTGGGAAAGAGAAGTGGCCAGCCCAGGTTTCTGATGTCAGTTTGTAGGGTTCCCTTGGGACTGTCAGGGCAGCACAGGTTTGAGGTGGAGGCAGGTTGTGTGTGGGACATATCCTTGATCGTTCGGATTTTTTGGAGATGGGCGGCCACTCAGGGCCACCGGACTCCGGAGACAGAGGCCGGCTCTTTTCCCTGGGAAAGAAAAGTAGCCAGCCCAGGTTCCTGATGTCAGTTTTTAGGGTTCCCTTGGGACTGTCAGGGCAGCACAGGTTTGTGGTGGGGGCAGGTTTGGTGTGAGACATATCCTTGATTGTTCAGATTTTTTGAAGGCGTCCTCACCCTCAGGGCCACATGACACTGGAGATATAGACTAGGCCTTTTCCTTGGGAATGAAAAGTGGCCAGCCCAGGTTCCTGATGTCAGTTTGTAGGGTTGCCTTGGGACTGTCAGGGCAGCACAGCTATTACGTGGGGGCGTGATAGGTCTGGGACATATCCTTGATCGTTCGGAGTTTTTGGGGGCCGCCGGCACCTAAGGACCTGTGGACCATGGTAACAAAGACCGGGCCTTTTCCCTGGGAAAGAGAAGTGGCCAGCCCAGGTTCCTGATGTCAGTTTGTAGGGTTCCCTTGGGACTGTCAGGGTAGCACAGATTTGAGGTGGGGGAAGGCTGGGACTGGGACATATCCTTGATCGTTCGGATTTTTTGGAGGTGGCCAGGCACTAAGATTTTGTGGCCCCTGGAGAGAAAGATCAGACCTTTTCTCTGGGAAAGAAAAGTGGCCAGCCCAGGTTCCTGATGTCAGTTTGTAGGGTTCCCTTGGGACTGTCAGGGCAGCACAGGTTTGAGGTGGAGGCAGGTTGGGTGTGGGACATATCCTTGATCGTTCGGATTTTTTGAAGTGGCCGTCCACTCAGGGCCTTAGGACCCCGGAGACGAAGACCGTCCCTTTTCCCTGGGAAAGAAAAGTGGCCAGTTCAGGTTCCTGATGTCAGTTTGTAGGGTTGCCTTGGGACTGTCAGGGCAGCACAGGTTTGAGGTGGGGGAAGGCTGGGTCTGGGACATATCCTTGATCGTTCGGATTTTTTGGAGGTTGCCGGCCCCTCAGGGGCACAGGACCCTGGAGAAAAAGACTGGCTCTTTTCCCTGGGAAAGAAAAGTGGCCAGTCCAGGTTCCTGATGTCAGTTTGTAGAGTTCCCTTGGGACTGTCAGGGCAGCACAGGTTTGAGGTGGGGGCATGCTCGGTCGGGAACATATCCTTGATTGTTCGGAATTTTTGGAGGCTGCCGGCCACTCAGGCCACAGGACCCTGGAGACAAAGATCGGACCTTTTCCCTGGGAAAGAAAAGTAGCCAGCCCAGGTTCCTGATGTCAGTTTGTAGGGTTCCCTTGGGACTGTCAGCGCAGCACAGGTTTGAGGTGGAGTCAGGTTGGGTGTGGGACATAGCCTTGATCGTTCGGATTTTTTGGAGGCTACCGGCCACTCAGGGCCACAGGACCCCGGAGACATAGACTGGCTCTTTTCCCTGGGAAAGAGAAGTGGCCAGCCCAGGTTCCTGATGTCAGTTTGTAGGGTTCCCTTGGGACTGTCAGAGCCGCTCAGTTTTGAGGTGGGGGAAGGTTGGGTCTGAGACATATCCTTGATCGTTCGGATTTTTTTAAGTGGCTTTCCACTCAGGGCCACAGGACCCCGGAGACGAAGACCGTCCCTTTTCCCTGGGAAAGAAAAGCAGCCAGCCCAGGTTCCTGATGTCAGTTTGTAGGGTTGCCTTGGGACTGTCAGGGCAGCACAGGTTTGAGGTGGGGGAAGGCTGGGTCTGGGACATATCCTTGATCGTTTGGATTTTTTGGAGGCCGCCGGCCCCTCAGGGCCACAGGATCCTGCAGAGAATGATGGGGCTTTTTCCCTGGGAAAGAAAAGTTGCCAGTCCAGGTTCCTGATGTCAGTTTGTACGGTTCCCTTGGGACTGTCAGCGCACCACAGATTTGAGGTGGGGGCAGGTTGGGTCGGGGACATATCCTTGATCGTTCCGATTTGTTGGAGGCCACCAGCCCCCCATGGTCACAGGACCCTGGAGCCAAAGACCGGGCCTTTTCCCTGGGAAAGAGAAGTGGCCAGCCCCGGTTCCTGATGTCAGTTTGTAGGGTTCCCTTGGGGCTGTCAGGGCCGCTCAGTTTTGAGGTGGGGGAAGGCTGGGACTTGGACATATCCTTGATCGTTCGGATTTTTTGGAGGTGGCGTCCACTCAGGTTTTGTGGCCCCTGGAGACATAGACTGGCTCTTTTACCTGGGAAAGAGAAGTGGCCAGCCCAGGTGCCTGGTGTCAGTTTGTAGGGTTTCCTTGAGACTGTCAGGGCAGCACAGGTTTGAGGTGGAGGCAGGTTGGGTCTGGGACATATCCTTGATCGTTCGGATTTCTTGGAGGTGGCAGCCACTCAGGGCCACCGGACTCCGCAGACAGAGGCCGGCTCTTTTCTCTGGGAAAGAAAAGCAGCCAGCCCAGGTTCCTGATGTCAGTTTGTTGGGCTCCCTTGGGACCGTCAGGGCAGCACAGGTTTGTGGTGGGGGCAGGTTGGATGTGGGACATATCCTTGATCGTTCGGATTTTTTGAAGTGGCCTTCCTTTCAGGGCCACAGGACCCCGGAGACGAAGATCGGACCTTTCCCTGGGAAAGAAAAGTCGACAGCCCCAGTTCCTGATGTAAGTTTGTCGGGTTGCCTTGGGACTGTCAGGGCAGAACAGGTTTGAGGTGGGGGAAGGCTGGGTCTGGGGCATATCCTTGATCGTTCGGATTTTTCTGGAGGCGGCCTCCCCCTCAGGGCCACAGGACGCTGGAGATATATTCCAGCCCTTTTCCTTGGGAAAGAAAAGTGGCCAGCCCAGGTTCCTGATGTCAGTTTGTAGGGTTCCTTTGGGACTGTCAGGGCAGCACTTCTATGACGTGGGGCCGGGATAGGTCTGGGACATATCCTTGATCGTTCGGATTTTTTGGGGGCCGCCTGCACCTAAGGACCTGTGGACCATGGTAACAAAGACCGGCCCTTTTCCCTGGGAAAGAGAAGTGGCCAGCCCAGGTTCCTGATGTCAGTTTGTAGGGTTCCCTTGGGACTGTCAGGGTAGCACAGGTTTGAGGTGGGGGAAGGCTGGGACTGGGACATATCCTTGATCGTTCGGATTTTTTGGAGTTGGCCGGCCACTAAGTTTTTGTGGCCCCTGGAGACAAAGATCGGACCTTTTCCCTGGGAAAGAAAAGTGGCAGCCCAGGGTCCTGATGTCAGTTTGTAGGGTTCCTTTAGGACTGTCACGGTAGCACAGGTTTGAGGTGGAGGCAGGTTGGGTGTGGGACACATCCTTGATCGTTCGGATTTTTTCGAGGCGGCTTCTCCCTCAGGGCAACCGGACCCAGGAGACATAGACTGGCTCTTTTCCCTGGGAAAGAGAAGTGGCCAGCCCAGGTTCCTGATGTCAGTTTGTAGGGTTCCCTTGGGACTGTCAGGGCCGCAGAGTTTTGAGGTGGGGGAAGGTTGGGTCTGGGACATATCCTTGATCGTTCGGATTTTTTGAAGTGGCCGTCCACTCAGGGCCACAGGACCCCGGAGACGAAGACCGTCCCTTTTCCCTGGGAAAGAAAAGTCGCCAGCCCCGGTTCCTGATGTCAGTTTGCAGGGTTCCCTTGGGACTGTCAGGGCAGCACAGGTTTGAGGTGGGGGCATGCTGGGGCGGGAACATATCCTTGATCGTTCGGATTTTTTGCAGGCCGCCAGCCCCTCATGGCCACAGGACCCTGGAGCCAAAGACCGGGCCTTTTCCCTGGGAAAGAAAAGTGGCCAGCCCAGGTTCCTGATGTCAGTTTGTAGGGTTCCCTTAGGACTGTCATCGCACCACAGGTTTGAGGTGGAGGCAGGTAGGTTCGGGAACATATCCTTGATCGTTCATATTTTTTGGAGGTGGCCGGGCACTCAGGTTTTGTGGCCCCTGGAGACAAAGATCGGACCTTTTCCCTGGGAAAGTAAATTGGCCAGCCCAGGTTCCTGATGTCAGTTTGTAGGGTTCCTTTGGGACTGTCAGGGCAGCACAGTTTTGAGGTGGGGGCAGGTTGGGTGTGGGACATATTCTTGATCGTTCTGATTTTTTGAAGGCTGCCTCCCCCTCTGGTCCACCAGACCCTGTATAAATAGAGCAGCTCTTTTCCCTGGGAAAGAGAAGTGGCCAGCCCAGGTCCCTGATGTCAATTTGTAGGGTTCCCTTCGGACTGTTTGCGCACCACAGGTTTGAGGTGGGGGAAGGTTGGGTCTGGGACATATCCTTGATTGTACGAATCTTTTGGAGGCTGCTGGCCCCTCAGGTCCACAGGACCCTGGAGAGAAAGACCGGGCCTTTTCCTTGGGAAAGAAAAGTGACCAGCCCACGTTCCTGCTGTCAGTTTGTAGGGTTGCCTTGGGACTGTCATGGTAGGAAAGGTTTGAGGAGGGGGCAGGTTGGGTGTGGGACATATCCTTGATCGTTTGGATTTTTTGGAGGCTACCGGCCACACCGGGCCACAGGACCCCGGAGACAAAGACTGGGCCTTTTCCCTGGGAAAAAAAGTGGCCAGCCCAGGTTCCTGATGTCAGCTTGTAGGGTTCCTTTGGGACTGTCAGGGCAGCACAGGTTTGAGGTGGGGGCAGGTTGGATGTGGGACATAGCCTTGATCGTTCGGATTTTTTGGAGGCGGCTTCCCGCTCAGGGCAACCGGACCCAGGAGACATAGACTGGCTCTTTTCCCTGGGAAAGTGAAGTGGTCAGCCCAGGTTTCTGATGTCAGTTTGTAGGGTTTCCTTGGGACTGTCAGGGCTGCACAGTTTTGAGGTGGGGAAAGGTTGGGTCTGGGAGATATCCTTGATCGTTCGGATTTTTTGAAGTGGCCATCCACTCAGGGCCACAGGACCCTGGAGACGAAGACCGTCCCTTTTCCCTGGGAAAGAAAAGTCGCCAGCCCCGGTTTCTGATGTCAGTTTGTAGGGTTGCCTTGGGACTGTCAGGGCAGCACAGATTTGAGGTGGTGGCATGTTGGGTCTGGGACACGTCCTTGATTGATCGAATCTTTTGGAGGCTGCTGGCCCCTTATGGCCACAGGATCCTGGAGAGAAAGACCGGGCCTTTTCCCCGGGAAAGAGAAGTGGCCAGCCCAGGTTCCTGATGTCAGTTTGTAGGGTTCCCTTGGGACTGTCAGGGCAGCACAGGTTTGAGGTGGTGGAAGGTTGGGTCTGGGACATATCCTTGATCGTTCGGATTTTTTGGAGGCTACCTCCCCCTCAGGTCCACCAGACCCTGTATGCAAAGACCGGCTCTTTTCCCTGGGAAAGAGAAGTGGCCAGCCCAGGTTCCTGATGTCAGTTTGTAGGGTTCCCTTGGGACTTTCAGGGCAGCACAGTTTTGAGGTCGGGTGGTTTTGGTCTGGGACCTCTCTTTGGTCCTATGGATTTTTTGGAGATGGCCGGCCACTCAGGGCTGCAGGCCTCTGGAGCCAAACAGCGGCCCTTTTCCCTGGGAAAGAAAAGTGGCCAGCCCAGGTTCCTGATGTCATTTTATAGGGTTCCCTATCACACCCCCTGCTCTTTGGAAACAATCTCCATTTAAATATGGGGCCTTGAAATCTTCTCCAAAAAAATCATCCAAATAACTCCGCACAAATATTTGGAATTGATAGTAAAAGAAAGCAATTCATTATAGGGTGGAAATGGTGACTTATATCTTATGCACCTGAAACTGCCTCACCCAATATTGGTTTCTCAACCATGTAGAAGCAACATCTGTCTCTGCAGGGTTTTTGAGTTCCAGAGAAGCAAATATCACAGGTAAAAGTGAAAGCCTTTGCACCAACACCCATGGTGCGGCCATCCCTGAGAGCAGCACACGGCAGGGGCTCTCAGCTGAAATGTTTCTACTACTGAAAATTAGAATCCTTAATAATATCTATATATGGCTTCCCAGGCACACTTATTATCAAGAAAGGGATGATGCATTCCAATATCTCCTTTGATACAACAGTGAAAACTTGGGTTGGATTCAATGTGTAGGAATGTGTAAGTGAGAACAATTTGGGAACATAAGAAGCCGCAACTAGGGGTTTTGACACTGCCTGTTCCTATGTTGTTCCTGTGACATTAGCAACCCCTGAAAATGACAACAAAGAGATTTCCAGGCTTGAGCTCCTGGCAAAGAGGTGGCAGTCTTGTCATTTTTTCAGACTGAACTGGAATTCCTAAGGCAAATAAAGTTCCTGTAAGCCTGGTAAGGGCAGTGGCAGAGCATGGAGGGGCATTGCTCCTCCCTGTGCCAGCTTCAACAGACATATCATAAATCATGCGGCACTGGGGTGTGTTTTTCTGGCATTACCTCTCTTCTCACTTAGGCAGCTCTCAGATGGATTCAATGCACCTGGCTAACATCTATTTATCACTGTTGTGATGGTACAGAAACACACTATCCATTTTGGCACTGGCATCCTTGCTCAGCACACAATATTTGTTAAAGATTTAAAGTCTGTCAAATGATTTAAACTGTTATAGATTTGCCACAGAATGCAGTTAAATATATACCATGTATTTCTTCTGCAAAGCAGACAATGATTTCATAGAGCAGAATACAACTTTTCATTCATTTAAAATACACAAGATTTCATGGGCAGAGATCATACAACTGAGATCCTAAAGAGATATGCTGAATGTGTCAAGCTGCATTCCTGCATATCTGAAACACGACACAGCTTTAAGCTCTGTGCTTTATGATATCAGAATACTGCAACAGTAATGAAAAATAGGAAAACTGTGGCATTGCCATCGAAATGTAACTTCTGTGTGTAGAAACTGAACCAAAGAATAAGGGATTATTGTGTCAAGCTGGTCAAGCAGATACAAATTTCCACCCCACTGGTGTGACATTCAATGGAAGTATTGGCAATGTGACTATGTCTGCTCAAATCAATTGTACTGTGAGAGCATTCGAGTGATGGGCAAAAGGAATGGCTGTGGAAAAACTGGGAAAGAGGGTGGCTTCTGCCACAATCCACTCTATACTATTTTTGTTTACCCTGCAAAGGGCATCCACTGTTTTGAACAATGTCACTAATGCAAAGTGGGAAACACACACCTGTAATTTTGGTGTGGTTTTGGTGGTGGTTGTTGTTGTTATTATTATTATTGATGATCCAGTCAAACTTTTTAGATAATTATCAGTGAGGCTAACATTTAATGTTTTATAGCAACAATGCCCAGTCTCTAATTTTATTCCTTTGATTGTTTGTTCCTCATGATGTCCAGGTAAATCCCACCATGGCTTTACTGTCCCTCTTGTATGGGACAGGAAATCGGTGCTAGTGACACACATGTAACACACACTGTACTTTCCAGATGGATTTGGGCCAGAATGATTCACAGCTCTGTTCAAGATGCTTTGGGGATTCATAAACATGCAGCAGTCATTCATCTCCTGTGTAACAACAAATAAGTAAACACATAACCACAAAGGCAGGATTTGGACATCAATCCTGAAACTACCTGTGAATTGTTCTTTGCCTTATTTAGCCAGTCCTCTCTACATGAAGTTTCTTTACAGATATTACTTCTCTAAAAATTAAGGACAAACAGTTAGTCACAACTATTCACGTTTTTATTAGCTTTAGAGCTTTGATTGATGCTTACATATTTGTTTATAGCATTCTTCCCTTCATCTCACAGAAATATTTTCTGTGATTCACCAGTGTAGAGCAATCTACCTCCTTAGATAATTGAAATTACTAACTCAGTGTTTCTGATTCAGTTGATATGCTATTTTGTTTTGTTTATTGATATTTTCATACCTTTTGAAATAAAGACAGGCTAATAAAGTTATTGTCTTTTTTTGAGATAATTGGTAGCTTGCTGTGATTTTTTTCTTAATTTGTTTGCAAGAGCAATATTTCCTGTAAAGATCTAATTCAGCAGTTGTTTGTTTTCTTCCCTTGATCTCAGGCTAGTCTACAGTGCTGCCAAAACAGTATGACTGGGATTACTAATTCAAAATTTTCCTTTTCCAGTATCAATCTAACCAGGCAATCTAGGTTCTGTAGAACAGCCATATTCCTGAGCTGCTTGATACACTGATGTATTTTCATTTAGTTCATACGCATGCAAAACACTGAGCCCACATGCAAGACCACCTAGTCAAAAAATCTATGAATTTAAATAAGGCTAGAGAATAAGGTTTCTGAGAAGCAGGGTTTAATAACTGTTCTTTCTGTGAGCAAGTATTTTTTAAGCAAAGAACTTTCTGTTGTAAAAATACTTGTACATTTTTTAGGAACTTTGAAATAAATTCTGAAGTTTGGACTAGTTGTTAATCACTCTTCATTTTAGAGAGATTTTGACAAAAGTGGCAGTGGTCAAGATTTGGTACTGACCTCTTTCATCATGAAAAATAACTTGCTTGATACAGCAAATCATTAATTTATCTCTGTTACCTCTCTTTCTTGCGATGTCAAGAAATTACAATCTTTATTTTAGTTGTGCCAATGAAAACAAAAAGCAGTAGTGCAAAATCATCAACAGCTTTCAATCTGCTACTGAGAAATAACAATCTCATTATTATCAAAATTTCAAATAAAACTTTCCATTTGGCGAGTTAAGAAATAACAGAATAACTACAAAGGTAGAAACCCAGGTACAACAGTGCTCTTCTTACAGTAACTCCAAACAATCCTCTAATCTCCATTTATGTATCCACATCTCAGGTATAAGGTACACACTTTACTGACTTTTTTCTCCTGCAACAGTAGACTTTGTTGCATTATGCTAAAGGAGTTCCATGAAAACTACAAGACTAATAAAACTACCATTAAGCATTGACAGCCTTGAGATACCTGAATATCTTTACAGATTATCAATATGTAATGTGACTGAGGGTTGAAGCAGCAAAGGGTGGGAAAATTGCACTCAGTGGAGGAAAAGAGATTGTTTAGACATCAAACAAACCTCTCAGATTTATCCCATCTAAACTCCTGAGAGAGAAATAAGCCAATGTCTTCTATAAATGCAACCAGGGCATAAAACTGCTTTTTTGGGTTTTACTCTTGTGTTTTTTACTAAATTATCTTTGGTCTATATCAAATTAAAACACAGAATGAGAAAATTTGCATTGAAAAACCATATAAATACATACTCCTGATTTATAAGACAAGCTCTCCATATTTATATATATTTTGGCCATTTCTCATAAGTTTCTTGAGACCTAAACTAGTACCAGTCAAAATTAATAAAACCAAGCTTGAATATCATTTTACTAGGGTTGAATGTGAGAAATAAATATTACAAAATAGCTTCTTAGAAAGTTATTAATATATCCTTTATATCAGAACTCTGCAGATCTTGTTTCTTTTGATTTGAGTTTAGGAATTTGGGGCTAGGTTTCTAGAGCTACCTGGATACTTCACTGGGCACATAAATCTCATTAGATCACACTGAATGCAAACACTGCACATGGTTGTTGTTTACTGTTTGCTGTGCTTCCTTTTTCAGGTCTGGACAGAACTGGACGTGTTAATAGATTTCTAATAACTGCAATTCCTAATACTAGGTAGGCTGCTTGTTTAAGAACATAAACTACCAACACTGAGTAAATTTCCTCATTTCACGAACAATTTGGAATAATTCACTTGTATTTTTGTTTTGTGCAAGATTTCACCGTGCCCTGATCCATATTCCTGCAGTTTCCTAAATCAAGCATCAGTTACAGGTGTCCAAAAAAAAATATATATATATATAAGAAACAATCCCAGATGTATTAAATGGAATTCTTCTGTGACTGTCCCTATCTCCTTGCTCTGACAGCCTCACCAAAACCTGTTGAAATACACATGGGCACTTTCTTTAGCCACACCCATCTTTCTCCCCAAGGAGAATGGGCTCTGGATAATCACCAAGATTACATTTTAGATTACAATGTGATTATTTTCAACTGGCAGAGTCCCTCCCAGTCAGTATTGCCACCAAGTTGCTACTCAGCTGAAACCTCTGCTTCAGCTTTTAACCATCACAAAATGATGCAATTCCATTAATGTGTAAATTTAAACCTGCTTAGAATTTATTTTTGGGACCACTGAGAGGAAGAACACTATCATGGCTAAAGTCCAAGGTATGGAAATGGAAATAGTGTGAGTGCTTAATGTCTTTATAAATAAGTCAAGTTAGAATTTTGTTGTTAGAATTTTATAACAAACACATTTACAAACATGTATGGAGTAATGGTGTTATTTTCTTTATTTGTGTTTTTTACTTTTTAGCCATATCTAGTAATGACAAACACAAATATTACATGCCTGAGAAATTTTTAAAATATTGCTGCATACAGATTTTACAGCAAATTCACTATTCATATTGTTTGTCTTAGGTCTGGGTTCTACTAAAGTCCCTTTGGAATTTACAAATCAAATCCTTACCTTAATCAGATGCGAGCATGAAATAGACTAATTCTGTATTGTTAACTGTGATGTTTAAAAATTAGAAATGAAACTCAAAGGTATGACATTGGGCTGTGGAACACAAATAATTTAAATTTATGTATATTTCTTTCAAAGTAGTGTTTTACGTGTCCTGGCTATGACTACTGAAGCCACAGGCTGTCCTATCAGGACCAAAGGACTACTCCCACACAACAGAGAGCACAAATCACCCCTGCTCTACTTGCACAGGATTTAACCTTTTGTACCATAAAATAAACTCTAGAAACAGTAAAACCTCAATTCCATTACTATCCTATTTACTTATGGAAGAGTTCAAAGAGTGACTCTGTCCTTCTGAAGTTCTTGAGGTTTCAGCTGGATATTTTCTTTAAGGAGTAAGAGAAATTGTTTATAGAGCAGATATATTGGTTTTCTGTACAACTGTTTCTTCAAGTTCTACTTGTTTTTCTGTTGCTATTGTAGAGATATCACTCATATGCAAACCACTGTCAAAATATTTTTCTCCAGATATAGCAATGATAAGGAGAGTGAGTGGTTTGAGAAGGCAGAGGAGAGTTGCTGCATTGCTTGGCTACATCTGCATTTTAAACTCCTGCATGCTGTGAAAATCTTTAGGCAGCTGAAGGGTTCAGTGAACTGAGAGAGATCTGGGTAGGAGTAAAGCAAAAAACAAAGAAGCAAGAAATTCACATCTAAATTGAGATGGTTTGATAGTAGCATAATAACTGTAGCCATCTAATGGAGATTTTATAGCAAGGGAAAAGCTGTTTGTATAGGTGAGAAGATAATTCTGACAGAAAAAAAAATGGGGGGAAATTCTTCATGATGAAGTGCACATATCCTTTTCAGTCTTAGCTACTCTAATGGATTCTAACCCAGATATTAATCTCCTTCAGGGTCATGTGTAATTCTCATGTCAGTGTGTGTGTCCACACATATGTCTGTTTGTGCATGCATACACTTCTGAAAAATAAATATTTTATTATATTACAATTTCTTTCTTTTATTGGGTCATGCTGGCAGATACTTAATGTTTAAAGGTCAAGCTGCTGGAAGATATAATGCTAACAATGGTAGCAGAAACTGCTGAGATAGCAGAAGTTAGTAAAATATTTCTCTAAATGCTTCTATTTGTTACCCTGTCTAATACACATAAGGTTCAAGAAAATCTCAGGAAGATGTGTCCCATATTGTCATACGAAGGCAGTTGGTGTGCAGGGGTGGATGTTTGTAGCTCTCCTCTGGATCGAGGGGTGCAAGGCAGAGAGACTGGCAGCAGAACAAAGCTCACAGGCCTGACAGGGAGGACTGATCTAACCTTAGACACTTGTTCCTGACACACTTTTTTCCAGCATTTCTTCACAGTTTTAGGATGCATTTTCTTCCCCCCAGTACAATGTCTGTTTCTGTCTTGCTCACAGCAGGTGCTCTAAACCCAGCTTAGGAGTGCTTAAATTCACAGAATCACAGGATGGTTTGGGTTGGAAGGGACCTTAAAAATCATCTGGCTCTAAACCCCTGCCCCAGGCAGGGACACTGTTCATGAGATGAGGATGCTCAGAGCCCCAGCCAGCCTGGCCTTGTACACTGCCAGGGATGGGGCAATTTAAATAGGCAATTTGAGTAGGTCACCAAAATGAACATAGTAGTGCAAGACAGTTCTCCTCTTTTAGAGGGGATTCTAATCTCCTCTAATCTCTTCTAATCTCTCCAATTCTTTTCTGGATACAATATAAAAAAATCACAACTGTCCAACCCTACCTCAAGGTCTATTTATTTTGTCCATTTTCCTGACTTTCCTTAAGATATTTTCTTCCCTCTGTCTTTCATAATATGGCAGTATTTAAATAATTAACCTGGAAAAAGAGTTATTGTTCAGACCACAAGACTCATAGGCTGAGCCTTTGTGGAACCAGCATTATAGACTTATTTCATAGTCAGCATTCACAAAAATAAATGTTTCAGAACTTTCTAGAATTGATGTAGGAATATATAAATATCCACATAAACACAAAACTATTGTTTTAATATAACTGATAAAAGAATAGTCCTGATTGTTATAGAAATACTACGTGGAAGACTAAAAATATATCCAGGTCTTAATAATAAGAGATGGTCTTTCAGATTTTGCATTTTTAAAATTACTTAGCACCTCTAGGTTTAGACTTAGGAAAATTAATGTCTTACTATAAATAAAACTGGGGTTTTTTTGCCTTTCTTCTTCTGCACTATGACAAATATTGGTAGCACTGCACATTGTCAGCAACGGCTCTGAAACCCATGATCTTTATAATCCTCTTTCTGACCTTTAAATGAATGAAGGATTCATGATACTTCCTAGAAAATCTGGTTTAGGTATCAGATAAGTTCATAAATATTACAATGCAGTAACAGGTCTGAGAGTGAATTACAGATAAAAAAAAAAACATTCTGAAACTATGTTAGACTTCCTGGAGCTCAACAGAAACTTTTCCTTTTGCAGAAGCCACTGAACTGTTCTTTTTGACTTGTCCAATTTCCTTTGCTCATAACCCCCTTTGAAAAAACTTTCCAGCATTTTACAAATACTGTGAAAAAATGGTTCTATTGGAGGTCTTTTAAAGTGAACATACAAGACATCTTGAGAAAAAGAAGAAAAAAATTTAGCCAGTAGTAATTTTAAATATATCTGAAGGGATCAAGTAAGATATTTGATATGAACCTGATTGATTTCAGCAAAATTTCCTGAAACAATGGAGAAGCCCCTGTGTTAAATGGCAATCTGGAATTTCAAATTCCAGATATGTCCCCAAACAGACCCAATTGATATGTTCCAGATATGTTCCCAAACAGACCCAAACTGGGATTTGATTCAACCTCTAAACCAGTGCTTTTCCAAGCACTTTTTGTTCTGCTTTGGAAAGGATGGGCCTAGCTATAGAGAAGATCCAAAGATTTACAAGATCCAACTGGAACTAAAGGAGTCACAGCTTTAGGGGAAGGGCTACCAAAACTGCAGAATGGAAGCAAAATGGTTTTCTTATGTTGAAATACAATCTATGATTCTGCATGCATGAATATGTATAAACTAGTCTTAAGAATACTGCTGTTCTGGGTAACTGATTTATTTCAAGAAGAAAACAATTGTTTATTTATAAAGAATATTTAAATGGAAAAATTCCATTATTTGATTTACAGCTGGTAGAGCAAAACTTTGTTGACCACAGGTTTTTAACTTTATGTTGTCAGTTTCTCTTGCACAGTGTAACAGAATTTATTTTACAAAAATCCATTTAACTGATCAGTATGTAAATCAAGAAAATGTTTTATCCTCTGAATTATAAAAACAAAAGTGCTGCCCCATGTTTTACAGTGCTGTAAATCTGAAATAGAAAATGCTTGCTCTTTGATTGCAATTCTTTCACAGACAAAAACTGGTCTATTAAATAATGAAAGGTATTGGTACAACCGAAGTGGAAATTAATGTTTAAAAATGGTATATGTTTACTGATGAAACATTTTATTTAATGTATATTAAAAATTTATTCTGTAAACAAAGCATGATAAGTTTGCATGTTTAATTATTGTGAAAAGCATTAATATAATCCTGAGTGCTGAAATTTGTTTTGAATTATTTACACTGTCCTTGAAACATCGCTGTGCTGCCTTTCAAAGAGTAACACAAAAAATGGGTGTCCTTTCAAGATAATTTTACAGTTTTGCAAAAATACTGCTGAAATCAAATTAGCTATTCCCCAGTCATTTGTCATAAAAATATGCATGCACACATTGACACACAGTCTCTACATATGTCATAAAAAATACAAATGTCACACTGCAAAGTCTGGTAAAACACAAAGGGTCTGCATTTTCAGTTGTACTGTGAAACAATGGGTTCAACAGGACAGGAATTAGCAGCTCAGAAAGACCGGATGTAAGCTGCCTTTATCTGAATAACTTTTCTAAAAAGTACTTGTAAAACCAGACACAGCAGCCATCTCTCCCTCTAACTGGAGGGTTTAGGAGACATCTTGTCCATAAGTGTCACCACACTGCTGGAGCATGTGTTGCAAAGTGAGGAGAGTTTATTACTACTGTTATGTACTACTGTTTTTTTTCCAGCATTTGTTTCAAGATTTGCTACATGTGTGTGAACAATACATTCCTTATTCTTTTACCAAGAGTGTTAATAGTTGTTAATAAGGCAGTAACAAAGAGAAAGGGCAATGCTGAAGGTATTCCCAGGTATTCCCTGAGCACAGGATGTGCCCAGTGAAACCCTTGCCAGTGTCACAGAATCACAGAATGAACCAGGTTGGAAAAGACCTCTGAGATCATCAAGTCCAACCTATGACCTAACACCTCCTCACCAACTAACCCATGGCACTGAGTGCCACGTTAGTCTTTTACAAACATGTCCAGGGACAGCGAGTTTAGGGGCTTGTTGTGCAGCCCCAGGGTCAGTGGGTGCACAGAGAGCCACTCCTGCTCCATGGGCTGGTTCCCCAGGCAGAACTGCTGGGAAGCTGCAATCCCTTTCCTCAGCAGCCTGCTGTGCTCCAAGGCCACTCCTCAGGGTGATGGGAGCCAGGATTGCAGCTCAAGGCTCCACAGGAGCCTGTGCTGGGCATAGCCTGGGCAGTGGCCTGGGCACTCAGGTCCCCACAGGGTGGGTTCAGCTGGGTGACGCATCACTGCAGCTTTTCTTTTGGGATCTAAGTGCAGATACAGCCTGCAGCCCTCTGATTTCCAGCAGCAAAACACCCAATCTGGAGAGCATCCTTGAGGAGTTTCCTAGTCAGCAGGAGGCTGCAGGGGTGATGAATCAAAGTGCTTTGCACTTTGGTACCTTTGCTTGGAGAGCTCAGGCTCTCCACAGAGATAATGCACAAACAGCAGCGATGCCTGGCACGGTGTCTGCAAACACACTGGCAGGAGCTCTGTCCAGCCCCTGGCACTCCACCAGGCTAGAAAATCCTTCCCAAGGGTATGAAATGAGGCAGTAAAAGTTAGGAAACTTAATTCTGCCTTCCTGTACAGACATAGTATTAAATATTCCTGTACTTCTGACCACATCCTGTCTTTTCATACTTAAATCAATTCACTGGACAGACTCAGTATTCAACAGATAATAAGAGCACTAATTTATTCTTCCCCCTCATCCTCATTATTCTGGTATTCAATTATTAAAGAAATCCACCACAGGTCATCTTCCAGTTTTCTTGCATCAATTTTTAGTGTTGTAAAATCTACTGAATGGTGTAATAAAGCACATATCTCTATAACTGCAAGCATCAGAGCATGACATTATATGCATCTTAAGTGGAATGTGCTCTCTGACAAGCAAATAAAGATTGTGTTCACTTTTCACTACGCACTAAAATGTTGTTTAAGTGTTTCCTATTAAAAATAAAATAGTTTTTAATGAAAAGATACTGTAAATTATTGATAAGGTCTGTGGAAGAACTCCTTGGACAGTGTAAATATAACAACTGACCTAGTTTAGAGGAGTCTCTTTGAAGTATTCAGATTATTAATTAGATAATAAAATAACATATAATCACATTATATGTAATTATTAATAATGTTTTCCTCCACCTCCTTTTTATTCCACTTCTAAAAGAAATCCCGAGAGGGTAAATTCTTTAGAGATGTAAGGAAGGCACTGAGCACTGTCAAGTAGTGTCTTGGAAATGTCTGGATTTCCTCTTCTATACAGTTCCCCACTTACTCCCCTGAGAGGGATATACATCCCTTTTAAGGTGAATAATCTTAATCTACAAATAACAAAGACAGTGTGAGTGGCTACTGTCAGAAAGTCACTTTTATTTCTCTCCCCAGATTATGTCTCCTACCCATTTCTTACAAGGGGGGAAACAGAAAACAGAGAACTCTGAAAAATAAAAATTGGTGTAGTTTTCCACAAACACTTATCTGTTTTTTTTTCCAGTCTCACTTTTTGTTTACTATTTTACCATTTTATGCTATCCCTACCTTGTGAAGAGATTCCTGGCCTAGGTAATTAATAAAATACCAAAATGTGATTAGTTTGACCTAAGAACCCCACATTCTCCAACATTAAGTGAATTTGAGTTCAAAGACTTTCTATTGGCAAGACTCACAGGAGTAAACTGCAAGCACATTCACAATGGTTTGGAATATATTGATTTTACTTGCAAATGTTTTCTGCTGTGTAGCCTTTAACATCTTTCAAATCTGATTCAAATCTTACTGAAGTCAGTGGGAATTTCTGCACTAAAATCATGCTTTGCATTCAGCCATTCACAGAGCTCACTAATTTACTGCATCTGACCCTAAGGTTTTTAATATTCCTACTCCTCTCCTTCTCAAGAGCAGATATAAATTGGAGAAACTCATGCTTTAAACCTATAATTAAGATGTCCGCTTATGTTTGATGTCTTTTTTTATACAGTGGTCTCCATTTAAGAGCATTTGACAGTATTTACAAACGTAAATTTAAGAAATACATTCTTTTCTCTTTCTTTAAATTTAATTCCTGCTGAACCAATGGAGGCCAATTAAGAGAAAGCATCATTTTAATTCTCCCATAGTAGAATTTATTCAAAAGTGAGGACTATATTTAGTGGATTAGATTTAGGATATTTTATGTTACTGCAAATTTATGAACTTTAGCAGAGATGCACTGACTTAAGCCAGTCCCCTTAAGCACAGACTTAAGGTCCCTCTCACACTCGCCATTGACTTCCACATATATGTCAATAAAAAAGAAAAGAATGGCATTCCAAAATATGGGCCTGTCTCAGACTTTTTAACTTCTCAGAGGAGGCTTATTCTTATAACTCATCCAGACTTATATCTCCTAATCTTTACCAAATGGAAGGATAAAGATAGAGTAGTGCCAATAGTCCTTAGGATTCACCTCTAAAAATGGCAATTTACGTGCAATTACAGGCTTCTGACACATGCTTGGAACTGGAAGTTGAAGGCTCCTTGTGCTTTCAAGCATTTTGCTCACTCATACACAGCTAATAAGAGTTTCACTCTGAGCACTTCTCTCATTCATGTTCATATTCTTTCATTAAATTACAAAAAGTCTTACTTTTCAATTTTCATACATACATTCTAAATTCAGGAATTGATAAGCTTAATAAACAGCAAAGGAAAGGGAATTTTGGTTGCCTGAGGGTTAAAATTTATGGTAACATTATTCATAAAGTGAAATAAAAATGGGTAAAATCAACTGCTTAGGGAATGGTCATGACTTTTGAACAAATATAAAGAAAGTAGACTTGTTTATCATCTAATGAGAAAAATCAGTGTGGTTCACTTATTTCAATCAGGAATGTGAGAATAGAACCTGGGCTAACACTGAGATGACTGAGGCTAAGAGAAACTAAAAAGTGAAATCAGAAGAGCAAGATATGAGGAATGATACAATTAATTTGCATGTGAAACTAAGACAACTAAGAAAGAAGAATGATGTATGAAATGAAATTAAACAGCCTATAGACTGGGATCAAAAGACCCACCAGATAAGTGATCTTCTGAAAGGCCAAAAAGGGGAGTTGAAGCATGGAGTTGATGGATGAAGGTTTGCAATGGAATGGCAAGTGCAAGATGAAGGAAAGCGAAAAGGAGATGGAGCTCAGACGGAACTCAGAAAGTTGAGTACAATAAAAGAAAGCGATAAAGATCAAAGAAAGGGAAAAGGAGAAAGCATAACTTGGGAGACCAGGATCAAAGAATGAGGCATTAAAAAATGATATTAAAAGGAAATGGATTAGCCACAACTCACCTCGAAAATTTAGTGACATTTTAGATGTACAGATGATTCAAGAGGAAATGACAATACATTTATCTGAGTAACTTCCATACTAATATGAAAATATGGTGAAGAAGACTGAGGAAAGTCAGTGAATTAAAGACACTTCAGATGGATTGTCTAAATGGGAAACTTGATTTGGGAATTGAAAAAAAAATTAAAAAATGTGTAAAGTCTAGTAATAAAAGATATACTGTTGAAAAATACTAAAGAAATATTAATTTAGTACATAAAGAATGGGTCTGTAAAACATGAAGGAATGAAAATTAGGAAGGACTGAATATGGCTGAGCATAGAAAAAATTATATGGTATAAAAATATGTACAGACTAAAACTTCTAATAAACTTGTACAAATCTGAAAGCAGCAATAATTATATTTGGGTCTGTAATAACTTTTGGACTGCTAGAGGGAAAAAAAAAAGAAAAAAAAAAAAACAAAACAAAGCAAAAAAAAAAAAAAAAAGCCCTGCAGGAATGGGATGCACAGGAAACGAAGTTCGTATCTTGTCCAGACTTCATATTTCATTAATACGGTGGTAAGCACATTCATCAGGATCCCCTAACAACGTCACTCATTCTTTACACTTCTGCAGCATCAGGAACAGATTAAAAGCAAAGAAAAAAAGGAAAAGGACTTAAAAACCTGAAAAGTTCACATCTAACATGTTTATATCATTCAGTGATTTCCCTAGTGGCCTTTAAGTTCACTCTGGGTGGCATATTTTAAGTTTAGGGCAAGTCTTCTGCTGGAGGTCAGGGCTTTCATTTCACATTGTGGCTCAACTCAATGTTCAGTTTGGCTGCTTTTCTGTGTAATCTTCTGCTAAGAGCACTGTATGTTGTTGGCATTAAAAAATATGTTGCTCATGGATAAATAAGGCATAAAATTCCTCTATAAATGTCTTTTTTGCTAGAGGTGTTGAAAATGCAGCCCAGTGTGTCAAAAACACAGCTGCTTTCCTTGGGGTTTCAGAATGCTCATAACAAATAGACTTTTTTATGAATTTGTGAGAACACCCTGAGGAAAACAGCTGCATTATTACAGAACCCATGAAATCTCAGACGAGTCTGAACTATTGTATTTTAAAGCACTGCTACTTACAAGCCTTTTTAGTTTTCAAGTAATAACATTATTTTATTTGACTTCTAGAAAGATATTTTAAGGAATATATGGTGGTGATTCTTTCTAGTTGACTGGGACAAAACTATTAACTCTGAAAGACCTCAGCTGTTTGAATGGAGACAAAGCAGTGTGCTACACACAAAAAATAGCAGTGATTTGTGCTGCTAGGGAATATTTTCTGGCAGGCACTCAGCAGCTGAACCAGGAATGAACCAATTCAGGAGGCCCTACAGACAGGTAGGATCACCTCTCAACTATTGCACTAATTTCTATCCACACAATTAAGGCAAAAGATCCAAGGCTCACTCCATAGCTGAAGTTCTTTCTGAGGAAAACTTATTACCTTCTTCTGTATGTATGTATGTACCTGCATAATACTCACTTAAATAACTGGGACAATCAGCTTATTTATTAACAGGGCAAGAGAACTGAGAACTGAGATCTAGGACATCTACCCCTCAGCTGTGCTTTGCTTTTTATGTGATCTTTTCAGATACACTCAAACATCCTTAATGCCCTGGGACTTGTGCCTAGAGGTACAAGAGAATGTTTCTAACCCTCTCCACAAGTATCACTGAACACACTCAGTCCTGGAAGGTGCTGAATCTCTGCTACAAGAGCCTTGATAAGAATTGGCACTGAATCCTATGTGAGCACATTCTTTTGCATGGCTGCTGGTGTTTGCAGAGCCCCTTAAAACCACACTCACTGAAGCAGGAAATGTGGGTCATATCCAAGAGTTATTCACTACTTTGGATTTGCAAAACTGTAATTTGTAAAGCACTTGCAGGTTCTGCAGGTAAAGAATGCTCGGGAACCGTGATATGGTCTTTGCAGTAAGGAATTAGTTCTGCTGAGTTTTGAAAGGAATGGCTTTTGGCTTCAGCAGGTAGACAATCACTTGAGAAAGTTTATGCTTGTGTCTATAAATTCAGAAACCTTTGGGGCACAAGAAAAATAATGAAGAAAGAGGGCAAAAATCCCTTCTTCATAAATATGTCTTAAAATATATCACACAGTGGTAATTCCCAGAGTCACTGAATCATTTAGGTTGGGAAAGACCACAAAGATCATCAAGCCTAACCTTTGACTGATCACGACCTTGTCAACCAGGCCATGGCACCGAGTGCCACATCCAGCTGTCTCTTGAACACCTGCAGAGATGATGACTCCACCACCTCCCTGGACAGCTCATTTCAATGTTTAAGAACCATTTCCATGAATAAATTCTTCTGGATGGTCTAACCTCAATCTGCCCTGGTGCAACCTGTAGGCTATGAGCAAGACAAAAAGTATCCAGGAAATAAATTAATCTTATTTTACTTATATACAACTTATTTAATTACTTTACAGCCAGCAGAAGAATTAAATGGCTGTAGGTCTCTCTGCCATGTCAGACATGAAACTTATTCAAGAAAAGTGATCCTGAGTCTGATTGTTAAAATTGAATCAGCTACAAACCACATTGACTTGTTACAAAGTCTGGCATCCATGGCCTTTTTGTGATGAGGTGTTAATTTAATCTTTGATACCAAAGCTTGGCTCCCAACACTATAGATTTGGCAGGTAGATTTTATAACTAGCACAGCTGAATATTCCATGACCTAAATTTCCACTGAAATTCACTGCCATTATTTGTTTTAAGCCCATTTCTTTTTACCTAGTCACAGATTATTTTGTAAATATATCTCTGCAGATCATTTTTTAGTTCCTAGAATGGTTCCAGAATGCAGAATTCCAGAAGGTTTCTAAACAGAAGAATTTGTTGAAGGGAACATGGTGGGCAAATGCCTAGAAATCGTTTGAATTTCCCTAGAAAAATTCCAGGTCATGGGATTCTTAGAGAACACACATAAATCTTAGAAAGTACTAAGTAACTTCAGAATGGTTCTGAACAGAAAAAGTGCTAAGAAACAGCTTTAAAATCATCAAACACAATGAGAAATTCCTCAAAAATGCACTGAAATTCCTAAGTCATTCATGGAATTTCCTGCAAAATTTTAGCTTAGTGAGATTCTAGAAAGCACAGTGAACTTCCCCAAAAACATTCAATGACTTTTAGAAGTGTTCTAGAATTTGGAACTGCTAGAGAGCAGTGGGAAGCTTCCAGAAATGTTGCAGACAGAAAAAAAAAACCCTCAAAAGCACATGGAAATTCAAAGAGAAAGCAAGGTACATTTCCAAAAAAAATGTTCTGAAATGGAAAACTTCTGAAAAGGACTAGGAAATACCTAGAAAAATATTAGATAGGATTTCTAGAAAACAGAGAGAAATTCTTGGAAATCACAAATATCTAGAAAAGTTCTAGACTGAAGAACTCCTAGCAAATGCTCAGAAATTCCTAAAAAGACTCTGCATAGAAAAAAATTCCCTTAAGTCTCCTGAGTCCTGGTCCCATACAGCATTTTTAGCTTCACTGCTTCTTCATCAGTGGGTACATAGATATTAGAAAAGGTCTGAGATTCAATTAAATGGAATTATCCTCAGAGATTTTATCAACTGAAGGATTTTAAGATGGTTTATTTTTTGGACAAGACCTTTGTACAACACATTCTCTTAGGCAGTTGAATTTGACCAGAGTTTTATCAAGTAGACAATAACTATTTTGTTTTAATTATTTATTTCCATGCCTCATTTAGTTAAGGATTTATTTCCTTATGAGGTGAACACTATCAAATTGTAAAAACTGAGTAAACAGCACTACACAGGAAAATAGAACTACCCAGGAGAGGGGTGAAAGAAGACTCTCCCAGCTCTGTTTGTGCCATGGAAGTGATTATCCAGTGGCTTCATGTCAGATTGTGAAGGAAACAGTGAGCAGAGAGGAAGATATAACTTCAGTTCAGAATGTCCAATAATTGCCAGAATCTCTCAAGCATCGTGATCAAGTACTCAGGAAGACAGACAACTTTGAGCAATTATGAGTTAAAGAACAAATTTTTTAAACTTAATTTAACCCATTTTTTTCTGTCCTTTTTAAGATCGTCCAACAAATGTAATTTCTAACAGTAATCAAATGCACCATTCCTGCTATCTATGTCATACTTCTGCAGGCAGACTACAAACCTCAGTCAAGATCCCTGATCTTTGGCACAAAAATGCATTCAGAAATAAAGTATTTTATTAGTTTTAATCAATTGAAGTGCAAAGAGGTCAGGTGATTTGAAGTGCCATAGTGCCTTGCCTGCAGAGTGAACAGCAGCCACTAACCTGAGGAAAACATTGCTTTGAGAGCTGTGAATTTAAGACAAGAATGCACTTTCACTGTTGCAATAGATGCTTCTAAATTTCCAATTTGTGCATCTTTAATGATTTCATAGCCATGAAATTAGACAGGTCTAACATTTCAAGATTCCCTAGACCTTGTTTAGGGCTCTGGCTGTATCATTCTCTGCCTCTCTTACAGACTGTCACTTTTTAAACTCCTCCATTTATGAGTAAAATCCAAATGGAAGATATTTGTGCCCCAGCAAGCATTCAAACTTGTATGTCTGCAATAAATCTACAACTGCACAGCACTAAAAGCCATATCATAAATCTTCAGTGCTTTAATATCTTCCCACCCTGGTAAGGACATGGAATTCAGCTTTAAGTCCTTGCAACAAGTTATACTTTATTTTATTTTAATACCCTTTTTTATCTGAGTAATTTGTGTGGAACTACCTATTTCTTTAAATCCCAACAACTGTATGCATAACAGCACTGCAAATTTTCACTAACTGAGACACCCTGTGTGTTTTGCAAATATATAATTAGATTTTATTTATTGATAGGATAATACAGAAGGCAGAACAGATATTAAAAAACATGCAAACAAATCTAAATGTAGCCATTTTACAAAGCATTTTTGTAGAAAAGCTGTGCATTGATAGCCCTGTATCCATATGTGCTGATCTGTTACTAGGCTTACAGAATGGAAATGTAGTTTTTTTAGTCAGAGTTTAACTGTGTCATTCAGCAAGGTTAAATTTTTTCCTCTTCACTTTATTGAGTTGGATGATAATGCTTTAATTGCATGATATTATCTGTTTTTCACTTTCATAAATCTGGTAGAAATTTATATTGCAATTCTCTTAATATTTTCATTTTATTATCTGTTAATGAAAATCATATTCTAATCAGTAAACTGTATTTTATTTATTTGTATTATTGTATAATTTGTATAATTATATAATTTTATGTATTGTAATTTTATTGGTCACTGTTAGTGTAAAAACTGGCATTCAGTTTGGTTTCGTATCATAAAACTGTCAGGTCACCTACTTGGTAATTAGAATTTCTAGTTTTGTGGAAATTGATCTATTAAATACAGATTTTATATGTATGTAAGAAACCCCATAAAGATAACATTAAACATGTAAAATTAAAAATCTACCTTAATGTCTCTGTATCTATATTCAGTGTATATTTACATAGAAGTTTCCTGCTTCCACTACAAGTAGGGATTTCATAATGCAAAACTTCATATACTTGCAAAGAGTTTTGCAATAAAAACTGTACTCATTCTTTAGTGTATTCCAAGTGACCAATAAGAATATCACTTATCAGGCTGGAATAAGGCACAGGCACAAGGCTGGAATTTGAGGCATTCAGGAGGAACCTTTGGAGTTTTCCAGTGGGGGATCAGAGCACTCAGTGCATGGCAAGCTGGCCTGGGCAGTTTGCCCACTGTAAATGTCTGGAAGGTAACCAAGTAGCCTGTGTGCCTGCTTTCCATCATAAATGCTAATTGATTCAGCACATTCCAGTAGAAAATTTGCCCTTTGACTTTACTATATGTAGGAATCAAATGGGAGGATTTGGTAGATGCTCTATTACTCAGTCTGTTCAATTTCACCATAGCACTGAATAGCCTCAACCTTCATTTTTTTTAAAATTTTTTTTTTCCTTGTGGGAGGGGATTGTTCTTAGATTCTGTTCATACACCTATTTCAGACAAATACCTGGGCTATACCAAATAACCTCTTTGCAACTTGGTGTAGCAGTTGAAAAGAGGATATTAGAAAAAAATTAACATGAGGGTAGGAGAAACATTTTTTCCCTCTAGACTTCATGCCAGCTTTAGTCTTATAATTTCACCCACAAAGTATTCCTGAGATCAAAAAGACTTCATGATTAATATTATTGTAAAGTTATGGTTATACAGAGCTTCTTTTCCTCCATGATATGTCGAATCAAAACCTAAATAATCCTTTAGATAAATTGGCAAATAATTAATAAATAATTATGTTTTCTCAGTTATCATTCCAATAGCCATTAGGTTTCAAAAGAAAAAGTTAATTTATGAACAAGGCCTACACTGCTGCTGTGGGAACAGAAGTAGCATAAACCTGTAGAAAAAGTATACTCACACCTCTCAGTGACATTCTACCACTGTGCCTTATCCAGCTACAGGCAAAACAAGACTATAGAATTAATTCTCACTATGAAGTTTATCTGTGGAACTCAGGGCACATTGAATTCATGGTGAAGTTAGAGGAATGTTTGTAGCTTCAGTGGGATTCCAGACACCTGTAACTGATTTAAGGCACAGGTCCCTTTGGCTTTCAAATGCAAGTCATGCTCTAAGTCACCCAGACTTTTTTGTACTAACCTTCAATCACACTTAGATCAAGCACAAAAAGACGATGAAAAGCATAAAAAACCCACACCCAACAGAACTGCACAAGTAACTGAAACCAGCTGGAACCTTGTATTCGCTCTTCTGTTTAGTTACAGGATCCCATTTCCACTTGCAAACATGAAGAGTAAATTGACAGAGCTGCAGGCTGAGGGTTGCTGACACACATGAGAGCCAATTCCTGGGAAACCAGGAGATCTCCAACTGCCTAAAGACTTCAAGCTCTAGATCTTGAATGGGGTGAGAAAAGGACCTTGTGGAATAGCTTATGCTTACATTACATAAACTCTACATTTTTGAACTACATTTATTTATTATTAATATAATATCATCCTCTCTTAAGTCTACTGGTTCTTTTTTAAATATGACAGCAATTCAACAGAAAACCAAAAGTGCACAAAATCGATTAAAAATGCTTGCAGGGCAGAAAGAAATTTATTTGTCAAAAACTAATAAGTATTATTATTTAAAAATAATTATTTAAAATAATATTAAAATATTATTTAAAAAGAAACTGATACCAGTCCAGTTTCAATAACTCTCTAGTTTAAAATACTTTGGGAAGGAAATTAAAAAGAAAGGAAAAAATGTAAAGATTGAAAAGAATCCCTCTTGATTTTTTTTAATGTGAAAAGTGTATGTAGGCCTTAGAATGAATTTGCATTCAAACTGTTTAAGATGTAGGATAAAACAATGTTAAAAATAACATGAATAATAGAAAAGACAACTGAAATGTCACTCCTTAGAAAAAGAGCTGGATTCTTCAATCCATTTTCATTTACCTGCCTGAATATTGCTCACAAAATATCAGGAATTTTTCCCCCAACTTTAAAAAAAGGCAGGAGGAATTGCTGACAGTTATTGCCTCCTAATATGTCTCAGTGGGTAAAAAGGTGGGACAATATTTTCTAGTCTTTGCTCATGTAGGTCTGTAAGTCCATTTTTGAACAAAAAGCAGGAAGTTTCCTGAAATAAAGTTGGCAAATTTTAATCTTCATTAAAAAAGACTGACTAATGGCAATAAAACCAGGAGTGACAGCAAATTATTTCAACCCATGAAGCTCTACCAGCTCAGTCCATGCCGTGGTAGAGAGTGTAAATTAGTGTGAAACCAACAGATCCTCTCTTTTATCCTTTATAGCCCTTCACTAAGTTTTTTCTGGGAAGTAATTACTGCATTTAAATTTTCTGTCTATCGTTTTCATCTTGGTCAGCACCAGTGTAACGATACAATGGTTTGCAGACATTATGAAGGTGTGACATGGTTTAGTTTTATGTAAACACATCATTACGAACAAAGCTGCTGTGGTAGCAGAGCCAGAGAGAACCTGCCATTGCTCTGCACCCAAGGTGTAACCTTATCTTCTGGAGAAAACTCTGTAAGATGGATGCTGCAGGCAAAGAAACCTCAAATCCACCAACCAAGCAAATGAGAACTTGGCAAGTATCAAGTCATCATGTGCTTTATAAAAGACATGGACAAAGTGATTAATTAATCAATAAATTACAGTTAGTTTGATCCAGTTAGAGAGAGGAAAGGAAACTTCAGGAATTCTTAAAAAGAGTGAGAGGATGAATGGGATAGAATCCCAAATTTTAAATGTTTCAAATGTAATATCTAAAGAATGAGAGCTCCACAGAAAGCACACTGTTTCCAGAGGTCTCTGTTAAGACAGGAGGGGAAGCCTGCCACTCCCCAAAAACATATTTCATTGTAATTCTTTTCAGTCTGTCATAATTATGTGACAGACTGTAAGGCAAGTTCAGGGTCAGTGATCAGAAACACTCATGAGTTATGGTCCCTCTTGTGCCCTTGCTGGCCTTAATTTAACGTGGCCTCACAGTCACATTCCCCAAACACTTAACTTTTAACCATCCACCTCAAAAGACAGAGCAATTAGTGATTAAAAAAAGGAAAGAGAGAGCGGATGCATTCCAGAAACATCTGGAGGAGAGGCTTCTACTCAAGATTTGCAGACATTGGGATGACTCAAATGAAAAAGAAAGAAAAAATATGGCTTTGATTTGTATATTTGTATGAAAATAAACTTTTTAACAAAACCAATTCTACTATTTAACCAAAGTCTTTCATATCAATGAATCATAATGCTGTGTTTAAAAAGTTTTACATTTGAAGAGAATTTATGCCTTTGATAAGTATTTTCAGTAAATTGTGAAAAAATTACTGAATAAAGTCAAATTTAATTTTAAAAAACCTAGTTAATTCATTAAATATCATTCTCTGCATATGCAGATTGTCTTTTACACTGAAATACACTTGTCTAAACTAAATTTAGAATTTATTTCCATTTATTTAATTTCCATTCCTTTTCGGGTAGGAAATACTATTCTATACTTTTCATTCTACAGATAAGTTTTTTGATTTCTTTTTACAGCATATTTATCATTTTCCATTAGTAATTCCCATCAGGTTTTCTTGTAATGTTAGTCTTACCCCATCATGGTGCTTTCTCTGAATTCCACCCCAATTTTTATTATCTTCTTGGCAGAAATGTGTCACAACCATGTGAGTCACTCCAGGCATGGTGGCACGGGTACAAAACTGTGTGATGTTGCCTCATGTTATTATTGCTGCTGACCATGCTTTATTCCTGAGAAATTCACTGACCAGCTGAAACGTCCAGTTCCATTTGAAATGTCACTGTTGATAGTGCAGTGACCAACAAGATTATGGCATCACACCTTTCAGTATTGCCTAGGTGTGACATTAATTAATATTAAAAAGAAGTGCTAAACAATTCTATAGAAATTCTTTTCTGGACAATAAACAGACTCATATAATGATGTTCTGCTGTGATTCCCCTGAGTATATGCACGGTGCAAAAATCTCCACAATGTAGCCTCAACTCTTTGCTCATAAAGAAACTGCTAGTTTGTATTGCTATGGAAATTCAGAAACAAAGGTTTTTAATTTTTTTTATTTGGGTCAACAATCATTTAGAAAGAAAGAAATTCTAAAGGCATTGTTTCTACCTTCTTTTTTCCCTGGTTTAATCCTAATAGGGTTTTTTTTTTAGGAAAAGAGTAAACCAATTTAATTAAGAATCTTCATTTTCAATTCCTTCAAATAACTGAAATTTCCAACAAATTTTTGTTTATATAATTGGAATATTCTCTACATTTTTTTCATATAAAGCTTTGCTCTAGAGACATTGGAAAAAATATATGCACCTTTTTTTTTTTGTGTATGCTGAATCTCAATAACAATTTTTTCAGACCACTAGAAATGTAGGGTTTTATTTCAGCTGTCTTTTGGGGTTGCAAATTGTTAACATCTGCCTTTTAGTATCATTTTTTACAATAGTCTGCTCTCTCGATATCCTGTTAATGACTGTAATTTTCTAGTCAGCTGCTATCTGTCAAGGTAGTTTAAAGGTCACTTTTTGCTATGTGTTAGAGAACCTCATGTAGAAAGTGGGCCTGGGCTCTTTACAGCAAGCAGAGCTTATGCTTGGATTTGCTTTGTGTTTGAATGCAGGAACTCAGCAGCCCCAGGTCACACTGATCTTTCAGTTTCTCTCTTCTCTGTTGCTTAATCTTTGGCCATACCCTTTTCTGTATGTATTCTTTCTAGTGCCAGTTTGCTACCTCTTCTGTTAGCCTTGCTGTATTGATAAGACACGCCTTACCCATCTCCCACTGTGTTAAACCAGAGACAGACATGTCCCAGCCATCTCTCCCTGCACAAAGCTTGTTTTCTGGAGTTTTTAATTCCATTACAAATGTCATTGAACACATGCAATCTTTTCAGTGGCATTTACCAATGGTATGCCATAAAGTAAATAATGGATTTGTGTATTTCTAGCTTTTTTTTATATAGTTTGAATTCAACTTTTCAGTGATGACTAAAAGAATGATTGCACATTTGCCTTGGAAAAAGCATTCCCCCACCCCAGATATTTGCTAATATGGTTCAAACTGAAAGAATGCATTTCATCCACATCTAAAATGATATGAAGATAATGAGAACACATTTAACCACGTGGAGTGCAAAGGCTGCCTTACATCAGGGATCTGATTCACATTTGACATATACCTCATGGAAGGAATCAGGATGCTATCCTGTCTTTTGGAATCTGAAAACATTTAGTTGAATCATGGAATAGTTGAGGGTGGAAGGGACCTCTGGAGGTCATCTGATTTAACCCCCCTGCTCAAGCAAGGTCACCTAGACCAGGTTCCTCAGCACCCTGTCTTCTTGGGTTTAGAGTATCTCCAAGGACATAAAATCCATAATCTCTCAAGTGCTCAGTCGACTTTCCAGTAAAAAAATTTGTCGTATGTTTAAAACAAATTTCCTGTATTTCAATGTTGTCTAGAGAGTCACAACCATTTAGAGTTGTGCAATAATGTAATCAGCAGTCATTAATAAACTAGGGTACAAAATACAGGAATTTAGAGCTGAAAGAACTCTATTCAGCACAGTTCAGTTCCATAAGCCTTATCAGCAGGGAACTAATCCAGGTGTCTTTGCTCTTCATTGAGTAGAATTCACCTGATCCCTTTGTGCAGGGACTAAACTGTGAGATGATTGAGTCCTATAGATGAAGAATATGACAAATAAATGAAGAGAATGTTGAGTTTTGTTTCTTAAAAAAAAAAAAACACCCCAACAACTTTAAAACTACACCAGACTTCTAAAACTCTGAGCATGTAGTTGAAAGATGAAAAATCAATTGCCTTAACCTCTCTAGAGCAAGCTCAATAGGTATATCTTTGGCCACAGGGCTGACACAGCAGGTTGAATCCCATACATTGAAGGGAAAAGGAAATAGAGAGAGGCTGTGATCATATTCACAGCCTCACTGGGCATTCTCAGAAAATTAGATTGAAATTGGAACTGGCCCAAAAGAAGGTGGTGTTGGAACCATCATACTACCTTTTGGTTAAAATCCTTAAATTGGGTCTATATATCTGCTATCAAGAAGATAGGAAAAAAGATTTAATCCAAGGTCCTTGAATTTTATTTAATACCTTGGGACTTCTGTGTTTAAAAACTATTTCAGAGAGTCTCTGTAGAGGTGGACACAGAAATATGTCTCAACTCATAAAAGGAAAGATATATTTGCTATACAAACACCTTTATTAGAATGAAAGGTGATTGCACAGGCAATTTCTAAAGGAAAATCAGTCATTGTAGAAGACAATCAAGGTAATCTAAGACAAATTATCACCAGAAAGCTGAATCACCCCAGAAATGTGCTTCAGTGGGCTCATATCTTTCTGGAAGCTGATTCACGTAAGCCACTGACTAAACCTTTCAGCACAAGCTACAGCAGCAGTATGCAGAATTCTTTTCCCAGCAGTTACTGTAAGTGATGAACAATAATACATTTTGCATATTGAAACTAATATATGCAGGAGTTGGTGCTCTGAGACTCAAATGAATTGCATAAAATCACTCATTTGTTAGCAGAATGGCATTCATGCCTGACCTCCTTAATCCATATTCAGGAACTCACAGATCAGAAAGGTCATCTCTAACCCCATCACCTATTCACATGTATATTCTACATCACTCTTACAAATGGGGTTGTTGTCTTCAAATTACAGAAAACCAACAACAATGACATCATTCATTCCGTGAATGCACTGTCTTGAGAATGATACAAGTTTTTTTGCATAATAATAAGCGTTTGAATACTCCTTGCAATAGCAGCTAAGCCCACTCAGTGGAAAGCAGTACACTGAGTTTTGTATCACAGAATGCTCCCAGTAAAAATACCAGCTTTCAAAGGCAGCATTTTACTAGAGATTTAGGGGAAGAGACACTCATTAAAGCATAGCATTTGGATATGCAATATGAACCAGCTCTTAGTAAAACTGATCTTTTGGCTTTAATGTAGCCTTCAGTTTAGTGAGTAATAGAATTTCAAAAATAGCAAACAGACGTATCCTGAAGTTCACTATATTACTTGATACCACTGATTATTTTACAGGTAAACTAAAACAAGTTGCAAAAATGAGGAAATAAAAATACAGATTTAAGTTATTTCAATAAATGCTCTATATCAGTGCTCTAAATTTAAATTTTTCTCAGTAGCCAAAGGAAAAGATGCACAATATTAACAAATTTAATAAAATCTGAACAGCTCTAATAGACAACTAAGTAAAAAAATGGTGGTATCTTTTAAACAATCATAGTGCAAAGGCAGATTAAAAGCAGATGTTTATGGGTGAAACAACCCTTCATAAGAAGTAGCTATTATGTTACCAAATAAAATTGAATTTACCATGGCTGTAAACTTGGCAGAATGTTTTTTTTTTAAGCATACAAATAGGCTGTTATTTATTGATATTTAACCTGAGAATGATAGGCACTTCGTAAATCATTAGCCCAAATTCGATAGTCTATATACCAGAACAGTGACTAATGAAACAAATATAATTCAGACTGGAGAGAATATTTCAGACCTAAAAGATATATTATACAATTGAAATAAGAAGTGGCCTTCAGCCTCCAGCATTTTGTCACATGAAATGGCCTCCTAAATGAATCTTTGTGTGCCAGCCTTTCTCACACTGGTATTTGTCATAAGATGTATCAGAGTGATGCTGTTTATGTTTTTGCCTTTTTTTCTTTTATATGTTCTCTATGTTCTTCACACATATATTTGTATGTAGCCTATTGTATTAGTGGCTAGTTTTCCCAGTAATTTTCCATGACCTTTCCTGAGGCAAAAAAGACAAAACAAATTCCAGAGCTCCAAGCCCTGGGAGGTACAAGGCCTCAGCCCTGTCCTGGTTCTTCCTGGGATCCAAGGCTGAGAACAGCTCTTCCAGATACATTTCATGGACAAAGCTCAGCCAGTGCCAAGTGGGGGGACTCCAAAGAAGGGCTTGATCTGGAGGGAATTCCATCACCACTTGTCCTCCTAATTGGTGCTTTTTGTCAGTTATGCTAATTTGCTAAATGTATAAAAACTGTATTCACCCTGTGTGGGTGGGCTTTGTGGACCTCTTTCCATAACTGCCCCTGGAAGCCTTAAATAAAGATCTACTTTTATATTACCTTCTTACTAAAATTATCTCCAGTCTCATCTCCAAGATGGGAAAAAGGCAACAAGAGAAACTGGGATACATAGATACATAGGTTGGTGATCAGGGTTCGCTCCCCAAATAAGGAATTTAAGCTTTAACGTTTATGCTATTTTGTCCTGTGAATTCAATGATTCTGTATTAAAAGTGACTTATTAAACATAGAGTAAAACAAGAATGGATTTAACCCAACTTTGAGAATGGAATCTCTTCATTATTAGGAGTTCAGTGTAGCATAGCTGGTAACTATCTGTAATAAGATAATATGTTGAAGAGAACTCTATAAATATAGGGTTCCTTACACTCTGCCATTCAATACTTGGATAAAATCCAACACCATCTATAATGACATCTAGCTATGTACATAGTACTCTGCTGGTGAAGAATTATATTAACCATCATTTCCAGATATGACTCTTGCTTTACTTAGCTGTGCCTTCAAACTTATCATGGACCAGACCTTCTGGTTGATAAGTAATAAGTAAGCACAGGATGAAAAACCAGTCCCCATTTGACTTGCATCAAAGACAAGACTAAGTGGGTTCCAGAATTGTTCCTACCTAATCTCTTCTTCCAGTGTCTATGCCAAGGTGTCAGTAGACTTTCTAATGCTTTGTAATGCTTTATTCCCTCCACTAGAAAAGAAACTCGAACTATGAACAAAAGTTGACCAACACCACCTAAAGAAAGACAGGGGAAAGATATTTGTTACAGCTGCAGGGTATTTATAGTGTTAAACCAGTATACTACAAGATTATGGAATGTGAGGATAATGTCAATAAAATACAACCAGATGTATCAATAAAATAACATAGGCAAATATTTAAAAGCATTGCGGACATGATAAAAGAAGGGGGGGAAGGGCACAAATGAGTGGTGTTTGTAGGAATTTGAGCACCTCCAGGAGACTGCAACTGTTCTGTCCCTTCCCCTTTGCCTGCATTCAGTAACAGCCTCCACCAGGCACACTCAGTCCCTGTAAATTTTTTCCCTTTTGGTTTAGAAAGAGAATAACAATCTGTAATATCATCATATGTTTGGCAGAGTCCCATTGTTCCAGACTCTGCTACTTCCTATGAGAGAAATGGAGCAAGTGCAAAGGAGCATGACTATATTTTGCAGTGCTAAACAAATGATTCAGACATCAAATCACCGTCAAAAGCTTCTGCTTGTTTTTTCAGTTCTCTGAGCAGTCCTACACAGCCTTCAAAAACCAGGAGATTTTCAAAAATATCAAACTCCATATTTTATTTTAGACTTTAATTTACTCCTTGATATTTTATAATTGAAAATTAAGATTAGTCAAAGGTATGCACTGGTTTTCTTTACTGCTTTTACAAACACAGTGTTAAGGAATGATTGCCAGCATTTATTGGAAATCAAAGACTTTGTCTAAAAAGTTAAGTGCATCAGAAGGAATTTAATAAAAACACAGATGCCTTTGAATAAATCTTATTGGAAGTTAGATATTACGTATTTTAAAATTTTTGAAATATTAAACAAACATCTCATCAAGCTGTGTTAACTGTATTTTTTTCAAAATGTTCAGGCAACCAGCACTGCCCAGCCCATTGGAGTAAAGCAGTAAACAAGAAAACAGGATTCCTGTAATATCTCTCACTCAGACAGGTAATTGCAGTTCCCTGCACTTCTGTTGCACATTATTTATGTTGCTGATTTAAACTGAGATCATCTGGACAAGAGCTGCCTTTCCTTAGATGTGTCTGTGGTATACAGCAAAGCGCAGTAACAGAGTGAGCAGTTAGTGAGCAGGTATAGCTAATCACTAAACAGTGATAATATAAACAGAGACAAATTTCTCCAAACTGCTCATTTCCCTAAGAACAATGTGCAAATAAAGATAAAGCCTAATTTCTCACCATTTAACTACAGAAATATGTATATAACACTACAGTTTCAGAGTTTAAAGTATACTCCAAGCATGAAATTCATGGAGATAAGTAAGATATCCAGTCTCACAGCTGACTGAGTTACTTGCTGTAATTACTTCTTTTTAGAACAATTTTTCTTCCATATATTTTTATTTCACGACTATATCACTATATAGTTTAATATTTTCCAGTGAAAAATGTATTCCACTATTTCGCTCATTACCCAATCAATTTGTGAATAAATTATTCATGAAGAGAATTAGTATCTTTGACCTTTGGAAGATGGAAGATACATAATGACCCCAGATAATTAGGAACTGCAATTAGGAATATGGCTGAAATAGGAAACAGTGTGACTGTACATCATAGGCAATAAACTGTTTAGAAAAAAAAAGTTTACATTTGATTTTCTTTCTGCCACTGGCCAATTTAATATTTACAGTAATATTTCACTCGTTGGTGGCAATTTGCAATTTCAGTACACCTTTAATTCAGAAAAACAAATCAATAATCAGCTATAATTTTTTACTTTACCAGTCAAAGTTCAAACAAATAGCTCTACTTCCCTTCTAGACTTAATTCCCAGAAGAAATGGGATTAAGGTGAAGAAGGGCAGAGTGCTGAAAGTCAAAGATATTTGTACTCAAAAGCTTTGTACACATTTCTCTTTTCTCATTCTTTATATATCTGCCTCTGAAAGAGCAAAGATGCTAAAATGGTGATTTCTCCAATTCAACGCTAATCATGTGGCAAATTTTACAAAATGCATATGATGGAGAAGGTTATGGGCTTTCTCAGAGATCACCTATAACAGTCACATTTACCACATTTTGCTGGTTCCTTCTCCCTTTTGCCAACTGCCCCAAATGGGAAATGTACTCAGCTACTTTTGCAAAGCTTTCTGCAACATTAAAATATTAAAAATAATCAACCCCCCATGGCTTGAGGGGCTGGATAGCAAATAGAAGTTAAAAGTGTGTCAGTCCAAAGGTGCTGAAACATGAAGGCCAGTGAAAGTTTCCTGAAGGAAATGTCATCAGCATCACAAGTTAAATTATGGGCTCCTTTTCTTGAAGTGTAGTTACTTAGTCTCAATTCACTGACAGGCTGGGGGGTTTAACATGGTTTTGGGTATCAAAGTTCTTGACTGAAAAGCAGGAGAGCATCTTCCTTGATTGCCTGTTCATTATTCCACTTGAGCTGAGATACTTGCTGCTGGTTATTGTACCTCCTGACTAGATTTTGCTGCTTCCTGCTTAACGTTTAAACTGTGCACCTACCTAATGTAAAACCAGACACAAAAAGACATGGCCACTCTTTTATTCAGAGATTCTAAAGCATTTTTGACTGCTGTGTCTATGAAAAGGTTTGTCTCATAAAAAAGTAAAAAGGACCGAATTCATCTGTGGAGTAATTCAGAAAGAAAAGAACAATGAAATTCACTTAGGTCAGAGCTTTCAGGTGTGATTTTCTTTGTTGCTGCAATGTATTGGAAGATGGAAAGATGACCTCAAAGTCCACAGTTGGGTTTCAGAAGGTCAGGAGCTAATCTGGCCCTCATTTAGACTAATTCTGCTAAGCTCCATTGAGGGATGAAAATGTCTACAACTGAGCTGCTGGGTGCCAGTTCTGCCAGTGTCATTTTGGGCACTTTTAAAAAATGACTCCTGCCTCCAAATGCTATTCTTTAAACAGAGATATGATTCACGGTCAGCTCAAGGTACAGAACAATGTTTGATTCACTCCCTGCTCTGAGAGTAGAAAACTCAGTCTATGGTTAATTAATAATCACTAAGATCAGCCAACAGCAAAAATGTTGGTATATCACATTGTCAATATGTTAAGAATCCCCTTTTGGAGAATCAGAATTTTATGAACAACTCATACCAGTACCACAGAGACCACAGCTTTCCTGCTTCTCACTGGGTAAACTGGGAGAGGTGCTAGTGGGATTTCTTGAGGATGGGGCTGAATCAGGAAATTAGACTGGGAGATATCTGAGTAATCAACCTTGTTTGGTAGTGAATTATGTGAGATAAAAGATTAACAGGAGTTTTGAGCTGTTCTTAAAACAAACAGGAATCCTGTGTTTGTGTCATAACTCTGCTGACACCAACGATTCTCACTGTGTGAGGAGCCTGCAGGAGACTAACGAAAATGCCAAGAGCAGAATAACTCTTAAGTTATTCTACTTGAGTTATTATAATTATTCCTCTTGAGAGGAAAAGAGAAGGCAAGTGGCTGCTGAGGTTAGGATTATATTCAGAAGCACTAAGTAAAGCAGATAACAATTGCTTTGTCAGGAGAGCTAACCAATTGCAATATGTTCTTCTTTGCTCAAAGCCTGCCATGTGTGGACAGCCACAGGTTCCAAAAAGCTTTTTGATATAAGTCCAAAATGAATTTTTGCATTTCCAAATGAATCAATAGATGCTGGGACTCCATTGGACTAGATTATTTGTCTGCTGTAATAAGCGTGCTTGATTTTCAGGGCCTGCCATTTCAGAGGCCAAATTAAAGATATGATATTAACTTCTTTCAATGATGCAGCATCCAAGGCAAGAGAAGAATGCAAATAGATCAATTCTACATACTTAAGCCCATCTTCCTTTCATGCGTGCCTGGTGATGGAAAATGTTCGGGGTTTTTTTTCCACCCTGCCTTATCATTCTGAGGTATGAAAAAAAAAGAGATTTTGTTGCAGTAATGAAGCACAGGAAAAGAGAGCTTGTTATAAGCTTCTTACAATTTAGATTGAAGGGCAGGTTTTCATTAGCTTTGTTACATTGAGCATCATCTTTAGACTGAAGAAATTACCACAAAAAACTTCATAAGAGAAGGTGGATCCAATGTGCAAATCATGAAAGTAAGAAGCAAAGATCTAATGATCAAAAAAGAAAACCAGAAATTCTTCCCTGATGCAAAGCTCAAGTTACACCAATAATAAATATTAAACTCCTCTGTTAAGAAACTCAGGAAGGAAGTCAATGTCTTATTTGAGTAATAAAGAATTTCTTTTGGTTGTTTCTTGCTGCAATTAGCTATTCAGTCTTTGTTTCTCCTAAATGTCAGGCACATACATCTCTTTTCCCATCCACAATTACTCAAGCATTAGTAGCAGGGATACAAGTTACACGGGTGGTTTACTCAGACAGAAGTACAGTGCATACAGCTAAACTTAGCCTTAGTGAAACCTCATGTGTTTATTTGCTTCCACAGAGAAAATGAAACAAACTGTTACAGTTTTTATTCCTTTCCTTGTGAAAAGACCAAACAAAATATCTTTATTTAAATACTGGGAAGAAAACTTCAAAAAATTTGCTTACTCAGAAATATTAGAGAATTTCCTAAAGGGCAAAGTGTTCATAAAAGGAGAAGCAGTCTCCTATAAAATAGATTAAAGGCTGTAATGATGGTATCATTAATTCTCTTACAATTCAATCTCAGCTTTATAGAAAGCACCGACCCTCTCCACTCTATTATGTTTTAGGACCTGATTTAAGAAATAATCCCAGGATATTAATGATGCCACAGGTAACAGTTGTAATATTTCAGGTGGTTTACAGCATTGCTCCAATGATGGAGCACATTTAGTTTGAACCCCATTGCACTTTATTGTGCAATACTTGCTTTGGGGAGCACTGAGAATACGTACATGGCTTCAGTTACAATACTTCATAAATCCCTTTCCTCCACAATTTATCCTCTTGCTCTGCTCTCCAGTGGTTGCCCTGTAGTCTTCTCTCAGTCTCCTTTTTACACCCACGTTTGTCTTGCTGCATATCTGAAGAGAGTCCATAGGAGCATACATCAGATGCCTTTCTCTAGGTTCTTTACCACAAATTTCTCTCAATTTCTCCCAAATTTCTCTCCTCTTTAATGATCCTCCACAGCTTCAAGTTTGGTCCTGTGTGTGCAGATTTTCTACTCCACATAAACAAATTTCCAAATAGCATTTTATCCTGACTCACCTTGAAAAGCTCTAATCTTAAAGTACAGCACACTTAAATTCAGAACAGCTGAAGGGATGCTCTTGATTATGTCTTGTGCTTAAATACCCTTAGTATGACCTAAATATTCCTTCCCATCTTCTTCCCATCTCTCTCTCATAGAATGATAGAGCAATTTGTTTGTTCACTAAAGAGGCTGCTGAACAAAATTATATCCATTTGCTCAGTACATGCAGGTAGCTGAAGGACCTCTGTGCTGAACATTGCACTTTGGTTAGGCTGCAGTCTGAATCCTTCACAACAGAAGTTACAAAAGATAAGAGGCACAGTGATTAAGAAGGCAAACAATTTTAACACTTGAAACTTCATTTTTGTTAAAGTATACTTTAAACTACTTATAAACTATTTTATCTACTTTTGCCTCAAGACCTCTTCCAATTATATATATTCTTGTGTAATACAAATGCCCAGACAGGTAACTGTATTCAAAACTCAACTTTTTTTACAGGAAGAACATGAATAACACCAATATTGTTCAAAACAATACCTCTTGCCCAGTGAGTTAAAAACTTTATGTGCCTTAATTAAGCCTCAATCACTCCCATAGTTTTGAGAAACAGCATCATATTCATGATCTGTAGTTTAGATCACCTGAAGTGAATTTAGCAAAAGAAAAGACCTCGAGCCTGAATTTCTCGTGTGATTTGGGTACTCAATGTCCAGCACAGAGGAATTTCTATCAGCTTTTGCACCCACTGGGGATTAAGACAGAATAGCACCCAAAGTGCAGTTATGCATTTGTTCATTCCTATCTGTTTTAACTTGATTAACACCACACTGCTAGTAAAGCAAGAATTTGAACTAATGTTGGGAATGATTAAGTGAGAGATTAAGATCCTGTTTATCACTAATATTACAATTTGCATCAAATTCTTTTTAAAAGACATTCTAAAACAGTCAATGCAAATGATCATGCACATGGTCACCCCATTTTACTTGAAAAAAATTGAGACAAAAAGTGTTACCTGTTCTTCTATTGCAAGTTTGCATGACACCATCTCTGTACTGATTGCCACAGACATCCTCTTTCTTCCTACTGCTGAAGAATCAAGTTTTCAAAGGTTGCTGGAAGAATTTAACCCCAATAGATCCTGCCATCAAACTTCACTTTTTCATGGTTTGTTATTTCTACTGTGCTTGACACTGTGAAAGCAGAGGTCAGGGCCCTATTAAGACAGGTTATGGAAAGCTGAAGGAAAGTGAATTCATACCAACATGACCATTATATGCAGTGGCTGAACTCGCCTCTCACTGCTTATTGTTTAAGTCAAACCTTGACCCAACACACAAAAAATAAGACATTTTACTGCTTTCTTTATTTCCTCTGATGGAAAAGACAGCCATGCCCTCTATTTGCAGTGTCATAAACCTCATATCCATTACAAACAATATTTTTCAAAACATAGACCCTAACATTTAGGCCTGGATTTATCACATTAGGCAAAAGTACTCATAGCCATGACAACATACCTGAGAAACAGATTCAGTGTCCACCTGCATCTTACAAAGAAAAGATTAAAGGCTGGAATCCCTTCATCAAGGTGTCAAGGCCTGCAAAACTTGCCATTGGGTGTCAAAGTCGGACACAGTTGCATACAAGGTTTTTACTTTTCTTTCTTATAATAAATATTCTATTAACCAGTCATATGATTGTCTCCTGCTCACTATCCCCAGTACAGCACTGACACCTGCACCAAAGAAGGCAGATTATTTGGGTCTTTTCCTTTCTTAAGAAAAAGAAAGGCCAGAAAGAGGCAGAGAACAGGAAAACCTAGACACTTCAGCAAATAGACAGGCTGGGGATCAGCTGCTGGATCAGCTGCTGGGCCAGTATTAGGGCAGAAGAGGAATATCCATCCCTACAAGGATAAGGGGCAGGGTGAGGAATTGTATTGAAGAGAATAATTCAGATATAACCAGATTTTTGCTAACCTCCACATCAGCTTCAGGGCATGGAAAACATACAAAGAATTTACTGTGAATTCTGAGCAAAAGAAAACAAAACAGGTCATACAGTGGAAGTAGGCTGCAAGAAGCTTAATTGGGGTAATGAGAGGAATTATTAGTCAGCTGGAAAGATGGAAGGCTCAGAGTCTTCCTTCTGCTTCTTTGCATAAGATCTTCTCATGGAGATTCTCGTATAATAAAGCTTGAGAGCCCAGGTTCACACTGAGTCTAAGGAAGAGGGACCCACTAGTAAAGAGAAATGGAAGGAAAACTGGATTGGTCAAGACAAGATTGAGGAAAGGAGGTGCCAAAGGAGATAGTATGTTCTCCTTATTCTCCTTAGTTACTTGAAATAAATCAGCCTTTTTGTTTTTTTCAGCTGTGTGATCTATGGCACAGACATGCAAAGTTTGGATGAAAATGTGACAAAACTGCGGATGGAGGTCTTCTATTTACAGAACTGTCATTCCAATTAACCAAAAGTCATTGCCAGCAGTTTGAAATCAGTCCTCTAAGACTAAACAGAGTCCCAGTTAAGCATGTCTTGATCAAGTGCAGGGTATAATGCAAATATTTTAATATTATACATCAGTAAGTGTTTTGAATAGTTCATTTAAATAAATCCAAGAAAGAAAGAAAGAAAGAAAGAAAGAAAGCTTTGGGGAGCTTTCAAAAATATTGTAACAGAAAAAAAGGGCATTGAAAGAGCCTGACTGATCAAGATGTGCATCTCTGAAAGATTTGCCATATACAAAATAATATCCTGACAGTGGCAGTATTGGCAGATTGTACTAACAAATTAGTGCATAACATCTTGATTTATTAGATATTATTTATAGCTCTCAATGTTTTTCAAGCATGAAAGATTTGAAAATACTCTGGACAACGAAACCTCCATCATTTTATAAAGATATTGTGATTTTATTATTATGTCAATGAAAGTTATTGTCTCTCTCATTTTCATATGCTACTTCATATTTTCCTCTTGTTTTCTCTGCTGACATTGATTATTTTAATTTATTTTCACAGCCAAATCACTAGGAAGAGCAATACTATTTTTTGTTCTTTATTATGGTGCAAAGATAAAGAGATCTGAACCCATCCCCTTTGCCAATCTCTGAGTAAGGAAAATAGGTGCATTCACCTGATGCACTGATTATAGCTTGGGTTTAATAAATCAGCAAGAAATGTAATGACCTTTCAGCTATCATTCACTGCAGGAGAAACCAACAAGGCCTTAAGCCTCCAGCAAACCTTTTATAAACAGTAATGCTCATTTCAGATAACTCAAAAGTCAATGCAGAAAATAATCCTTAATAGATTGAGTAAATGGAAGCATATAAATCATGCTGTGTACATTTTAATTTCTAAACAATTATTTAAGGCAATTTACCTAAGAATTTGGGCTATATATCAATTCTCTATTGCAACATATTGCCATAACATTACAGGTATTGCTATTTTAAAACCAACATTCATATTGAATTGGGGCAATCATCCTCTAGTCATCCCCAACCTGATTAAAGATTCTCCAGTGCTCTAGTATTCCCCACCAACTGAGATGCTCCAGTTTGGCGTGGACCATTGCTGTTCTGACATTATGCTGCATTTCACCACTCACTGAGTAAACAATTTGACATCCAGTCAGCAATTCCACTGAGAGAGATTTGCTTGTGTTTCTGACCACATTCCATTTTAGGAATGGCTACTTCCATTCTTCAACTGAAAGAACTCCCTAAATGATCTGCTGAACTGGACCCTACAGAAGCAAAATCACCCATGTCATGCCCTTGATCTCATGGGCCACATTTTCTTCCCCTTACACCAGCCTTTCCCCAGCATATTTGCAGAGCCTCTTTGAGTCATAATGATGTAAATCTCAAAAAGTAGGGAAAGTTCAAAGATATCTAGAATAGAATTTTAACAATATTTATCTTTTCCATAGGAATAATACCCTCCCTACTAACTGCAATTTTTAATCCCAGTTCTTGAAGCAAGAAAATGTTTTCAAGTTTTCTGATAGCAAAAGAAGAGAATGCTGACTAAACCTATTATCTTCTCTGTGTGCTTATTTTCACTTTGATGTACAATAAATAAAAAATGAACTGACAATTCTAAAATATGAAGACACCATATCATTGTCACTGTGTTCTTACAAATCTGATCCATTCATGCTGTTTAAGCTGCTGAAACCTTTGAAGTTGGAAAATGCTACCATGAACTTCTAGCACTGGTAATTAAGACATAGTGTGGCAAATCAAAGAAGACGTGCTACCTTGCATCTACAGTTCCTTACTAAAAAAAAATGCAAGCTGAGAGTCACAATAATAAATCAATTGGTTCAGCTTTTCAGTAGGAAAAGACCTGTAACTTGTTATATTATAACTCAATCCCATCTTGTGTCCAAGATCAATTCCTCTTTCTCTTCATGCTTTATGATCATTGAATTTCTTTTTCTTAAGGCTAATTTTTCTTATAGGAAGTGAGGGAAATACTGCAATGTTTGAGGAGAAAAATAAAAAAGAAAAAGAAAAAAAAAGTCTCTCATCATTTGTCTTCTCAGTAGGGAGAGCAGGAACATTTCCTTTTCCCTCTACTATCACATTTTTCTCCTTCAAGCTGTTGTTGTTTCCCCATAAATTTCAGCAGGTTGAGCTTCTGAGGCTGTGCTAAGGTTTGGGCTGGGGAAACATAGCTTATAAAGGTTTATTAGCACAACTGGGTTAAGCAATGTGTGTGAGTGTGAGGGAGCCTTGTGTTCTCAGTAGTAGACTCCTTTCACATTTCATAATGTATTAAAAACACAAACTATGAAGTATTTCAATAAAAATAAATCAATAGGTACTCCAGTTGGAAATCTCACTGCCATATTAATTTGCTTATTGCATAAACCAAATTCCTACATACAACATATGGAATTGCCTGAGCTTAAGTCATGGGTTTCACTAAAATATTTAATTTTTCCTACTTCTATTCTATTTTATAGTTTAGGTTTTGCTTCAAAGTGGGTAGCAGGATGAGGACTTATTAAAAATACATATATGCCTAAAGGGCACTGAGCACTTTGTTTGATTCTAAGAAGCAAAATAAGAAAACCTTCTGCATAATGATAACATTATTCAACATTTTCAAACATGTGGGCTTCTACATGGCCTTTCCTGCCTGTTTTCATCACTGATCTCAAGTTTTTGATTCCTTCCAAGAATTGTGAGCTCCTCCAGCTACTCTAAGTCTGTGCTATCCAGCCCAACCCAGCAATACAGACAAATTTTCCCATCCTAATTGCCTGTGTAGGGATGAGCTCATGCTGGTCATTTCCTTTCCCTCCACCTGCTGGTGCTACAGTGGCAAAGCCTCAAGGGCAGATCTAAAAGGAATCAGACAAACTCTGACCATCTGCAGCCACACATGCAAAAGGCAGATCTCATGTACACATTCGACCCATTGCCTTGGACCCCTTCTCACATTTATCAGCCAATTGCTGTGGAATTTGTTGGATTTTTCCTACAAAACCACATGAGGCCAAGGTGCAAATTCCTACTGCCACTCATGAGTACTCTCTGAATTGTCCTGAACTTTCCTGTCATGGCTGTGACACTTCCTGAATGATCCTGCATGAATCATTTGTCCTCCACACCAAGGAAATCACCTTTACTGAAATCATAAGGCACGCGGGGCAGACCAGGTTCCTCATGACACATTTATACAGTGTCTTTTGCAATAGGATCTGACTTAAGGGTGTTATAAAAATAAGTATGGGACCTCTGTCCCCTAATGTTGTGCATTTTGTCAGTCTTCTACCACAAAATTTGCCTTCCCATCCAATACCATCAACTTCCTTATTTTTATTTTTCCACAATACCTGAATTAAATTCTCCCAATATGGCAACAAAAGATTCCCATTTCTCTTGACATCAGAGCAGCGATAATAAGTACAAAAGGTTTGTTTCCAGTGTCCAAATGTCTCCTTATATGTCACATAGGAAATACGTAGAGCAGCTGCTGCAGGAGTCTGCCACTAAAAATCCTAAGGGGCAATGTTATGTTAAAACATAACATGATTTTGAACACTAGTGGTATTAAAAAAAAAAGTTAAACTACTGTTATATATTTATATATAAAATATAAAGATTTAAGTATAAACTAAAGAAACAACAGAAAAAATAACCAACTTTTTTTTTTTTCCTTAAACCTATCCTATTTCTGATGAGACTTTGTCAAGGAGACAGTGAGGCTCTGCAGTGGAATGAACCACACAATCAAACCTCATCCAGTGCACAGAAACAGCCACGGCATCCATCCAAGTGAGTGTGCCTGTAATAACACAGGCTCACTTTGCTGGGCTGGGCACCTCTTTCAGCCCAGGAGATTATTTCTGCTGCTCACAGAGGGGGAAGTGCATGGGACCCACCCCTCAGATATTCCTGGATGAGATACTTGACCATTCTCCACAGCTACTCTTGGGTAGACAAATTTAGAATTATATTTCTCAACATAAACAAGACTACTTTCCCACTGATGCTCGATTTGAGGAAAAAAAAAAACAAAAACAAAAACAAACCACATTAACTTCAAGAGAAATTTTGAATTGATATTTGGAACAGAAAACTTCATCCATTGTGCTTTTCAGGCAGGTTCCCAGACCAGAATTAAAGACTTTTCTTTAGCAGTGAGCCTTATTCAAATAAAAACAAAACAATGATTTATAACTAATCAGGGAAACTCACAAAACAAATGAAATAATGTATTTAAAATTCAGCAAAAAGTCTGTAGTCATGTAAATGTTTCCAATTTCTGATTAATTAGTGGTCACAGCAAGCTGATCAGTGAAACTTCCTAAGCTGCACTCTATTTTCCTCTAAGTCTTAAGTAAACTTTTAAGGAAAATTACCTAAATACTTTTCTATAAATACAGCAAATACAAATAATTTTCAGCTAAAAATCAGAACTAAATGCAATAAGGCCTTGTGATGCCTATTCAACCAAAACAGTACTCAATAAATAAATAAATAGACTTACTAGTTTTATGCATTTTGTGTTGAAAATTATTTATCCCAGTTAAATTTTAGCCCATAAATCTCAGAGTAAAGGGATTATGTATGTATGCACACATACACATCGCTGTCATTCATTCACCGGGATTTTATGAGTCAGAGATTAAAACCTATAGAGAGAAATAATAAAACACCTTTAGTTTATTTTTCCACAGTAGTGCCATAAACTAAGATTATATTTGTGAGATACATTTGAATTCAGTTAGGTTAATAGGATCAAAAAGACCCTAAGATTTTGAAAGCCATATTTTTCTCCAATATTCCTTGAAAAGGCTATGTAGGTAGAATTCAATATCTTGAAAATTTTAGGGGTTTTGTTAAGACAAAAATCTTTCTAACACAAAGTACTATTAGGGTTAATTTGCATTAAAATGAAAACTTTGCTCAGATCTCTTGTTTTCTGATTTTCAATCATGGTGGGACAAGCCCAATTCAAAAATCACCACGACATAAAATGAGGCCATGTTTGAGTGAATTGCTCCAGCCACCAGCCTGATTCACTCATCACTTGGGAACAACTGAGAAGTGTCTGCTCTTGATACTAATTTTTAAGGCTTTCTAAAAAGAAATTCCTTTTCCTGATTGACATAAATAGTTTTGGTGCAAGCCTTATGTTACAAAAAATATCAAAACGTTGAAAACCGATGCCCCCTTTTTTTTGCCCCTCCCACTTCTAGAAAAGTATTTTTCTTTACTTTTAAAGATACTGCTACAAAATACACATATAAACAGCATGGTTATAACATGTCACAGATAATAGTGCCTCATCAGAGTGAAACTGTATTCAGCACAGCAAGAAAAAAATCCTTAGAGAAATGACTCACTAAGAAAAAGCCCAGTGAAAGCCATATAGGTCTCTGGAAGATAATATTCAGTCACAGCATGCTTTGAGAGATGACAGCACTTGCAAATAAAAAAAAAAAAAAATCCATCCTACAAACAAGAGGAAAGAGAAGAAAGAACAAGTCAGATTTAAACACATTTTAAAAATCCCCTAAACCAGATAAGTGTTCTCGCAAAATTATGTTTAATATATTATATGGAAAAAATATCTAATTCTTTACAGAAAGATTTTCTGTGATCTCAAACCAAAAAGGGAAAAAAGCCCCAAAGCACTCCAAACCAAACAAAGTTGAGCTGTTTAATTACTACCATCAATTCATCTTGGGACTTGTGGAAAAAATCTATTCAGAAATTGCACAAAAAGTCTTGCAGAAACACGTGTTTATGCTTCCTTCCTCTCTGGCTGTGAGTAGAGTTATGTACATGCTCAGGCACTTGCAAAATCAGATTCTAAAATTAGAAACCTTCTCTGCACCACACTTAATTCTTCTGTGCCTAGTCAGCTCTTACCCTCCTGAGCAGCCACCATTTCACCTTTCACATGCCATGGAGTTTATTTTTTTACAAAAAAGGATTCCCTAAAATGAAAGAGGAAAGGACATTGTCGTGATTTCCTGATCACCTGAAGGGTTTATTTCTTCTCTTCCCTATTTACAAACAAGAAAATTGATTGATGTAGATATTAACAAATATCCACATTTTTCCACTTAACTTACCAAGTTCCTCTCAAAATCACAAGTTGGGATGTGCATCTCTTTCAAGTCAGTGACATGACAAAGGTTAAATCTGACACCACTCTTTTGTCACCTCCAAAATATACATAGGTATTCCCTGCCCCAGTGATTCACTACAATCATTGGTGCCTGTGCAAACTCTGGAGAGCCAGAGCTCCAGAAAGTCCCTAAGTTTTGCCCAGGAATTCAACACTGCTAAGCTCAGCATCAAAAAAATATTTCTATTCCATTAATACCACGTAAATTTTCTAAAATACGTGTGGCTTTGTGGAGACAGGCTCAGAAGGATGCTTATATATTGAAAAGAATAAGGCTCAAGTGTGCTGAGCTACTTCCCTAAATGAAGTTAAATAAGAAAGTGTTTTACTTGCTTCCCAAATCTAGAGCCTAATCAGAAGCACGATGTAGGAGGAAATCCTGCTTAACAAAACCCAACAAACAGAACAGCTTTTTTTAAAATCTTCTTTTCCTGCACTGGATATTGATATGACCACATTAAGGATGTACAAACAGGAACAAGATCCTTTAAATGGCTTCCTAGATACACAGGAGAAACCCGAGAAATGAAGGTAAGATAGGTAAAATCAGAAAAGAGATTAGGAACAATGAGGATTTCTTCTAGTCCAAGGAGATATGAAAGAAACAGAGGGAAAAGTTATAAAATCTGGGGAAATTAGGAGGACGTTTCTTTGTAATGACAATTCAAAGAGATTGAGATTTTTTATTATTATCATTTTTATTTTGGAAAAGGAGCTTATTTGTAAGATGTGGCTGTGAAGGTCCCACAGTTCTAGCAATTAGTGCTCTGCTAATTAAATTGCCACATCAAAGAGATAGACATTATAGGGTAGGAGGATTAAAAGACACCTATAGCAGTGGGCTCTTTTTTAAAGATTGCCAAGCTTGGAGCATTTATTGAATAAATGCTGCAAACACCACTGGTAAATACATCTATCTACTTCTCTCTGCAAAGGCAGCAAGCAGAAGCCCATGTCTGAAAAAATATAAATGGTTTGGTAATAATCTAATATTGTAATGTTGCATTAAGGTACTGAATATTATCTTGTAAATACAGACTGATTTCCCAAGTCCTCAGTTGTTACCAGCTTGGATAAGCTCCGAAATCCACTTTTCTTCCAGAATTAAGGACTATCAAGTATATTAATTATAGAGAATAAAGTTTTTGCAACTACAGTGACATTTTCTTAATTTCAGAGATTGAGCACTGATACATACTCCTATACAGTTATTTTTATGGGCTCTGATACTTCTGATACAGAATTGACTGCAAATTTTTATTTGCATCTCATTTTCATACAATACAACAAAAATTTCACAGTGGGAAATTCAGACAAGGTAAGATAGGAAAAGGGAGAAGGAAAGGGAGAGAGAAGGGAGGTAAAAATAAGAAGGAGGGAAAGAGAGAGCAAAAGCATATGAAGGGAAAATGCAAGTGTGGGACAGCACGTGTGAGTGCACGAGCAAGAGAACATGAGTGGGGAGAGGAAAGAGCAAAGAGAAACAGAGAGAGGTGGGGGAGAGAATGAGAAAACAGTTCTCTTTCTGCCACATCTTGAAATGTGGCCAAGTGAAAAAGCTGATGAAATGGACTTAATGAAACGAACACCTGCTTCTAATAGATGAAGTAGGATGATTTTTGTATAGTTGATTTCTTGTGTCAGAACTGCTGGTAGGAAACTGTAATTAAGAGCAGATCAAAAGTTAGGGGTGGTGATTTCCTCCATTCTCCCTCCAAAGGATTATGTATTTTAAATAGACCTTAATCGTTTCTAGGATAAACATGTCAGATGTGTTTAGTTCTAGAGAGGTCTCAGAACTTCATGATGTGGTCTGTTGTATGAGGAGCTCCACTGAATTTCTGTGCACCCCAATCCTCACTTTTCCACCCAAGATTCAATCTCCTGTACCAGAACTGCCAGCTGATGTGCATTTCCAGGCATCAGACTTTTCACTTATCTGTTCAGATAACTAGCTCAAAATTAAATTCACTTTGAAAAATTCATTCACAACTCTATAAAGCCTATTTTTCCCCACATCTCTTTATACAGAATCAAAATTCAATCTCTTTTTGCTAAAACCTACTTTGACACTTTTAGAAGAATACAAGGCATGATTTTTTTAAGTCTTTACCTAGGAATAGCAGGTACTCTGACATATTTCTACCTCTGGCAGGGAAGGGTTTAGCCCTCAAAACAACCCTCAGGGGCTCCCATTTACATAATGAAACTAATATGCTGCAACACACTCCAACAATTCTTCTGGATCAGATACTTCACATTTATTACGGTATTTTGGTGTACTTTTAGCAGGGCAATTTAATTAGAATTATCCGTGGATAGTTTAAAAACTGAATGTGCAGATCATTTATTACTGGCCTGTATTTACTGATGCAGCAACAAACCCATCTGGTTAGGGCTCATTCTTTAATTAGTTCATTTAACATTTTTGTCCAAAGTGAATCGACTACAACTTTATACACGGCACAGGGCATAAATCAGCCTCTCTCTGTCACATAGTGAGTGACTGAATGGGGAGTATTCTCATGCAGGGCAATTTTTAAACATTTCATTCATTGTGCCAGAATTGTCAGGGTGAAATTGTGACAACAGCTGGCTAAAAGTAAGGGATTATGACCTTCTCACAGTGATTACATGGTAAAAATTAATTGTGTTTCCCCCCAGCACTGTGGCATTGTGATTACTCGAAGCTGAGAGCGTGGGTGGGCATGGGCGAGATGCGTGCAAGAACAAATAGATTACAAGGCACACAAATCAATGCTTGTTATTCCTAAGTCATAAAAAATGGTTTCTAGCTAACAAATACTGAAAGAAAGAAAGCAACAACAAGTTTAATTTAATTACCAGTATATCTGTTTTGTACTCTGGAGCAACTGAACTAAGATAAATTGTGAGACTAACATTCATCTGTATGTTATATTAAGATGCTGGTACAGCCATATCTTTCAAAGCCCTGAGTTTACTCTACCAATCATTTTTAAAAAATACCACCGTCCTTTTCTATGCCATAAGTAATATAGTAAATCTTGTTTCTTTTAATGTTACAGCATCTTTCTTCTTGATGCTACTTCTTTTGCCATCATTTGCTGCAGGAAATATTGATCTCTGCTTCCTCAAAATGAGTTTTCCTTGTACTCTTTTTTATTCAGTGGACACTACAGTTTGTATGCTTGATATTGCACATTCTCTCTCTGGGGAAAACTGGTCTGCCACTTTGCAGTTTCTTTAAGCAGAATTCTTTTCACACTTTAAATAGCATTGCACTGTGCCAATTGTGAAAAACAAAAACCAAACAAAACCAAACCTAACCGAAGCCTGTTTGGTTTATTGCATACATTTAATTACACTCAAAACCATAAGCTGGGAGCTTGATGGTCAAATTTGGCATTAAACTATCTCTGACTTAGTCATATACTTTCCCAGAGCAGCATGGTAGGCTAATACAGGAGCTTCAAAGAAGCTTCACATATTTTTGCAATGACCAAAAGCCTATGAAACATCTTAATTTGCAAGCTTGCTCACACCCACAGGTAGCAGAATTAATATGGGGAAAAAAAGACTTGGGCCAAAATTCAACACAATATGTAAGGACATTCCCAGTAAAAGTATGTAGTTACATCTCTGAACTTTTTACACATATATTTCTTTATTAGTTTAGGCACTTCCTTCCATAATCCTTCATTTTTGGGTTCAGATCTCTAAGAGCTATGGGTGATCTCCATCTATGGTTCACAGATGGTGCAGCTCAGCAATACTGTTACTTCCTATGGATTGAAACTTGGCTTTTTGCTCAGTACAGAACAAGCAAAGAAAAAGAACTGTAAATGGTACTCATGCATTTCTTCATCTGACCACAGAGGCTGGTGGTTGGAAATAGGACTGTGAACACTTGCTTTGGCTGAGGAGAAAGACATTTTTTCCAGTTGCCACATCCTATTAAACAATTGTCTTTATTTTCCAATGCCTGCATGTTTATTTTCTTTGCTCCCAGCATTACATGAGCTGCTTTCCAATATGTGACTTACGTTTAAAAAATGCCCAGTCAACACATTTTCCATGACATCAAGTGAGATCTGCTGCTCTCTGAACTTTTCCATATTTGTTTGCTTTTCTTTAATCAAATTAATTAAACCTTTAGGTCCCCATTTTAGGAATGTTAGCAATAGTACTACTATCTGTGGGATCTTTTTCCAGCAGAATGAAACAATAACAAGTTTCAGAGCTCCCCTTTGAAGAGGTGTGCTCTCAGTGCCTCATCCAGATGTATTTCCACTGGCTGTGAGCACCTCAGTCTGCTCAAGCAGACCAGAGACAGATTCTTTTTTTCTTTCCAACTCTGAGAACTCTATTTTCCCCTTTTTATGATAATTTAAGTTAAAACTCAAGGTGGACAAAGCATTTTTATAAAAGCAATTACTTTGTTGTTTTTGTTTTTTTTTCCTATCAGGCCACTGGAGCAGGGAATAGGGAAGCTGAGCTATTCCCTATGATAAAAAAAGCCATTTTTAAAAATTGTAATTGAAAGTACACTAGAAAAACCCTATGAAATATTGAAAAAGCCCCACAAAATATTTAAGCTCAGTCACAATGTTCTTGAATTTTCAATTTGAAGAAATAGTGATTTAAATACAAAATTTTTATCATATCAATATTCTGACATAAAGCAATACAGCTTTATTAGCAAGCTCTGCAATGGCATAAAATTACCCACAAGGGTTATTTTTTCTGCTTTAAGAAAATATAATGTGCTTTAAACAACTATTCTCATCACCCAAATTTTAAACTAGATTTTAAGCATAAAATATTTCCAATTGCAGCAAACTAATTCTACTCACAAGAAAATAATGATTACATAAGGTGCCATATTCATACTTTATCTCATTATTTATTTTGTTAGTTATCTGCTTTTTCTTTACAATTAGTTGAATGAACATTATCAATTTGAAATATTGACATGTTTTAATGTGGATTTTTTTTTACTTTTTAAATAAAATTAAATAGTTTTAGATACTTCCCCTATACCTCCATTTAATGTCTGCTTTTATAGTTCTAAAGTAATTATATTTTTATATCTAGTCATTAAATTCTGAAATTATTCCATGTTTAATCTTTGCTGGATTTTGCTAAGCTAAGTAGATAAAGGCACATGCACATTCCACTGTACCTCAGTGAGTCTACTGAGGCTACATGGGAAGAAATGAAAATACAAGATTCACATCACAGATACAAGCAGCCATGTGCTCTAAGTAACCTGCTCCCTGATCTGTTATTAGCAATGTCCAATTAGTGGTGTCCATCTAAAAATTAATTTTTCCCTCAGTCTAAGAAAGTAATGAGTTTAAGTACTAACATTTGGAGGACACAAAGAGAGAAAGAGAGAGAAATTTCTTTTTAAAAAAGACTTTTTTTGGTGTATATGAAATTAACAACAATGCAATTACAAAATTACAGTATCTTAACACACATCCACATGGCTATACTTGCGACACAGGAAAATAGCCACATGCCATTGACTTTTGTAGGAGCCTGCAGACAGCCATGAGCATCAATGATCTTCCTACAGTCAGTACCGATGCAGCCGGGTATCAAGGCCATGGCTTTTCCAGTGCCTGGCTGTGGCTGTGGGTCTGTCCCTGGCTGTGCCCCTGTCCCTGGCTGTGCCCCTGCCCATGCCCCTGTCAGTGCCCCTGTCCCTGGCTGTGCCCCTGTCCCTGTCCGTGCCCCTGTCCCTGGCTGTGCCCCTGTCCGTGCCCCTGTCCCTGTCAGTGCCCCTGTCCCTGTCCGTGCCCCTGTCCCTGGCTGTGCCCCTGTCCCTGTCCCTGGCTGTGCCCCTGTCCCTGTCCGTGCCCCTGTCCCTGTCCCTGGCTGTGCCCCTGTCCCTGTCCGTGTCCCTGTCCCTGGCCGTGCCCCTGTCCCTGTCCGTGCCCCTGTCCCTGGCTGTGCCTGTACCCCTGTCCGTGCCCCTGTCCCTGTCCGTGCCCCTGTCCCTGGCCGTGCCCCTGTCCCTGTCCCTGTCCCCGCTCCAGCTGCCCGGTCCGAGCCCGCCCGGAGCGCAGCTGCTCTCTGCCGTATCTCCCATCTCCCGCAATACAAATGGATGCGTGCCGGGCTCTAAGACCACACAAATCACCCCGGGCGGAATAATAATTGTACTTGTACCTGCAGCCAAGCTATTTCACGGACATGTGGGGTTGGCAGAAAAGTGAATCAATTTATAAGAGTGTGCAGCGTTAGATAAAGCCCAAGCCCTGACAGCTTTATCTGATAGGTTCAGTTTGTTTTTTTAGAAGTGAGTAGCCCTGAGGCTTTTTGCTGAGTTTTATCGAATAGTCACTTTATTTTAAGCAACAACAGAGGTTTAATAGGAAGGGGGAACACGCTGAAAGGTCACCTGTAGCCAGGTATTATCATCTGAGCAAATGCAAACTGTACATCATGGAAACCTCTCTACAAACTGACAATAAGCATTCATCTCCAAGGAGTTGTTTCATCCCTATGCTCACATCCCTATGCTGAATTTTCTTGCTTACTTAGATATGATTTTTATATAACTGACATGGACAGAGTAAGAAGATATACTATAAACAAAAAGAGAGAATAAAAGAGAGTGGAACTCAGTTCATTCAGTAAAGCTCTTTTATAGAGCAATGCATTTTAAGATAATTTCTGGAGCAGCAGATTAAACAGACATGGAAACAAACTTCTATACATCTCAAAATTATTATTATCACACAAAGTAATTACCACTAGATGCTAATTTCATATACTGCCAGAAAAACCATAATTAAACATTGGAGATGGTAGAAAAGAAAAGAAATGATAAATGAAAGGAAATCTCAGAAGTTTTAGGGACTATTTTCCTCAGTTTTTTTTATCCATACAAATGATAAGAAACTCAGAGTTAAAGCAAATGCATTTTGCATTTAATCTAACTACAGAAGCAGATATCTTTAGTCCATTGAGCCAATCCAAAAATTAAATGAGGAAATCTTGCAAGACAAACCACGGCAAGAGCAAAGACCCTTTCATTGCTGTTAATTTCAGCTGCCCATTTCATTACAACAACAAATGTAAAAACACTACACAGAACTGGTGGTGTTAGGAAGATGTATCTCAAGAACAAGACCACAATTTTTCCTGAATACCATCACAGCATCTTTCTCTCTATTATTTGCAGAAATAAGTCAATTAATAATTATAAGAAGATATTCAAAGACTGTTTTACCCAGTTAAAGTTAGTAAACCCATCTCCTAGGCTAGAAAAAATTCCTAGCGCACAACAAAAATATTCTGTAAATTATAGCTGAAGGCCAATGTTTTAAAACTTTAAAATGCAGGGGCTTGCATCTCAAACAAAATTCATGAATCAAGCTGAACTTACTTTAAGAGGCCACAAAAATTCTAAGCAACTAAACAAGAATTTTTAAGTTTTAAAATTGATGAAAAATAGTGACCAGTGTTTAGGAAACTACAGTTTCAGAACTAGGTCGCAAGAACTGTTAAATTTCTTGCATTCTTCTTTAGAAAGTTTGAGGTGCCCATGGGTAAATATTCCATTAAGCTGCTTCTTTTTACTTGTGTTCAAGTCCCTAGGATCCCCAGAGACTAATCAGTGGCAAATCCCTCTGCTATGCTTCCTTACATATCCTTCTTTAAAAGCTGTGATTTTGCTGGAAGAGTCCAGATTTTTATTTGTCTAGGTACCACCCAGATCTTGTCCATGTGAGGACCATGTTTGCACTTCAGAAAGTTAATAGAACTATTAATAATAATAAGTATTAGTTCAGACCCTGCAAGAGCACAGGGACCCCATCACTTAAGCCAACAATAAACACTTCAGATTTCTATTCAATTTAATCTAAAGATCTAAAAACATTTCAAAATGTAAGAGAGTTGTGCTTTCTACTCCTCCCAAACAGTATAGCTGCATTTTACACACACAGAAACTAAGGGCAGGTGGAGAGGATGTCAGCAGTGCTGGCAGAGCTTCTCATCCTAAACATTCAGTCTTTGCACCCCAAATTCCAGGAAACTTTAAATCTGAGCTCTGCAGTGTTCCAAGTATTCCCTGCACTGAAAAATTTTAAGCTGTGCTACCAGCAAAGATGCGCTGGATCTGTACCCCAGCCATGTGCAAGGAGCAGCAGAGTTCTGAGTCTCTTTTGTCATTCACAGTACAATGAGCTTGGAATATTTTGCTTACTTGGTATCATTGTACACAGGATTGTATTTTTTACAAAATAACAGATGAGTTTTATTTTATTCATAGACAACCACACATTTATTTTCAGGTATCTTAATAGAAATTCAAAGTATTACATTCAAGTATTACATTACATCACATCAATTACATTGATTACTATACTCAAGAACCTAAAGAGGATAGGGAGGGTTAGATTTTAAAAATCTGATTTAATACATCATTTATTCAGAAGAATAATTTAAATATTCATAGAAACTTTTTATCTTTAGAAATAAAATTTCTCATTGGGTGTGGGGGGTGGGCATAGAGCAGTGGGGCACACAACAAAAAGTCAAAATCCAATTTGTCAATATTTTTATTTTTTCACAACAAATATGTCCAGCCCCATGAATTATTTAGGTTATACTTTTTGGCCCCCACCTCGCACTTTCCCTCAGTTGCATGTGTTGGTTATTCATTAGCTATGAAACTCTGCAGCACCTCTCCCTCTCCAGGACCTGCCAGCTCCCTCCATCAGGAACCAAGTCCCCGAGAGGAAGGGACTCTATTGGTGCCCTGCCTGGGCCCTGCATTCCAACAATCCCCAGCATGAGCTCGCTCTTTCTGCAGCATTTAGGTGCTGCTGTCTGCCACGACAGGATCCTGTGCCTCAGCACAAGTGATACACAAACTCAGTGTCACTGTGTGCACAAACTCAGTGTCACTCACTGTGTGTCCTGTCATGCAGCTGGGCAAGGCAGGAGGTGCTGCTACCCAAGGGATCCCTGAGTGTGTGTGTGTGTCTGTGTGTGTGTGTGTGCACTTTCACCAGCCACCTTCTGCCTCAGCTGAAAAGGGGAAAGGAGCCCTGGCTGCCTGTGTTTGTGTTTTGGGTGAGTCCTACACACAGGAGCTGTGGAAAGCCACAGCTCATCCATGGCTCACCGTGCACGCCCTGGCAGCATCCCCAGTGTGCTGTGCCCTGTCTCGGATGCTCTGGGATGCTCAGCTTTGCTGCTGGTGGAATGGGCTACAAGTGAAGTGGCAGCAGTGTCCCTCAGCCAGGGCAGAGACTCCAAGTGCCCAGGCTGACTCCAGGCAGGAGGGAGTCCCGGGCTGGAGCAGGCAGCCACACTCCTAGCATCACTTCACACCAGCCACAGTCATGGTCCAGGACAGCCTGAGAATTCTTTGGTCACTTACAGCCCCAGCAGATTCCATATGGATGCTGGTGCTGTAAAGCAAATATCCAGTATGAACAAGGTCATCAAATTTGTCTCAAAACATGTTTGATCCATTAATTGTCCAGATCTAACTCACTAAGTTGTCTGCATTATATATGTATTTAGATGACTAAGTATCCCTGTTCATTTGGAGTAGAGCACTGGATTTTGTGATATGCCAGTGCACTAGAGTGGAAAATAAACAACATCCTCAACTGCTGAATAATTAATTATTTTACTGAATTAAATATGAAAATAGTACAGGTCATTTAGAATTTCTTATGCCTTTTAATAATAGTCTCTTCAAAACCTATCACATTACTCAACTTCATATCAACATCTATTTTATTTACTCTCCATTTTTAATATGCAGCACGCTGCAGTATTTTGTACAAACAGCCATATAAAAACATCAGATGCTGTCAAGTAGGAAGTGAAGGTTTTGATACTACTGGGGTCTTGCCTCAGAGGCAGCTCAGTATTGTGGCTTAGGCTTCATAGCTCAATTTCCAAAAGCAAAGGGAGCAAAATAATTAATAAGAATATTTATGTAGTAAAAGGGGGTTTTATGAGGAGAAATTTGTTTGCATATGCATGAAAGTATATGCATCTGTCCATACTTCTCAGCACTAACAATAGGGTGCTGCTGCCTGTAGAATGAAGAGGGGAAATAACCTCACAACAAACACCCCTCATCACAACCAGGGCCAGACAAAGGCTGAATTGTTTTTTTGTTTTTTTTTTTAAGGAAAAAATAAGCTTATTTAAGTCTGAGGCTCCTGCACATATCCTCATTAGTCTCACAGCACAAAAATCACTTTCCCTGAATGATGAGCTCTATCTGCCCTTTCTCACCAAGCTTTGCTATGGGAAGAGCTGCCTCATCCATGGATATGCCAGCTTTACCAATGATGGGAAGTCCTGCTTCTCTAAGCACAACCTGCTCTGAACACAACTACCAGGACCTACAGAAAGTGATTTGATACAAGGCATCCTAGAAATCTGGGCCTGTACCTGGTACCTACCTCCAGTTTACACTTTTTGCCAATATTTGGATTTTTACAGGATAAACTGAGCACCACATTGCCCTACAACAACACTCATCCAGGACCAAAGGGAGTCTGCTGGAGAACATTTAGTTAACAGAATTATTCTTCCAGAAAATCCAAGATGAGATAAAATTCATCCCTCATTCCTAGAAATATTAAGGAGGATAATGCCAAAAAATTTTAAAATGCTGAGATTTGATAATACAACCGGGCCAGCTATAGCCATGCAAGTGCCAAATTTAAGATTTGAACAATAGCCTGTTTTCATCTGTGAGAAACTATTATTCAGTATTTGCATTGGGGCAAACATAAAAAACATCTAGACAGAATCTCTTACAGGCAGGAGGGGGAAAGTGCCAGCATAGAACTTAAAAAATCTTTTCTTAATGAAAACTTGAACACTGTAACTTGCTATAAACTGTCTTCAAGCACTTTCTATTTTCTTCCAATTCATCTACTCATATTTCCATTGTGAGTTTTGAGCTTTTGATAATGGTCAATTAAACAACTATTATAATATAGTTGTTTATGCAAATAACAAACATCAGAACAGCATGTATTTGATAGAATGCATATTATTTTCCCTTATGATCAAAATCACTTGTCCTTAAAAACAAGCAAAATAGCTGTAAAACAAAACAGAAAATGTTCAAGTGATCTTTAAAGGATGAAGGTCATATTTTAACAAAAAAAACCCCAACAATTCAACCAAACCTTCTACAGTTTTTACAATTAAACTGAAAGCAACAAAAATGTTAGCAATGCAATCCAATCAATTCAGGCTCTCTCTGCTTGAAGTTGAGAATCTGCCAATTCATATAAAAATTTGCATTTCAAAATGAAACATAAAATCCTTCTTCACCTGCTCAAAATGAAAAGAAATCTCAGTGGAGCTTGTGAAATACATGCCCATTGTTTAACGACCTTCTAATACCAGTGAAAGAACATCCAAGAACATTGCAGATAATTCTGGTCCAATCAGGTTAATGATGGAAGCTAAGGCCAGGACTACAGCAAGCTGTTCGTTAGCATTTGATATTTCTGGCAAATAAACTCACTGCTGTTCATCCATTAAGTTCTCATCCAACAAATGGTAACAACTGCTCCTGACATTCAGTACAGAATATTCTGCTCCCATATCAAATCCTGCTGCTCTAAAGATGCCACCACTGATATGAAAGAGGAGGCCAAGCTTCTTTCAATGGTTTCTGTTAAACCAGCACAGCAATAAAGTTCCAGCTGAATAGGGCAAAAACTGATTGTAACTTTTTACTTTTTCTCAGTGTGTGAGGAAGTATCTGGGGAAATTTTGTTCTTCATTGAGATGCTGGACAGGGAAAATAAAACAGAATCACATATTATTACGTTCTCAGTCTTCATACTGAGATCATGGTTCTGTGATCACGTACTAAACATGATGTTTTTCATAAGTATTGTTCAATATACCATGTGCAAGATTCCAGATTTCTGCCGGCCTTTAAATCCCAGTTTTATGTGTCTCTCACAATCAGTATTCACTGGTGAGCTACATGGACACAGTCAGGCTTGCTCCAGCTGATTACTGACCAACTTTAGAAGGCCCAGAAGAGCTGTTTTCTCCAGCTGGAATGTTGATTAAAGCTATCTCAGCAAACATAGAATATATGAGCACTCAGTTTCCAGCCGTCCACCCAGAGACTACCCAAAATGCAAGATTTGCTGAGATCAGGCTTAGATGTGTATAAAACTGATAACTTGTTTGGCCAGAAGGGATCATCTCCCTGTTCACCAGAGGGGTTCCTGCTCTGCCAGCCATCAGTCCTCATTACAGTTTGGAGCTGTGAAATGCCTCAGATTCCTTCAGTGCCCCAAATCCTTCTGCAGCCAATAGAATCCTGACAGACATTTGTCACCAGCCACTTTGAGGAGATGCTCAAGTAACTCCTAATTCCTCAGGCAGGGATGGACTCTTCTCCTTTCATGGGGAGGTCACTAAGGAATTGGAACTACTCTCTTAAATCCATCTGAGGACACCACTGTGCCAGTGCCTCAAGAATTTCTGAGCTGCCTTTCCCTCCCTGGAGTTGCTCCCCACTGTGGCAGTCATCCTACTGATCTGTCCTCATGTATTTTTCTGCTATCCTGAAAAATATACTGGAGGTAAGCACATTCATATATTCAGAAATTCAGACAAATGAAGGTCTCTAAGAAGAATCTTAAATACTACTCAAGAGTCTGCTTGATTTTTCAGAAGAACCTGGATTCCTACTTCCTGCCCAGGTGGAGGCTGGACATGGAATTCAGCTAAGCATGTCAAGAAATATCTGAAGTTCAGCAGAAGTTAACAAGACTCACAGAAAAGATCAAGACTTTAAGGTCAGCTGAACCATAATCAAGAGCTATAAAAATTAGTGAAAGACAACCATCAGCCAACAGCAGATATCAAAAAGCAACACTTCCTGTGATAAGAAAGGAAGCCATTTCCTCACAACTGGTTTCTCCCCAAAGATCTCTGTCTGAAACCTCAATTTTCCAGGAATGAGCACTTACTAGAAGATGGGGTACAATGTTCTTGTTCTACTAAATCTCGTCTATTTCCAAATCACTGAAATGTTCTGTCTCTTGCAGTGGCCTTGCAAATTCACTGGCAAATATTAACTCAAGCTGGTCTACCAAATCAGGTGATCAACTTTTTACTTTTCCATTTCAGCATTCCAAATAAAGTCTGGTACAACACAGATGATGTGTCTGTGTTCCACTGTCCAGGGAAGGACTCTGTGAGGAGATCCATTACATTCCCATGGAGGGCTAGACTGAAACTTCTTTGGGATCCAAGCTGTCACCTCTCTGGCAAAAACGCCTATTTTTTTCAACAACGTGATATAATTTTTTTGCTAGTTAAGAAGCCACATTCACTTTTTTCACTGACAGTTGCACATCTGTACAGTCTTACAATTTCCTTTGAGGACTCCTGACTATTCTTTACTACACACTTTGAGTGGTTACAAATATGAACTCCCTAAAACTGCAATGGTTATGCAGCCAGCACACCAGAGACACATAATGCAGGCAGGTGAAAGATTGGGAATCTAGCAGAAGATAAAACACCACGGCAGCTCTGACTTTCTTCATGACAGCTGAAAAAAGATAGGAATTATTTCACATCTACTTATACCATGCTTAGATAGACTGCAAAGGTCAGCTGATATTTACAGCTCCAGCTCTCAGTGAGAGCAACCTGGCTGCTCTGAATTCAACAGTCTGGCTTTGATCCTTGGGGAAATATGGTCTAGCCATCTCCTGCTTCCACTCCAAAGTGATGGATGTACTTCAGCAGTTGCTGAAGGAAAGATATGAAAAAAATTACCAATCTATTTAGAAGAGCCCATCATGGAGTCTTTTATGTGTAAACATTTCCTGATTTGATGACAACTTATAGGATAAATTGTCTCAGTATGTTTTTAATTACTCAGTCTAGACAAGATTAATTGCAATTTATTTCAGTTGAGGTGAGCAGGAGTATCAACATCTCCTATTGAGCACACATCTCCTATAGAGATAAGTCTGTATCCTCCTTGTCTTCTCTCCAAACTCAATGGAGATAAATTGTCTCCTGCTCAAGGTAGTCCTTGTTTATCATCCCCAACATCTTCTTCTAACCAAGTCCCATCAGGGTTCTAAAAGCCCTGAGGCCTAAAGAGCTCAGCCCCTGTGGGACACTGTTTCCAGTCTGCACTTCGATGAAGGAGGCACCTCAAAACGTGGAGAAGGGAAACAACCTGGAGCTCTGAAAGGCTGCTCCAGTTCCCCATGCCAAGGTACTGACAGTGCAGGTGGGAAGGGAGCAGCACAGAGGCAGAAAGCAGGAATGATGGAGCTGGCACTGAAATCAGGTGAGAGTAGCAAGACACAAGATCACACACCACTGCCATTTTAGAATGAGAGGTAGGAAACGTGACTGGATTGTGAAATTAACTGATAGCAGTAAATAAAATAAGGTAGAAAAAGCAGATGGAAGTAGCAACATACTTGGGTACATTATAAGACATTCATTACAAGACCGCCTGCAGCAGAGGCTGAAACCTCATTAGTCATATGTACTTCTCTGCACCAAATGTGTGATATTTACAGTTATGATTAGTTTATAGGCTAGCTGAAATTTGGACCAATGCCTGGTTTTGTTCTTTCAGAAGCACTTGAACTATCTTCAGGGTAAACAGATATAACTGAGAAAAAATATAGAATGTAGAGTGGCTAAGCAGTAGCTCACAGAGCAAAGACAAAAATGATCTGATATAGAGATAGAAAAACAGTATGAAAATAAGAGATGAATGTGGATGGATAGCAAGCACTGCAGGTGTATGGTACTCATTCATATCCAGTCAGGCAGTTAATGAAATAACCTATAGAAATGGGACTGTCTTTTAAAGACAAAAATTACTGCCTGATATCAGCTGAATGATTCACCCTCCAACTTGCTGGAGATTTAAGCAGCACTGCAGTGTACGCAAAAAATATGTCTCTTTCTCTTACTGCTGATTTTATGGATTATCATGAAGAAACTGGGAAATAGTGGGTCACATTGAATCTTAATCAGATTTTAGTATTTTAGGGGAAAAAGAGGAAAAACTTAATTTTTAAAAAATATCTTCTTAATGTAGCTCAAAGTATTTGTTCAGTGAAGAATGGTTCCAAATTGTTTTTGTTAGTAGAGGTTTAGAATGCTGCTCTCACCAAACAATATATGCACAAACTGGCAGAGGGCTTCTCAGCTGCAAATGGAAAAAAAGAACCAAGGTTGCAACTGCAGCAGGGAGAGAGTGCAAAGGGCATTGGAAAGGTGGAAATAGAAGGGTCAAAAAGGATCATCTGGCATCTCAGGTAAGGAATGTGAAGAGTGAAGAGTGATGTGTTTTGAGCAGGATGAATATTGGTCTCTCTGTCCCTCTCTTCCTTCTCTGCCTATCCCAGCTTGCTTCCCTTGACTACCTAGGGTACAAACCTGCATTTGAAAACTGCTGCATCAGGGCCCCTGCTTTGCTTCTCTCTTTCAGCCTTCTCTACTCTTCTCTACCTCACTGGGGAAGAAGAGACCAAGTAGGCAGGCAGTCCCTGCCCCAGCAGTGCAAAAGGCAAACACAGCTAAACTGAAGGCAGTGTGATGAGCAGGTGAAGAAGGTCTCAGGGAAGGGCTTTCTGTTCTTCCTTGAAAGGAAGCTGAAGCACATTGTTGCTGCTGAAGAACATGACCCTTGGAGTACAGTAAATCATTTTTTCACTGCTGGTGTGGTGGAGTGAAGAATCTCACTGTGAGGCTGCACAAGTGCCAGAGTGTCACCGTGAAAGGGACCATGGTAAGATCAAGCATGAGCCTAACTACCCCTCAGCAGCACTGAGTTGCTGGATCAGCTCATACTGGAGGAAATGCTGTCTACCTGCACCTTAAATTGACCTGCTGCTCCCTTTCCAAAGCTGGTAAAAATGCAGATTTGATCACAGAAGGCTAAAACTGCTTAAGTGAGAACTGTCTGTGCTGAAAATCAGCTCTCTTTTGACTTTTCTGATTCAATGCATTCAGCCCTTTGCATTATTACTTTTAGAAGCAATTGTCCCAAAGATTATTAACTAAAACTTCTTGTAAGTCTCAGTGAGGAGTTAATTAGTTTCTGTCTAGAAAAACAAGTGTCATATTGCTAGAATCTTGCCAACCCAACACAGACTTCAGTGCATCCTGTGAGAACAGCCATCAGTTCAGCTGGTTTTGAAAAGGACACTCTAAATTACCCCAGGTTATCTGAGTTGAATTTTATTTTTTCTTAATTTATGGCCGACCATTATTCCCATACATTGTTTTTATATCAGCATGTGGTAAAAATTGATAGATTTTTGCTTTCTCTCTCTTATATTTTCCTTGGAATGCTTCATACAACAAATATAATAAGTGTTCAGAAAGTCAGCTGATGTATGAAGACATTAACAATCTGAGGAATATCAAATTGCTTGGAGACTGGAGAACAAAAAAAGAGGAAAACTTCTTGGGAACAGATAAGCACAGAAGAAAATATATAATTTGCAGAGTTCTACAAATTACTTTAGCACATGTGTGCATATTTATGTTATTTCCAACAGAAAATGTCAAAGGAATTTTCCTCAGGTCTGCTAAATGAACACAGACATTTCTACAGGTGAATACTTCTTAAGAGTTCAGGAGTCTTAAATAATTATGTACCCTGTTAAAACAGATGACATGTTCCATGCAATCCTGGCAGGCCTTAAGAGAACAATTACAAAGTTTATATTAACTTTTTTAGGTTGTATTTGGTTTGTTTGTATTGGATATATTCTGGATTTATTCTCTTTAACAGTGAAGACACAGGGGGTCTACATGTACAGAAGTAAACCAAATAAATCCAAAATGTTTAAGGAAAAGTAAATAGATGTTTTCTGTGTGTATAACAAGTGGACACCTGAAAGAATCAATGAGGATACTGAAAACAAAACAGAATGGCAAAGTCTACTACAAGAAGCTACTGAAGACAAAACTTGAGATTCAAAACTATTACAGACATATATGTGGATAGCAGATTATTATCTACAGTTGCTATAATTGAGAACAATCTAAGTATTTTTGAAGAAAGATTGCAACTTGATTAAGCCCTGAAGCAAAATCCCTGGTGAGATCAGGATTTAGACATATATGAAGATTCGCCATAGGGCGTCTGCCTGTTATAGGCCCTTCTAAAGAACCTGGGTTGGGTCACTTTGAGGATAAAATATTGGTTTTCCTGCCATGTTATCCAGCATGAAATGTCCGTGTTCTTATGGATTCTTAAACTAAATCATAACTTTTGCTTGAGGAGAATATTTTTGAAATTATTTACTGCACTCTCTTTGTGTTACTGCTTAAACACTACTTAAAAAATTGGCACCAGGGAGCCATTTATAAACTCAGCTAATTCATGCCAAATATTTCTTCTTTTATTAATTGAATTCAATGGGTTTCAACTACACAAATGCCTCAAGCAGAATTATAATCTGCAACTGTTTAGGAATTTCTGATAGTCATTAATGCAATTAACAAAAAATGTTGCTTTCCCTATTTTATATTTTCTAAAGTCTTGCATATTTTTCTCCTGAAATTCATGTGTAAATCAGCTACATATGCTTCTGTCTTCTTTTAAGACATATCAGCAAACAAAGATGTGATCTTAGAGATGTACCCTAAAATGCATACTGTAGGTGTTAAAAAAAAAACCAACCAACCAACCCAAAAAAAAAAAAAAAAAAACAAAAAAAAAAAAACAAAACAAAACAAAAAAAAAAAAAAAACCAAACCAAACAAACAGAAAGCAAAGAGAAAAAAAAAGACTAATCTGAAACCTAATCATGCTGGGTTTAGGACAATCTATTTTTTCAAAATCTTCATCCTGAGCAACACGTGCTGTAATAGTGTGAAAGCCAACCTGATCTTTCCAATTATACTTGATAATTTCCCCAAACCTCAGTTTCAGTCATCCCAGCAGACATTTACCAAATAAATAAAGATGACTTAATATCTTCTGATATAATTCTATGTCAACCAATGCTACCTGTGCTCTGCTTCACATGGTCCCTTCCAGGGAAATTATTCCATATCAGGTCACTAATGAGCAATGCCTCTCACTGTAGAGCACAGAACTTCAAACCAGTTTTAGAAGGTCTTACATCAAACTTTTCTTTGCCTATTTTTTATTTAAATGAAAATCATTACACTGACACAATTAGCAGGAAGAGCAGTTTGATTGACATTATGATCAGGTTGTTTTTTTTGAGCCAGATTGAAAAAAGGAGACCAGAGCAGAACAGCACAGCTGTCATAACATCCCACTGTCATACAAAACCTGACAAAGTGCAGGCTTTGAAAAGTAAAGAATCCAAAACACCACTCTGTGGAATGCCCAATATTTCACTGATTTTTCTTATATAATAGCTATATTATCATAATGCAAGATCACTACTGAATATATTCTGTATTATTCTAGTGCCCAGACACATTTCCAAGTGATTGTCAAGTTCAAAACAGAAATTAATCCTTACTTCCAAAAATTTTACAAGCCTGGTTTAACATTGGTGGTTTACACAGTGAATTCACAGTCATCCATGATATAGCATTAGGCTCTAGGGCTAGAAAGAAAACCATTCAGATTAACATCAGCCAGTGCTCTCACCTTACTGGAAGTTTAATCTTTGACAAATATTTCTGAGGGGAAATGGATGTTTAAAGAATGATCTGCAGCAGTTTTTGGGGAGCGACTCCCAAGTCCCAGTGTCCCATGAGACAAAGCTAAGACACATTTTAAGTTTTCATTCATATTGACAAAGAAAGTATGATCAGATTCAAAAATAAAATAGTTTGGTGTGAACAAATGAGGATAAGTTGGGTGGGGTGACAGTCTTGAAAGTGAGGACAAGTGACTTCTCTTTGATGCAATAGAAAATCTTTGGAGAGATACAAAACCTGAATGATGAGCTAGAAAAATGAATTTATACAGATATGCAGAAAGCAAGATTGTATTTCTCCAGGCAAGAGAAAGGAGATTTACAGTAACCAAGATGTGACCTGATGAATCTAGACAGCAATTTTAGCTATGTGGACTGACTGAAAAGTTATGGAGATAGAGCTGTAGGACAGAATGAGACAGCATGACCAAGGCATTGGGAGGAGGATCTACAGAAATACTAGAGAAGATGACTGTGGTTTCCTGAACTACAAAACCTGAAAAGTCCTGCTTTAAATTAAATGAATCTTAAACAGAACACATTAAGGAGGAAACTGAAGAAGGGTAGTAGACCATAAAAGACATGAGATGTCAAATGAAATTCTGAGGCTCTGTCTTGGCACAGACATTGCCAACTGGACATTGTCCATAAAAATCAGTACAAATGGAAACATCTCTCCGTCCTCAAAAAAAGGATGCAAGATTTTATATAAACAAAATATTTTTTAAAACAAGAAATCATATTTTGTATGTGCTGATGACTGGCTGCCTTTTATATACATATGTTTTTGCTATGGCAAGATCATGTTTTTCAATTAATGTGACAGTGTGATTCAATGTAATCCAATCGAGGTATATAAAGAGAGCTGTGTATAATCAGAAAAGTACTAAAACAGAACTCTTCTGAAAAGGCATTTGGTGTGATGGTGAAACTTCAGGAAACTGAATCAGAAATCTGAAGCAGGAAACAGAAATCTAAAACAGTGCTACAAATCCCAGTGGGACAACCATTTGTAGATGTGAAGTATTCCCACCACAAATCTTGGTATTCGCGCATTATATAAAAGTAAGTGTTCTTCTGGGAACAAACAGAGGAGAAAAAAGAACCTTAGATTCTGAAACATTGGAGCATTATTGTTCATTCCCATGTAGTTTAAAATCTCAGAGCATTCCTGTTTTGAACCTTTATTTTTAGGGATCCTACCATCAGGCTTTACTATGCACGTTTGTTGCAATTTGGAATGCAAGGTGTAAACCCAGAAATGAAATTATTTTAGTTAATTGAAGGGGAGAATGTAATCAGTCAGATTCTTTTTTCTCATTAAAAACTGAAAAAATAATTAATTCCAAATGCTTTCTTGCACAAAATAACTCCAAATCAGATAGGGATTTAGGATGCATAATTGAAGGTTGAATACAGGATTGAAATACTCTCTAGAAATTTCCAGGGTATTTGCATCCGGATTTTGGACTGGGAGCAGTTTCTGTTCAGACATTTAAAAATATGTAAAACAAGACGGCTATATAAACTATACATACTGTACATATGTTCTGAGCCCTATAGGGAATTTGAAATTACAGTCTGAGTAAGAGACCTGGGGGCTTAGTTTGGATTTGAAAGATCCACGAAATTACAAACATATCAATGTATAACTACTTCATCCACATAACAGAAATACAGACCATAGCTGCAAGAGGAACTTTGAGAGGTAAAACAATTTAATTAAATGCTCCATAAAAATTTTCATTAGGAAGTTTTCCTTGGTCTCACTTAAATCTTCCCTACTATATTTTAAGATCATATTTGTTTATTTTACCCATCCTAGACAGGAAGAATAAGTTCCCTATGTCCCTGTATACTACACTGGAAAACATTTTCACATCACCTCCTTGATGTTAAACATTCCTATTTCCTTTCTTCCTTTTTCCCTGTAAAAATTATGCTGCGTTCCTTTCCTGTTTGTTCAAGCAACTTCTATTTCCCTGCTGTGGCATGCCCAGACCTGAACACAGTAGAGTCTTTCCAGTGCTAAATATAATGGAGAACAATTTCATGGCTTTCCTGGGCTGCAAAATATACCGTGGCTGTGGACACTGCATGTGTGCCATTACTGTGATATATTGTAGGGATATTTATTCACCTGTGACAACATAATATTTGTTACTTGTGATTTATGTGAGATTTCTTATAATTGTCAGGTCCTGTTCTGAAGGATTTCCAATTTTACCTCTTTTGGTGAATGAACAGCTTATTCTTATCGAAATAGAGTACACAGGCTTTCAGTGAGCACAAATGCAATATATTTTTAATCAAGATTTTGACTTTGCCATTTTGAGCTCAAAAATAGACTAATGCTTTCAGTGCTTTTACAGAAATTGCAGTTAAGCCAACTCCTTTATAACTTGCCTCTCCTCTCCCATTTTTTTTTTTAATTTACAAATCTTTCCCAAACTTCCGCTGTATAACCCATGTTCTACATATTTTCAAGATTGGGTGTTCATCTAAAAAGTTCACTTTGTTCAACTGGTTTTAAAAAACCCAAAACCAACCAAACAGAAAAAAAAAAACCAAAAAACCCAAAACCAAATAAATCCAGTGAATGGTCTGTGGAGATATTTTGTTAGAGGTATTACAGGATTAGTTCTTTCCATTCTGCTCATAGCAATTGGTTGTGATCGCTTAAACTAATTTTCCTCTTTATTATTGATGCAGAAGTGACTTTACAGGAAAAACATCAGAGGTACTGCAATAATTAAATCAGGAGTAGGGTTTCTATCACCATTTGGTTTTTTTGTACTTAACAGCATGGTGGATGAGAGATCAGAATTCATCCCTCTAGAAATGTCCTGGTTGTGTATCCGATTTCAGAGTTAGTACTGTCACCTGAAAATCTGCCCAAGTGATACTGTTCATGTATAGCTAAAGCACTGCTCAGAGCCCTGTTTTGGAGGTAGGCAAAAGTATTTTAGCCATGAAATAACATTGGTAATCAAGTAAATGTACTGGTCAATGCACCAAGTCATCTGCTCACATATCTACAGCACTCTGCAACTCCTTACTCCTTCTTGGTGGCATCATATTCACAATCATTCCCTAGATAATCCCAAATCTGCACAAATACTGACTGAATGTGACCCAGCAATGCTTGAAAGGAGTTCTAACAAACAGCCCTGGTTATCATTCTCCATGTTACTCAGAGAGGGAAGCCCTGGGTAGGGCCATCCTATTAATTCACTAAGGATCTAGGTACAGACCTCCAGCAAGATGAAAATTGACAGTCCCAAACTACCAGAAACATTGAATGAAAAGCATCCAACACTGAAGGTCCAAACAATGAATGTTTGAATTATGAACAAAGTCCAGCAAAGGGATATGCAAATGAGCAGTTAGTGTCTCAAACATAACCTTTGGAAGTGTCTGCTGAGATGAAGGAATTTCCTTGCTTTGAACATTCTGCTGAATAAGGAATATGTGCTTTAGCATTAGAGGATCCCTTTGATACAGCCCTCAACAACAGTGTTCAAGGGGAATGTGCACCACCCTGGAAAATTAAATCCATGCCTAAATCAAGTGCTAGGGAAGAGAACAGTGAGAGATCAGTTTCTGAATTTGTGTGATATGCTTGATTGTGGAGTTTCTTCCTGCTTTTCAAACTAAAATTTTATCTGATGCTTTGCTTTTAAAGCGGTTTGAAGTCTTAGGCAGTTGGTGACTAAGGAACTGTATCATCTTGATAGAATAAATTGTTTTCTTGCTGTTGAAAATTAATTGTAGGGTTATCACAGACTGCAAAATTTGGTCATTTGAGACCAGGGAGAAGGAGAAGAACATGGTTTGAGTTGGCTTTCAATTAAATCCTATATTGATATAGTAAGTAAATTCAGTACTGTGCTAACTTAAAACACTTGCAGGGCTTTCCTAAAGCTCTGATTTACTTCTAGCTGAGGCAGAGGATTTAATTCTATTTTCAATTCTAGAAGACTCAGGCACAATTTACATTTGCTCAAGATTTTAGAGGTAAATAATATAACTCCCCAGACAGGTTATAATTAATGGTTGTTTAAGGTACATACACACTATGAGATGATTACACTGTAGTGACAGAAGTGCAAGGCAGGATATATTTTAAACAGATAGATTATGAATGAATATTAGCATAGGGTGTATTTTTCCAGTACAGGCAAAAGTCCTGTACACTTTGAAATCAGAGATTTTATAAATGGCTGCCCTTTGTGCTTCCTTTCAGGTCCCTTTCAGGTTTGCATGTCAGCTTGAGTGCTAGAATAAAAAAATTAAAAATTACCAGTTCTACAATTCGCATGAAAATCTCATGTCCTCTCACAGTTGCCGTGTAGTAAGATTAAAATATGTTCAGTGTTCATGTACCTAATTCTTTAGGCGTAACAGGGAGAAAAATATAGGAACAACCATAGTGACTGTGAGATCAGGAGCTGGTTCAGTCCCACGTCAAGAGGCATCTGGAGGCAGTTTGAATAAAATTGCCAAGCTTGTCTAGCAGGTAACTTCCTGTGCTCAGAAAGCAGAGGTGTGTTCTGAGGGGCTGGGAGAGGCTCTTACTTGTGCTGAGCTGAGCCCCCATCCCACACAGCCTGGTCTGGAAGATGAAATGTACCCTCAAGCTGTTTGAGGAGGGACCTCAGCAGCTCTGTGAACATGATGAGCACAGCCCAGGCGCTCCTTTTGTTTGACCTTCTGTTCTTACATTTGTTGGCAGGAGAAGCTTGTTAGAGCAGAAACATTCACCACATGGGATAAGGCAAAGCAAGGGTTTTCTTTTTCTTCACTCTACCCCTCCTTTTCTATTCTTTTTCTCCCTCCAAAGGGAGACATTATTTAGCTTTGTAACTAAAAATCACATTGGTAATAAGCATGTTAAATATATTGCCTAATTATATTCTAGTTATTTTGTGAAGAATTCTGTGCCTTTGTTCAATTTTATCTTTTTTCTTCTCTTGTCTATGAAGAATACTTATGAATTATGCATGCAAACATAATTAAGAATAACAATTGGTGAATTTTACTCTAGTGACATTGCTCATTCAGTCTCCCACACAACTGTAACTGTACTGAGTTTATGCAAGGGGCAAAGGTTCTCTGCTAAAACCAGAAGTACTCTGTCTGAAGTTCCTTTGAGTTCCAACAGCACTAAATGTGGGAGAGTAGTTTTGCTACGTGGTTCCTGCTTATTTCTAAGTGATTGAAAGACTTTCCTCTGGACTAGAGAAATATTGACCAGGTATATAACTGACTTAAATTCTAGTAGGGTGCTGGAGGTGGGTGTTAGAAAAAAAAATGCTTCTTAGGTTGTAAATATTTGATCAATATACTGTTGTTAGCCTGAATTATGAACTTTTCAAACATGAAGTGAATTATTCATAGTCATTCTGTTTGATATATGTAAGGTAGCTGCCTTTTGAGATTCTTAATACAGAGTGTTTGTCTTTTGTCCTCTTTTTGAATGGAATTTCTCTACTCACACACAGCCTAAGAAAAGAATTTTACCCACAGCTGACCTGAGATCAGCCCCCTGAAGTTTATCAGAAATTATTCTGAAAATGACAGATCTGAATTAGTCTTCCAATAACTCTTACAGTTCTGCTGTATCAGAACTATAGTTTTGTTCAAGTCCTTTTATTATTGGAAGGTTGGCAGCTTTCAAAGAAATCACTCCAAACAAAGGCTATGAGCACTTCCTGTTAGCAAATGTGTAATTCAAGAATAAAAGACTTGCCAGCTATGCAAGATAGGCCACTAGGAGAACTAGATTGTTTTCCCACTTTATGTATGAAAGAAGTCTAATATCTGGCCCTTTTTTTCCTATTATTTAAATAGAAACTTGTTTTACACTATATAAAATGCAGAAGGTTATTTTCAGGCACTGTAGAAAATAGATTTATTTGCTTGTAATGAATGGGATGGACAAAACCTGAAAATAAACTTTAAGTGCATTAAAAAATTGCTAACACCAGGCATAACATGCAGATTTTAATTCTGAAAATGGGCCTGCATAAGTGCCCTCCTCAGGTCTCTGGGAATAACAGCTCAGGGCAGAACTGGAACCTTATTTAGGACATAACAGGAAACACTGACCCAAAGAAGGCTGGGTTGAGAAACCTTTAGAAAAATACAATCTTGAAAATAATCCAAGACATTCAAATAGAGTCTTCAGTGATGTGATGGTACAGGGGGATCTGCAGTGATCAGATCTGTATAGGTTACAAATTGCCTTAAATCAATGCAGAATTTGCAAATTGACAGAGTTTAGTGGCTAAAGTGGTATTTTGTTTCATCACTGCATTAATCCAGCACCTCATTACTTGTGCTTTCTTTGCCTTACTCATTCAAATTCAGTTTTTTTGACTATAGGTTTGAGTCAGGCCTTCAACAGAAATACAGAATGTCTACCACACCCCACAAAATACTTATATATTCTTTATATTGCCATTGGATTGATCAATAGTGGTTCAATAGTGAAAGAGAAGATACAATGCTATTAATTACGAATCTAGATTATACTTCCTCCCCTATTTCCTTTATGGGCTTCATAATTTCATAATGTCTGACAAATCTGTTTTTCTGAGAAAGTTCTGCTGTCTACTAGGAATCTACTTTAAAAGATGGTTTAAGAATTCACAGAAGCATAGGAGTAAAGTAATTAGCCTGAATTCTGGGTGTAAATATATGGCAAGAATTTATTAGAGCTGTGCCATAAGCAGCCTATTGCTTCCAAATGCAAAGCAGTCTATTCAAATTGACCAAACATTTATGATAACATCTCCTATTTTATTAACCTTTTGAAACAGTTTTCAACAAAAAACAGCATGAGGTTTAGGAGATCACTTCAGAAGCTCTGGATGGAAATAGGCTCCGATGAAGTAATTTTCAATGTAGTTTATTCTGTCATGCTTATTTGACTAAATAACACACTTTTTATTAGATTTATGCCTCTTTTTTTATTTGTTTCCTTTATTTCCTCTCCACACTTGTCTTTTGCCACTAGAAGTACTCAATAGTGGGAGTAAGACAAGCAACTTTGAACCTGAAACCCCTTCAATCCTTTCACCACTTAATTTGTACAGGTTAATTGATTTTTCCTCCCAGCACAGTGCTCATGCCAGATTTACATTTCCTCACTTTCAATCTCCTGCTACACCTAACCATGTTCTTCTATTATTCTATTTTGTCTCTAAGAATTTCCTATCTAAAATGTTTTGGGGAAGGAAGGGTAGAATTTGTCTTTCTACCTCTCCCTTCGACTTCAGTGGTTGTCTTAGAGTACCTTAGTGCTTCTCTATATAAAATGTACTGAACCAAAAAAGAAAATGACATTATGTGACTTCAGGGTTACTGGAAAATGATATTAAAAGGGAAGACAATTGCTTCTAAATGATCTTCACATAAACACACATATACAAGTGCACACATATATTGAATTACCAATTTGAAACATCTTCACTTTTAGGAGAATACTGTGTTACTACACTGTGGTACTATTATTCTTATGTCAGAGGCAATAACTAATGTCTTTCAGACCCAGAAGGAAGGTAAGGAAAGAAGGCAGAAGATATATTATTACATATCTGGATTTGAAATTTTTTTGTACTGTTTGGTGTTTTTTTGGTGGTTTTTTTTTTGTTGTTGTTTTGTTTTGTTTTGTTTTGGTGTTTGTTTTTTTTTTTTTTTGTGTAGGAAATGCTAGAGTATCAAGATTTCTCAAGCTGGAATTAAAATGGATTTGCAACCTCACCCTTCATGGCTTGAAAACCAGTGTTTTTAAGAGACTTTTGACTGAATAGCTCCATCAACTTCCCATCTGTCTTCCCCTGCTAAGCCCTACCTCTTTCTCTCTATTAAAATGAGGAATTTTTAACTGACACCCAGAGAACTTTCATTTGATTGACGACTTCCTGTTGTCATTAAACAGTGGCAGTATAATAGCAGGAAGAATTTTTGAAAAAGTAGTGCTATTCTGTCATAAACCACCAGCAGGAATCTATCACTCACAGAGTTGTAAGGTTTACTCTGAAGAATCTGAATCTGTTAATTGACACACAGAATTAATATAAGAAAATCAGGCACTATTAAAACTCTTCATGTGATTGAATGATTGCATTGAGTCTGGAATCATGAAGTTTTGGGAAAGAAAAGGCAGTATGACCTTTCTCCTTCAAAATCAGAGAAGTTTGCATAGAATTGTAAGTGTTAAAAAAGCAAAATTTATATTTAGATAGACACTTTTCTAATAGAACTCTCCATATGTTGTGTACCTATACACAATATATATTTTATACCCAGAGGTAATATATAGAATTTGTTTCTAACATAAAGAAGTTGAAAAGCACTATATAGGATAAATTACACTTATGCTTACTGGAAAAACAACATGGCATCAAGATTTGGCATTGGAAAAGATTTTCAATGAACATCTGAGGTTTATTACATATTGATTAACAAGGATAGTACTCGTTTTGAGGTGAGAAATGTGAGCCTTCTGACTTTTCTGATTTACATTAGCAGAGGATACAGTTCACAGAGTGCTTCTTTCAGTGTATCACCTTGCTAAACAAAAGCTATTTAAAAACCCCGACAGGTAGCTCAGATATTTTTGCTTGAGAAGAACCTCCCTGACACTCTAAAAGCACACATGCCCAAAGGTAAAATTTATACATGGCTGGAATGAGGCAAAGAGTTTACAAGTAGAAAATAGAACCACAAATCTTTCTATGCTTTCATATATAATCCTTCACCAATATCAACCCACAAATCACACATTAAACCTAAAGCTAATCTTTCAGTTTTACAGGGACATTGTGTTGGATACATATAAGGATTATTTCATTGAAGTGTTTGGGTTTAAGGGGAAAACTCAAGAAGCAAGAACCCTGAAGGATCTCTTCAGGAGCCAGAAAGGAAGAAATTAGTGCATGAAAGTGTCCTTGCTGTGTTTCCTGATGATGTTGCCAACAGTGCTCTCCATTAAGAGCAGCATGAAAGCAGAGCCCTCAAAGAGTTATTGTGAACCCAGCCTCGAGCCAGAGCAGCAGAATGAATCCAGGTCCCTAATGTCACATACCTAACATGTGATAGCCACCCATTGTTAAGGTTATACTGAAGCCAGGTCTTTTCTATCAATATTATACACCTCCACAGAGTTTATTGTTCTGTTTCCTAGAGGAACATGAGATTATCCATGGTATGGCCCATGATGTGCTCCATAAAATGTGTTTCTCTAATCTCTGCAGTCCCATTCTCAAACAGCATACCAGGTCTGTGAGTTATATGTCATTGAATGTTATCATAGATTTAATTCAATTTCCATGGAATGTTTTTATTTCTACTAAATAGGGCATGAATTCATGACACTATCAATAATTGTTTATCAGAGTTCCTCACCCATTCAGGAATTATGTTAACAATACTCTGAGACAGGGCAACACTACAGCAGGATTTAACCAGAGCTTTCAAACTTTCAATTTTCAGAGAGCTCTGGACACATTCAGTATAGCATATATCTATTTTTTATTTCATATTGATATTTCTGTTTAAAAGCAGAATATCAAATGCATGAAATATTTTTTATTCTCAAAGATGGAAACAGAAGCCTCAAGCACTCTGTAGTTCAAAAGCAGTAAAACCTATGGAGATCTTCCACAGCCTAGAAAAACCTTCTGAGGTCCATCTAACACAGAGAAATCTAGCATCCCTTTCATTTTTTTAATCAAGTATTAAGAAACATTATTGTAATTATGTATTTCTTACCTGTAAGAAAGGTAAGGTAAGAAAGATCTCTAGTAATTATTTTCTCCCCATATGTGTTATTTAAGTATTTGAGTATATAAGGAATCATGAATGATGACTGAGAAAACTGTTCAAACAGAATCATCTATCAGGGAAGAAAAAAAATCCCTTAAAATCTGTGAAAACTCTCTTTAAAACCTCACTTTGACAACTCCAAAATGAATGAAATGGTTTTGGCACAAGATGTTGACAAGTTATCTGACTCGAATTACAGTTTTACATACTATCATTCTTTTTTCCAAAACTTCAAAACAGAACCTGCAATAGACTGTTTCAAATAAGTTAAAAATTTTATAAAGAATAGAATTTGTTATATTTCAGAAACTGCAGTATTGCTAATTTCAAAAATGAAAATCTTTTGGTACAGGTGTATGAAAAATCATAGAGTAAAGCTAATTTGACAATAATTTTTCCAAGTTTGTTTCCCTTTTTCTCACCAGGTTTCTCTAAACACAAAACTCAGAATTCTTGAATCTCTCCCCGTTGCTATATACACAATTATGCATTGAAAGTAATTGTCTTGCTCCAAGAAAATTAATATATTTTCAACCAACTGCATCAATGGGTTGAGGAAACTGTTGAGTGTCTTTTAACATACAGGAAAGTCAAATCTGGGTTATTTCAGACAAGAAGAATGGAATATCTTCTCAGCCCCCTCTGACACAACTGAATGCTCTACCAGCTCAGTGTGAGCTGAAGAAGACCGGGAGTAGCAGTTTCTCAAACAGAGAAGATACAAAAGTCATTTTGGGTCTATATAAGTCATCATGGACCTATAACTCCAAATTAGATTGCTTATTATGTTTTCTTGGTCTTACAAGCTTACATCCAAGAATTTTATGCCCCAACAACGTGAAACTGAGCATCCAACAGTTTTCAGTGTAGTCATTCCTCCAAAATCTTACTTTTACCCCCAATTTTTTGATGAGGGCTGTAGCACAAATGTAGCAGATAATAGGCTCAGCCAAACTTTGAGCACAGGTTTCTCAAGCCATAAACTTCATCCAGTACTAAACAGATCTGAGGAAAAGGCAGACTTCTCCCACCACAAAATCTTAAGGTGTTAGACGTGCCACTATTCCTGAGACAGTATATGTTTTCTTTTCTTAACTAAAAAAGAATAAATAAAAAATGCATGACACGTATTCACTCCTCTACTGCAGGAAAGTGTCCAAATCCTGATGTCATCACTAAGGAAGACAACACAAATGTATTTGCCATGGTTCTCTGTGAAAGCCTGATCTGACAACAGGAATGGGTACCTAAAGCACACCCAAAAAGGGGAAGAAGAAAGCCAGAACATGAGATTAAAAACCAAGCAAAACAAAATATACCCCCAAAATCCTCCTGTAAATATTGATTCCAATTTAATTGTTTAGGCATTGTAGGGTTCGTCCTTGCCTGGTTGTTGTTGTGTTTTTTGGTTTTTTTTGTTTTTTTTTTTTTGTTTGTGGGAGGGGGTTTGTCTTGTTTTGCTTGTGTGGTTTTGGTTTGTTTGGGGTTTTTTTGTTTGTTTGTTTTGGAGGGGGGTGTGTTTTGGTTTTTTTTTTTTTTCCGCCAGATCTTTTGTTTAGGATTTCTCTACTGGTAAATAAAAAATGAGTTGTCCAGTGAGTTAAACAGACCAGGGTCTGAATCAGTTCTGCAGAGCAGGTGACTGTCTTTTGTTTCCATGAGTAGTGATTTGATTTTTTCCATCTTACACTTTAAAAATTCAAGTCCAGTAAAACCATGTGTATGAATTTTTAACTCCCTATCTCAAGCCAAAGCTTGAGCCCATGTTCTCTGAACTCTGATCCACATTAAGGTAGAGCCTGTTAAGAAATACAAAACACAAATCAGCATTAACCCAACCCTGACAAATCCTGTAGTTGCAGCACAGCTCTCAGAAAAATGAATATTCTAGAAGTAAATACATTACATAATAAAAATGCACATACCAAATGGTGAAAGATTAATTTAGACCCCTTAATAAATTCATTCTTCCCCAATTTATGTCAATGATTTGCATATAATAAAATTGTCCTTGAGCAAATATTTGATAAAGTAATAAACCTGTCAACTGCATAAACTGACTGCTTGCTAAGGCTATCTGGCAGTTGGTTCATACAGAGGCAGATGCTCTGATATGACACAGTAGCTGCAGGAAACATTTGTCTGTTATGTGATAAGAGGGGAAAACAGAGTCAAGATTAGCTTGGATTTTACTCAAGCTTAATATTCATCACAGAAGAAAGGAATATGCTCTTTAACCAAATCTGCATATGTTAAGTCCCTTGAATTAGACTTTTTCAACTCATCTAAAAAGGATAAAGATTTTTGCTAACTATGAGAGGAGATTAACAAACTGATTTGCAACTGAGCATTTATTTTTTCAGAATGCTTCATGTTGATCACATTACTTAATGAATTACCAGCAAGTAACAAAGAGAAGAAAAGGAATCTACACAGACAATATATTAGATTAGAAAAAACTGAATCTAAAGTGTTAGTCAGGATAGGTCATTATATACTCATGTTTTCAGAACACGTTTTAAGGATGATTAAACTGACACATTTACCCCAAAATTCATGTTAAAAGCATTGTTGCAAGGTGTTCAGCAGACCTTTTAGCCAATAGCACACGTATATGAAGAATTTCTTGCTCAGAGACAAGCCTTGAACACAGCACAGCCCTTCCTAATATTACATGAGAGCTACTTCTTCAGGAAAAAAATGGAAAAATACTGAGGAAACACAGGTGTCAACTGGAAACTACTCTTCTGACCTTTCCTTCCTGTCTTCTGTCACCACACAGAAACTTGGAAGACTGTTCATACAAAGATTACAAAGTATGAGCATTTACTGGGTTAAATTATTCAGGAAAAAATGATATTAATTAAAAAATGGTATTAATTCAGATATATAGTTTCCAGTGATGATCTCCCTGAAATAAACTGCTTATAAATCATGTAGAGTGAAACTAATTTAAAGGAACGAAAGCAAAAATGCAATGTTTCTTACATTTGATCAAATAAAAAGAGATATAAAATTGTGAGTGTTCCTATCTTCCTGCCTGCCTTTTCTTTAAAAAAATAGAACTAAACAGAGGCACACACGCAAAATCCTACTCTTAACTTTGTCTTTAAGATACTGCTGAAATTCAGACAAAATTCCATAAAGCAGATGGACTTCTTGCAGTTAAATAGAGAACACATTAAGAGCATGGCAGACCTTCGGTTTTCAAACTCCTGAGAAGTGAGACTTTTCAAGGAGTTTGAAGTGATAATTGCCATGCACGATGCCAATTATTTATATGGCTGTGTCCAGTTGGAAAAGGCAATTTTCAGCATGTCTTTTCCTGATGCACTATGAGAAAACATGCTTCACAAGCAGGAAAATCAAAGCTGTACGAGAATCTGCTCCTGGTAGAAGTGAGAAGTGGATGCTTACACATAAGGAGCTGGCAGAGTCAACTGAAAAAAGTCACCTTATCAGCAGCAAAAACACAGAGTCAAAACTGATCCTGTCCCAGGTCTATTACAAGCCTCAGATTCTCCCACTCAAAGATTAAGCCAACATTTATATATAAATCTATATATTAAAAAAAAAAAGGCAAATACAAAATGTAAAACAACAAACTGCACTTTTCAAGAAATAATTATTGCAGAAGAAAGATGCTAGTTATATACATTGGCCAAATAGTTATAAAACAAGATGCATAATATTTCTTGTTACCTGCACTGTATAATATTTGTATTACTGAAAGTTGAACCCAAAGCAATCAAGTTTGTATATGTTATTATAATTTATCACTTCCAGCATTAATAAAAAAATTGCTCTCAGTTCTCCAGAGTTCTCAACTGTGTGGCATATCACTGGAAAGTTTGAACAACCATGTTTCAACACGTCTCTGAGAAACAACAAGGCTGTTGATATGGTCTCCTTTTTTCTAGTCATTTTGCCCTGAATGGACAATGTATTCCCAGCAGCTGTGCCAAAGTTCTTACCCAAGTGACAGAAATCAAGCAACCTAGGGGAAGAACCAAGCTCCAGCACCCCAGGGCACACATCAGTATTCTCACAGAGCAGCAGCTCAGACATTGCCAGTGAACAAGAAACACAAAGGCTCCAGTACAGCCCTGAAGAGGACACTGCCAGCATGTTTAGGCTTTATTTGGGAAATTTCTTTCTTTGCATCAGCCTGTGATCACTCTTCACCAGCACTGGAATAGTGAATTTCTAGTCAATGCTTATTTTTTTTTTTTTTTTTAAGACTGAAAAGCACATAGTATGGACCTCAACTTAAGGGTATTTCAGCATCCCTTCCCATCATGGTTATGCATCTTTGAGGATCTGGCCTTCATATTATACTTATGCTAGTTGTAGAGACTGGATACCCCATAGGAGACTGGTTACTGCTCCTTAATTCCTTGCCAGACCCAAGAGAAAAATTACAAGTCTGCCTCAATCTGCAACAGCTGTCTGCAGTGCCTCTGGAGTCAGGCAGAAAATAGAGACTGCAGAGTCTATTTCAGTTTTCCTGCTTAACCCTTCTGCTTCCCACTATCCCCCAAGGGATCCTCGTGTGTCAAAAGTCAGCAGAGCAACTGGGGGATTTTGTTTGTTAGGTTTTTATTATTATTATTAAATTTCTTACCACTGTTTCAGATTGTGATTTTATTCTCTGTCCTGTCAGGGGAAGTGGGGTGACACCTGAAATTCTTAAAGTATGTTTGAACACATTGGCACTGCAATGAGCATGACTTACATAGCAGGAACAAGGATTTAGTTAAATAAAAGGGAACTGGGATATTTTAAAAAATCTTGCTAATGAAGGTACAAATAGATATAACTTATCTAATGAAAACAATATATGATATAGCTGAAGACTCCAGGGCATTTTCTAAGCAGAATAATAAATACTAGTTTCTTATCCCCATCTAGTACGAGAAAGCAAAACTTTTATTCACTTTATGGAATTACATAGGTATGTGAAAAATTAGATCCCAGTCTATTTCCTGAGGTGCCTAAAACCCAACACTGAAAATCCTGCTAATATGATTAAGCAGCTCCTCTGTGAGCAAGTCTGCATTTGTGAGCAATTCCCTGGGTGTTGCAGTAGCTGCAAGTGAGCAGCTTATACCAAGATTGGCTGTGGAGTTCAAATGGGAGGAGAGACACAAAAGATTTATGAGAAAAATCAGAGGGATATGTGGGAGTGGGGGATGCTTAAGAGTTACACCATTGTGCCTAGGCTAGATTCATCTTTGTAATAAAGTACTTGGAAAAAAACAAAAAGAAAGACTTAGACATAGTTCTTGCTTAATAGAAATGTCATGCTTTCAGAGATCTGTCATGATGCTTAAGCTGATAGAATTCCCTCTAACTTCTGGTACTGAGAAATATCTCTTCCTCAAAACTAAGGAGTCACATATATGTTTGCAATAATGTAATAGAGAGCCACACGTGATGAACTGTAAGTGATAAAAAAATCCTATCCATCTCTCTGAAAAAAAACAACAAAGCAAACACATGACCATTATGAGTCTATTTTCACAAATCACCCTATTTAAATGGTGTCATTCCACCTCTGACAATAAGTCAAAATTCAGCATCAAATTATGAAGTAGGAGCTTCTTCATAAAATACAAAGAATTCTGAACTAGTTTTCTTTCAGAGTCTTTGCATTTCCTCACTTGTTAGTCTCTCATCTGGCATACAGTGGTCAGCCACCCTCACCAACAGAGAAATCATATGTTGTATCTCCTTGTGCTCCTAGAACACACTGGAGTAGGGTGAAGAGCATGGGGAAGCACTTCCAGGTGCTGGAAGTTTGGCAGGGGATTTTCCTTCTGCTGGGTTTTAATATTCTCAAGCTCTCTGCCATGGACAGTGAAAGTTCATAGATAATTACAGTATGTGGAACTAAAACTCCTTTTCTTTCAGGAGAGATTTCAGGCTAAGCAACATTTACTTAGTCCACAATGAACTTAAAGGGAAGAGCTGTTCTTCACAGGTTATTCTATGGGTTTGGGGCTCCAAAAAGGTCAAGTCCTGATCTTTAAATCCCTGGTCTAGCAGGTCACAATGTCTACTGATTACATTGAAACTACTTACACAAATCAGACTAAGTGAAGTGTTCATGGCAGGTGACAATCCTGATGACATGCTGAAAAGTCTGGACAGTCACCATTACAGGAATGTTTTGTACACACAATATGTCACTTTGTATTAGAAACAATTCAGATTTTTGGTGGTGAAAGCATAGTAAAGTGAGGATGTTCATGGAACCTATAAAATTAGAAGCACAAAACAGGAGTCAGACTTTTAGCAATGATGGTTTCTATTGCTAAATATATGAATTACAATTCCAGCTTCATGCTCAGTGAAAATTTTGCACTAACTACAGAGGCCCAGTTTATACATTTTCAAAAGGAAATGAAAGATAGAATGAATCCCTTCCTGTCCTCAGACCTGAACTACAGCTGCTATATTTGAGGAAGGCAAGCAAGAAAGGTGCATGGTTTACAAACTGCATAAATTCCAGCTCCCTAAAAGGCAAAACTTCCTGGATTGGGCCAGTCAAAAGGTTTCAGTACCACAAGGTTGGTAACCCTGAAGTGATAAGGAGAATACACAATGCTACACTCTCACTGATCACCTACTGTCTCTTTCATGTGCTTGGGAACCATGAACTCCAAGCTCTGGCATTTCAGCAATGCTTCTCCACAGGCTCTCTAGAGAAATAAGAACTTGTCACACATCCTACCACTGAGATAATAGCACTTGGTTCACTTCCATGTTTCAATTGTTCTCTAAGTCATGAATATCACTTATCATATCAAGCAAGTCTCAGAAACCAGAACAGCTCAGTCAGACAGTTTGAATGGTGCCTCAGTTTTGTGTTATGCTGTCCTATGTAAGACATAGGACATCCACGGCCCCATCCACAGCCCCCTGGGTTAGACCTTCCCTTTCTGAGGCCTTGGCCTAGCAGGACATTTGAGCGGAGTACTGCAGCAGCTGGTGACTCTTTATTGCTTTCAGAAAGATTTACCATATGAGAGTGCAGAGGAAAAAGAAACCTCACACAGAACGATGACAACAACAACAAAAAAAAACAAAACAAATGCATCCATGATCAGAAAATCCTCAACCTTCAAACTTTTTGTAGCCTGGTAGACTGTTGAAAAAGGCCACTCTGTCCCTGTTGCTGCCCTCCCTCCACTGGCCACCGTGACTGACAGGGCACAGGGCTGGGATGCTCTGTCTGACCCAACTCTTGCTGTGCTGTGATGGAAACACACAGTGAGTTAGCAAGATTTTAGAGCTGAACAGTAAAAAATAAAGCACATGGGAGAGAGCCTCATCTGGATGGAAAATGATGCTGCAGTGCTTTACACCACTCAGGTCTCACTCACACATTAGTGGCCTTTAATTAGTTCATTGAAATGGCTTAATGTAAAAGTATGGTTCATCAGTAGAAAAGAGCAGTTTTGGAAACAATGAGCACTTTTTCCTAATCAATATTCTAGATCTTCTATCAGCTCTCACAATGAATCAGTATTACATTTCTTTGGTTTTATTACCCCTCAAGTAACCCGAGATACAATTCTTGAAAATGTTGGAATGATATAAAGATGGAATTGTGCCTATACACTGCAGTTCAGCATCCCACAGATCTACAGTATTTATTTCTTACTACCAATAGACTCATTTTAAATAACATGGGTAACCACTGTTTTAATGTTTATTCTACTATCTATATATACACACAATGATGTCAGTGGCAAATAATGGCAAAATTAATATTGCGTCAGTACATTTCCTCATCTGCTATTTTTAAGGATGAATGAATTAAGTCAGGGGTGGTTCTGTAAGGGTAGGATATCTGGGGAATATATTCTCCCATAACCTCTCTGACTTGGAATTTAATACACAGATGTAAACACACCTGGTTTCTGCTGGGAATAAAACCAGGGCCATCTCACAAGGAAGGCAGGGGGCCAGGGCCAGTAAAGGTCTGCACTGCCTACAATTTAGGCATTGCAAAGTCTGTACTTAAGGAAGCTGGCTCCAAAGTGAAATCCAAAACCATAAGAGATTTTTAGACTTTCTCCACATTTGGTAAAGCATCTAAATCTCCCAGTGCTGGTGTTGGTTAGATGTCTCCAGTATGAAATGCTGAGCACAGACATACCTCTGGCCATGATATCACGATTATTTCCCATTTTTCTCCAAAAACTGTCTAATGTAAAATACAGAAATCAGTCCTGCCATCAGGGCTTGCTGCTTTCACTTGGGTACTTTAAACACAAACACGTCCCTGCTGGTTGTTCCCCTTTTAAATATTGCATTGCTTGTTGCACAGTGACCTAGATTCAACAAGATAGAAGCAGAATTGTTTTGGATGCCAAAAGTGCTTTAAAGGAATGCCCTACTTGGACCCAAATAGCTGTTAACTCTACGTCAGGGCTCTCCCCTGAGAGATAACAGTGGGAATTTAAATGTCTCCAGCCTGAGGGCAGCAGTGAACTGTACTGCTCAGCTTCTTGGGCAACCCATTTTAGCTACCAGAGGATGCTTAAAAGAAGGCTAATGCTTTTTCTTCAGGTAAAAGACACTACAACTGCTGGGTGAGATGTGTGTTTGGCTCTGCTAAGAACCTCCAGTTAAATCAGACCTTTCACTAGAGGGAGGGTGGAGCTCAAGCAGGAGACAGGTATTTGGTCTGAGGCAGATTTGGGCATATGAATAGGGGCATCTGCTAATTTTCATATGAAATGAGGCACAGGGGAGAGCTGTCTTCTGGAGTGATGCTTGGGCTTCCAGTTTTAGTCTTGGACACCTGAAGGCTGAATAAAAGCCATGGATTAAACACAGTGGAAGCAAGTGGAGTGGGGTGTGGCTTGGTTGTCATTTTCCCCCTCCTTTTTAATATGCAGTTCTTGCCATATTAATAATTTACACCAAAACAAAATTTCCTTCTCTGCAGCTGTTTGCAGGCAGAGCTCATTGTCAATATCTGTCAGGAGCTCATCTCTTAGAAGTCTGCTTCTTCATCTCTCTGAATGCTTCGATTAGAGATTTTATTGTTTGAGAAAAAAATTCAGCTGTCAATCTCCCCAATCAGCTGCTCTCTTTTATGTTCATCATCCACTCTTATTTAACAACAAGTGTGATCTTAATATGTACAAATGTGAGGCCATTCACATTTTAAAGGTTAGGTACAGATGTATGCAAACAAAAAAAATCCCAAACAAACAAACAAAAAAAGAAAAATCCCACCTACTTTTCATTCCATCAATAGCTAAGATAGAATATTGCCTAGGTGAGAACACAGACCAGATGCAGGACCAACATTATTGATCTGATGTATTTGATTATAGGATTGTGACCCAAAAGTTGCTCATTCTTCTGAAAATCTGATAGGATTGCTCTGTTTGTCTGTTTCACTCAAATATATGGTTTTACAAAGTAAATTGGAATGAGAACATTAATGATGGATACCTAAGAATTTTTTAAATTTCTAGAATCAGAAAGAGCTATAATATGAAACCATTAGTCAAAATATATTAATGTCAAATATGAATTCTAAAATTATTTAGGATTTTGTCTCTATATTACAAGATGGTAAATACTGGGCACCTTGATAACCACAGCTTTCCCAGGTAGCAAGATTCAAAAAACCTAAATTACAATACTCCCCTCCAAGAATGTATGTTTTGATGCATTTTTCCATTACAATGATTGTAATTCTGCTCTTACAGATCTGTTCAGATCTTAATACTGGACTGGAGTATTTGGTTAAAAAAATATCCTCAAGCAGCTATAAAATGTATTGGTTTTAATGCTTTATCACAAGTAATGTATGACTTTGGTATCTTTCAAATTAATACCACCAACAATGTGAATACAAATTTTTGCAAAACGCAAAAACACCAAGAGTTTATGGCTTATGATTAAAAATATTCAGGAAATTCAAAGACCAGTACCAGACATAACTGCTCTGACCAGATGTAGATGGGCTCTGCCAGTTTAACACCAGGTACTTATGACTGTGATATATGGAGAAAATTTCACCTCAGTGATTCACCTCAGATTCAGTGTTGTAAATGCTTTAATTCCAATTGTTGTATCTTGTGATGGGCTTTGACTAAGGGCACCTCTGCATTAGGAACCTAAGGCAGAGCTGAACATGCCTGTTCTAATGGTCAGCCTTGCCACCATTTAAAGTCCTGCATTCGGGGCAATAGTCTTGAGGCACTGAATGCTCACAATCTCTCCAGCCCACGCCACTCTGCATTTCCTCACCTTTATAATGGTAACAATGTCTAACGCAGAGCAGTCTGGGGACACAGCTCACATAGGATGCCTGGTTCTTATGAGTTTTACTTGCCAGCTGACCAACTTCAGTATGGACATCAGTGAGACACAGTGCCTAAGGAACCCCCACAGTGCCAGATTCATCCAAGTCATTTTTTAGGGGTTTCCATGAAGGTACTTTGTAATACTGCAACACTACATCATTACCTCCACAGTGTCTGATAAAAAGACACAGCAAATAATCTGCAATGGAATACATCCTATGTTTTTAAACACAAGAGCCTGTGGTTGCCATAGTTACTAAACATACTGTAAATATTTTTTGTTATTTGCAATATGTTGCCCTTTAAGGGAAAAGAAGCACTACATGTAGCATAGCTACACAGAAGACCCACTGCATGTTTGCAGTTGGAATTGATAGCTTGTGTTGGCAATTTGCCCTTCCAGATGAGGGGATGGTGGTCCCTGCTGTGGAAGCTGTGGTGTTCTCTTTCAGGAGAAAGGCAAGCAAGCCCACAGTGGCAGATGGGATCCTGATATCAACTAAGAAGGAAGTGTTAAATAAAAAAATATCATGGCAGGACTAAATTGATAAAGCATTACATGAGTAAACTCATCAAATTGGTATAAAGCACTCAAATGTTCCCTGTTCTTTCTCATTGAAGGCCTGTGCATCTCTCTGTATTAGAGATATCTGTGCATTAGTTATTACCAACCAAAGTGTCTTGGCCTCTGATTAAACAGATGAGCAATTCTGTTCTCCACTCTTACAAATATCAACTGAAGGCAGCTCTAGCAGTGTGGTAAATGTGGAAGGCACATTCACAACTGATGACTGCACACAGATTGCAGCGACATTTTAAACTTGCAGCTATCATTGTATGAAAGTTTCATTTTTATAGTAGTTAGAAACAGCTTTGTCAGGGTCCTTTCTCATTCTTTCAAAATCCTGATTCACATCTCTCTACTAGTCAGAGCCCACATGATTCTTGACTAGTTCCACCACATTGCATTTTTCCTTGTTAATGATCATGCAAGCAGATGTGGTCAGCCTTTGAAATATTTTTGCCTGATGATACAAGCCACAATTGCACTATCCCAGTTAATCTCTTGGAAACCATAGGAGCTCACAGGCAGATAGAAGGAAGACAAAATTTCAGTTAATTTGCAAGCCACAGTTAGAAATCAGTGTCTCGGTAGATAACAAACCTAAATACCACAAATCCAATTTTAGTCAAATTTCCTGTGCAGTACTGTTCATTCCTATTCACCTCTTTACTGATACAATGATTACAGCATGAGCTTACTCCTTATCAGGAATAGGATGATCCCCACAGAAGAGATACTATAAATACCCCAGATATTTATACTATAAATGTAACTATTGATTTATATTATAAATAAATGATTCAGAGCTTGATCCTTAACAGAAATAAAAAAAAAAATCTAAAAAAAGCAAGAAGGATAGAGAGTTTCAAGTGGTTTCATCCCCCTTAAACTTCTTGACAAAGTCATCATTCAGAATAGAATGATCTTTGACAGTCCTTTCAACACTTAAAGGGTGCTTATAAGAAAAATGGGGACAGACTTATTTTCATTAAAAATGTTGTGATTATGAAGGGCAATGATTTTAAAATAAAAGAGGGTAGATTCAGACTAGATACAAGGAAGAAGATTTTTACAACGGTGGCAGGGAAGCTCTAGCACAGGTGGCCCAGAGAGGTGACAGATGCCTCAACCTCAATCAAGGCCAGGTTGGACAGGATTCTGACAACCTGATCTAGTGGAGAATGTCCCTGCTCAATACAGCAAATGGCCCCTTCCAACCCAAACCATTCTATGATTCAAGATGTTTTCTGGAAGTATATTTTATTTGAAATGCAATTTATAACTACTCAGATATACTGTTCACTTTTGGCCTTGTGGAAGCCTGTGAAAAAAGCACCTTGGGCAAAGCTGACATATTTCAGACTCCCAGCAAAGAGAGCCTGCTCCAGGGCCCTAAGCCAAGAAAATACAGAGAAGCCAGGGTTATATTGCCAAGATGCGTCCAAGGCAATATTTCTTGTCAAAGGCCTTGGTGCATCAGGGCCAGTGCTTATTATGTGGCATCAGACCAATCCACTAAGACTAAAAATTAGAGGAGCACTTCTCTTCTGGGGGAGTATACTGCTGAAATTATCTTTGATGGGGGAAAAAAATCAGAAAAAAACCTCTGTGTGTTTCTTCCCAAAAGTCTTTTTAGGTACAGCTTTCTAAATATCTGAATGAGAAATATACAGAGTTGTTTTCGGTCCTAAACGGAAAAGAACAGACTTAGGGAAAGATTTTCACAGTGTTCCCTTTTCACTCATGTATTTCTCTGCCTGTTATGTTCCTAACTTGATGCCAGAATGAGTTCTCTGGACCCAGGAGAGTCCCTTGTAACCCAAGGGTTGTATTGGTGCAACAGGCTCAGGGACTTCTGATGGAGCTCAGATACTACTACTCAAATACTACTGCTACACAAGGACACCAAAATGAGCACAGCAAGGTTTTACACATCATTACTGTCACTCTAATGCTGCCCAGGGCAGTTCTCATTCTGGAGAGGAAATTTTGGCTCTGTGACCAACAAAATACAGAAATACAGAGAACATTCAGAAAAAGTTTGACACATTTCAATAGAAAAATAAAAACACAAAACCCCTTTTTGCTAGATAGCAGTAAACTTTTCTATTTTTACCCTATTTTTATATCATGATTTTAACTAGTGTTTGACCCGCCCTACTCATAAATAAATACTTGTCTTTTGAAAATGGAAAAGTAAAGAGCACAGATATGTCATTATATCTGTGATTTTTAACTACACAATCTAAATCAAGCACAGACCAGACCAACTCAGTCCTGGCATAGATGAAATTAAACTATTATTTGTATACAAGACTAGAGTTTCAAAGCTGGAGTCTAGAGTAATCAGAGCATAATTGCTGTCCCCTGGCATTTGAAATTATACTATTGTTTTGAATAGTATAATTCAAAATTATACTATTCATTGAAACAATTTGTGGAATTGTTTCAATGAAACACAAATTCAACATCTCAAAGAGCTGAGGCTAAAGAACCACTATATTACGCCAGAATAAAGATATTAATTCTGATGTCTAGGCCAAACTGCAATACATATGCTATCTCCTCTCCCTGTAAAAATATCCCAGAATTTTCAGGTGGAAAATATTTCTTTCTGAATTATACTGCTAAGGATAGACCCTCACTGATCATGTAAATGAAAGGAGAGCCTACCAGGGGATTCAGACAGATGTTGAATAAAGCCCACTGTAGTTCAGATTATCTACCATAAACTTTAGAAGTCAAAAAGGAACTTTTTGATTAGGTATGAGAAATTTAACAGCAGCCAAACCAAGCTCTGAAGCATAAGAACATATTTCTTTTGAGTTTTTTCCTGTACCCAAGTGAAAAAAAAAGTGAAACAACCACGAATAAACAAATAAACTAGCAATGCAAAGAGTCTCCTGAAGCTAAACTGCTTTCTGAAGTTTATATTATCTGAGATTTCCAAGCATAAGCTACATCAGATTTATATGGCAATAATCCAATTCCAAGGGAAGAGAACAGGGAAGAAATTGTGTTTTAAATCTTCAAACAATAAGATTAAGCATTCAAGTTAAAAACATATTCTTGCACTGGATTTGAAGTGTAAATAACCAGAATCAGTAGCAGCTACCAAAATCATTTTGTGAAAAGTTCTAATGAAGGGTTTGGTCAAGTTCAATGCTTTCAAGTTAACCACACACATTTTTCAAATTATCAGTTCTTCATAATTTTTTAATATTATTTGACTAGTCAGCCTAAAATATGTCAAAATCTGTCTTAGTTTCTGACAGTTCTGAGCTAATTTAACTCTAAACAGACTTTCACTAATTTAACCCAATGCCTGACAAGGTTCTGCACATGGAACATGAAAGGAAGAGGGTTGAAGTGGGAATAGAGTCAATTTCGGTCACTGGCTCCTGAGGAAAGGGAATAATAGAAACTGAAAGATCAATTAAATTATTTCTTGAATGACTGTTTAAAAATATTTCACCCCTAGAGAAGAGCAACTTCAAAAATTGGTGTGGGATATGGAGCTTTTTGTTGCTTGATTATTGGTTAGAATCCCAAGCAGGTCAATAGTGAATTGCAGTCACCTGCACTCAGCTCTGCAAAAATGTGAAATGAGCAGGTGATCTGGGCAGCTCCTACAAGATACATCCAATTCCAGAAACACATGAGATGTGATAAATGTACTGTCATCCTTCAGGTAGCAGGACTGAGGAATTGTGGAAACTGAACAGAAACTGCTCCATCAGAGCACATTAAATCACAATATGGGAATAATTCCATTTTGATTAGAAGTTTTATTCTCTAATTCTGCCAGTATGGCACTTTCTCAAAACCTATTTAGGGTGCAAATCTCCAAAGAAATAATAAAAGCATCAAAATCTCTAAAAGATCCAATTAATGATGTTTTTATTTTGTATGTTTGATGTACCACAGTCATTCTCTTGATTCCCTAACACATTTTCAGCTATTTGTCTCATAGACCAGGATGCTTTGAAGGCAAGAACTCCTGCACAGAGAATCTTTTTATCTGCCAGAAGTTTTGTGTGTCAGTATGTTACAGTGAAGAAACAAGGTTTTTTTCATGCAATATCTAATGTCAGTCATTTGAAATAGGGTTATGTCCCTTGGCATTTATTAATTACACTGAAAATTCCCTTGACTATTTGAACACACTACAATCACTGTTTCTTATGACATTCAGATAATTGAGGCAGCACTGCATTTTATATTGGAAAAAATTGTTTTTTTTTTTTTAACTATCTAAAAACTGCTTCTCTCTTGCAAAATAGTTACCTTAGGCCATATTATACTCTTTCAGGACAGAATTAATCTAAGATCTTGATAAATACACTATCAGACAAAGAACAATGGATCTAGAGAAAGCTAGAGAAAACCCTTAGGAAAAATGTCCTCTCTAGGATGCCAGTGCAGCACTGCAAAAAGTTATTTGGTGTAGCTGAGGAATCTCCAAACTTAGCAGCCTTCCAGACTCAGGTAGGCAAAGCAATAACTGACCTCATCTAGTGCTGGAGACTGTCTTGCCTTGAGGGGGCAGCTGGACCACAGGAGCACTCCAAAGGTCTCTTGTGGATGATATTTCTGTCATCTTTCCTTCACTGAGCTATTGCTGTGATTGTTTGGATTGAATTAGGGCACAGAGGCTGCAATTCAAGGAATCACCTAAGAGCAAGCAAGGGGACATGGCCATTAACAGAATGGATTAAAACACTTGTTTAGGTAATCTCAAGAGACAGGGCCCCTGTACATACACAGTGATGGTTTTGCTATCACCTGTGGAGAAAAAAAAATACCTAAAAAAGCAAAAACTAAAAACCAGAAGCATGAAAGTGGAGGCCAAATATAAAATAGAAAATTACAACCTAAACTAGAGTGATTAAAGGATTAAAGGTTATAGTGATCTGGAAAAAAAGCACTAAGTAAGGGGCTGAGGAATGAAGACACACAGACAATGGATATGGGATGGGATACTAGCTCTGTACAGCACAAGTAAATTAGAAATATTAGGAGGGGAGGAAGACAGAGATGCATGACAAGATATAGAAGAAAATTCCATCAATAACATTTATTCTCACCAGAGGCAAAAACAAATTATAGAAAAGTTGATAAAGGATGTTTGAACTGCAATTGTAGACAGCATCAGTAAGTTCAGGAGAATTTTTTCCACTGCTATGGCTGCACTGGTAGCAGTGTCCTGCCTAAGTTTAAGGTTAATTCAAATGTTTGCACAAGTCTGCATATAAACAAACAGAAACAACAAAAACCACCCCAAACTAACAGAAAAAACACCAAAACCAAGCAAAACCTCAGGGAGTTGTAAACAGCAGGTGAACTGAAGCTGTCATTTACTTCTTGACTGCACATTAAATAAAGCACAAAAGAAAAGACAAAGAGGAGAATGCTGTTTCATTTATGATTAAAATAACCCATCTTAACTTTCTATCAGAAAGGCTCTCTGGGGACAATTCTGGTGTGCCACTTTCTCTACCCATGGGCGGCTGCCTCCTGTTTGGGAGACAGCGTCAGGTGTAAAAAGCTTCGCTCTCTTCTCACTCTCTGTTACTCTCAGCTGCAGAGGTAATACCCAATTTTTGCCTACCAGGAGCTTAACTGTAACACTGCTTGGAAGGTTTCTGCTTGCTTGCCCTGAGTGAGGCGTTGTTCTGGCCATACTCCACTGCTACATTGTCGTAGCATGGTGTCCCCACTGGGTAATAATTAGCATTGACTCCGTGGCTCCAGCAGGCTGATCAATCACTTTATTATACTATACTTAGTAAGAAACCCTTACAGACAATCTGATGCAGTTTACCTATTTAATCCTCCAATTAAAACACCATCACCATTGGCTAATTAAGAAATCACCCTTTGGTAAACAAATCTCCATAACACATTCCTACATGTGCACGACAACAGGTGCAGCAAGTGAAGATAAGAATTGTTTATCATTCTTTTCTCTCCTTCTCACAGCCCTCCCCAGGATAATGCCTGGGAAAGTTGTGCCTGTTGCTCTCTGTGGCCAGAGAGCTGCTGTCACACTACATTTCAGCTTCCACACAGAATCACTGGGTTGGAAGAGACCTTCAAGATCAGTGAGTCCAACCCAGCCCTAAGACCTCAACCGAGTGCCACATCCAGTCTTTTATAAACACATCTAGGGGTACTGACTCTACCACCTCCCTGGGCAGACAATTCCAGTACTTTATCATGCTTTCCACAGAAAACTTTTTCCTAATATCCAATCTATATTTCCCTTGGCACAGCTTAAGACTGTGTCCTCTCATTCTGCCAGTTGCTGCCTGGAGAAAGAGACCAACCCCAACCTGACCACAGCCACCTTTCAGGAAGCTGTAGAGAGTGATAAGGTCACCTCTGAGCCTCCTTTTCTCCAGGCTGAGCACCCCCAGCTCCCTCAGTTGTTCCTCACAGGACCTGTGTTCCCAGCCCCTCACCAGCCTCGTTGTCTCCTCTGGACACGTTCAAGCATCTCAACGTCCTTCTTAAACTGAGGGGCCAGAACTGGACACAGCACTCAAAGGGTGGCTTCACCAGTGCTGAGTACAGGGGGAGAATGACCTGCCTGCTCCTGCTGGCCACACGATTCCTGATACAGGCCAGGAGCCATTGGCCTTTGGCCACCAGGGCACACTGCTGCTCATGTTCAGTCGGCTGTTCACCAGTGCCCCCAGGTCTCTTTCTGCCTGGGCATTGTCCAGCCACACTGTCCCCATCCTATAGCATTGCAGGGGTTTATTGTGGCCAAAATGCAGGACTCAGCACTTGGATTTATTAAACTTCATCCCATTGGACTCTGCCCATCCATTCAACTGTTCCAGGTGTCCCTGCAGAGCCATCCTACCTTTCAACAGATCAACGCATGATCCCAACTTGGTGTTGTCTGCAAATTTACTAATGAAAAACTCAATCCCCTCATCCATGTCATCAATAAAAACATTAAACAGAACTGGCCCCAGCACAGAGCCCTGAGGGACATCACTGGTGCCTGGCTGCCAGCTGGATGCAGCAGCATTCACCACCACTCTCTGGGCCCGGCCATCCAGCAAAGTGCTCCTGGTCATGCCATGGGCTGCCATGAATTTCTTTCATTGCAAGAAATTCTTTCTTTCATTGAAAGAAACTTAACTCTGATTTCTGTGAATCAAGTCCAGATTTACAGCTGCACATTTGTAGCTAGGAAGAAAAGCCCTGGTTCTCTTTCAAGGTTTCTGTGCAGTCCATACTGGAAGCTGTACAGTGCATTGTTTCCAAGTTCTCTTCTTTACATGCCAGTCACAAAGCAACCCTGCTCAATCTTTTGAGGATGACATGCAGGAAACAAAATATAAAGAGCAGAGAATTCTATCAGGATAAAGAGTCATAAAATGACTGCTGTTCTCAGTCTTGTAAAGTAGACTTCAGCCAGATGGCTTCAAATTTTTATGTTTTAGTGTTTTAGTCAATAGAAAACTGTTCACTGTATACGCTTAAGAGTTACCAAGTTACCAGGTATGTCTCAGAGAACACAGCAATTATGTTCTTATGTTGGACTCCTTTCTCCATCATTGTCCCAAGCTCCCTGGATGCATGCCCACTGGTTTTTGTTCCTCTGTTCTATAGGTATAATACTGCAGTTAAAAAACAAACAAACAAACAAACAAACAAACAAAAAACCCAAAAACAAAAAAACAGAAAAGCTGGTAAAATAACTACTGGTCCACTGAAACTACCCAAGGATCATTTTTGGATGGAAATATATAGACATTCCAAGCTCCAAGCCTGCTCTGACCCTTGCTTGATTGAAAGCAACATGTGTTTTCCAGGCTTCCAGCTGTGCTTGGCTAGCCAGAAGTAGCCAATTGCAGACATGTGTGACATTTCCTCAGCATATTACATTGACATCACTGACATGCACCTTATTAGAACAATGAACAACAAAACTTCTCAACACCTTTTAAGTCTCAAATAGCTCCATCCCCGGAAATTCAAACTGAGTTTTTTTTCTTTCTCTCTTTTTGTCCCACTCTCTTTGGAGAAGTTCTGAGGTCCTAAAAAAAATCCATGAGTACTCCCTCTTTGAGAGCTGTAGATGCAGAGATTGATATTCAAAAAAGCTGGCATAAGTTAACTTGTACACACCAAAAGAACAAAGGAAACCCCACATGGATGGGCTTAGTGGGAACAATGCAAAATCAAACCACTGCAACCAGATATTATTTTATTTTTCCTTTTGTAAACTGAGAAAGTATAACAGGAAGGCAGGAGTCTACAAAAGAGAATGTTCATTCTGTAGCTGCAGAGAAACTACACCAAAAAAAAAAAAAAAGGTGAGGGGGATTTGTATTTCAAACCTGCACTTCTGTTAAATTTGATATTAGATCAGGAAAATAAAGATTGAAATATCAATACAATACAGAGAGTTTGGAGGCCCTTAATAATAAGTAATTTTAAGATCAAGACACTACTTTGTTTAACAGACTGCTGAATAGGTGTCTGAATAGAAAAAATGTGCAAACAGCAACCTTTTCAGGAGAAGCCATTTGATAGCCTCACCCGGGATGTGAAATACTATCAGGCAAGTCACAGAATGCGTGGTGACAGTAACTTAATTCAGTAGTGAAAGAAAAATAAATGTATGAATACTTTAACATTAATGCCCGATGAGACCAGATTAATCTTCCTCTGTGTCTCCATAGCTGCAGCCCCTGAGAAGGTAGCAGGAGGTGGCAGCCCAGATCCTGGGATACCCAATACTGGTAGCCTGGATACTCCTCCTCCTCCTGGATACTCAGATTCATCTCCAAGAAGACAGTTCTGATTTACCTCACCCTGGAGTCAGTCATGTCACTTCAGCCCATGCTGCCTGAAATTCCCTGTGAGACACAAAGCCCAATTTAGTTCTGCACGAGGAATTGCTATGCTCTTTATCCTAGAATGCCAGTTTCTGCCACTTGTTAAGCCTCTGGTTTTGGTGGCAAATCTGGTGGCCCTACTCCCTGTTTCAGTCCTGTCTACCTGAACAATCTGGCTCCCAGGCTAACATTATCCTGGACAACCAACTCCTCACGTTGTATGCAAACTGAAGAGCAGGACAGTGAATTGCATGAGCAACTTTCACACATGGCCAGACCAAAAAAGAATGTGCTTTGTGCCTAAATTGTACACCTATGGCAAACACATAGGCAAAACTTGAAGATTTTATCTTTTCATGACAGTGCACCTAGGGAGGGAAATTGCCAATATAGGCAGCTGATTTCTGCCTATTTAGACATTATGTATTCCACTTTGTTTAATTGTAGTGACTGACTGATGTGGATACTTCTTTCAAGCCTTCATTGTTTCTCAAGCACATGATAATCTGTAAAATAGAACTGCATACAAATAATTCTTGTCATTATGCTCTATTTAGATCTAGTTGCATCAGTTAAAGACAACCGTGCAGTTAAAAATCAGACAAAGGAAGTCTGAATAGAGTTTCTTCTAAAAGTTTGGGCCTGGAATGAAATCAATTCCATTTTAATTTCTGTAGTAATAAGGCAAAACAGATTTTTTTTTTTTTTTTTTTTTTTTTTTTTTAATTCTCAGAAGTAACCACATTCAGGTATGTAGTATTTCCAAGTTGTGGATATCTATGGAGTTCAAGCTACAGGAAATATACCAGGCTTCCAAAACTTAACAAAAACAAAAACCCTAACCGCCCCCAAACAAACAAAGAAAAACCATCCCAATACAAATCTGTCTTTGCTAGTATTACATACTTCACCTTTGATTACTGAACTTAAAAGAAAGTTTTAAATTGACCTTCCATTTGATCAATAATTCTGCTTTCTTACTTTTCCCATTTGCATCAGAAGTGAAAATAAACTAGCCATTTATACATTTGTTTAGACTTTTGAATGAGTTTCATTTTCTGGTTCTAATGCCATGTTTGACTTATATGCACCACATGGGAATGCTTGTTTAAAAATTCATTTCAATTTGAAATTTTATATTCAGGAAGTTGTACAGGAAAACCTGTCTTGGTCTTCAATTAAACAAAACTGCAAGTCTAGCATGATACTTACTGTCCATTTAAATTTCACTTTCTGAATGTTGTCTTATTGTTTATAAAGCATGATGCATTTAATGAGTAGGAGAACCAGCTCAATTTGTCTTCATTACTGAGAACATCAGCAGTGGACTCCATGGACATCATCCAGTGCATTGGGGGTTGGAACAATAATCTGCATTTGTGTGCTCATCAGCATCCAGAAAACCCTGCACTATTCACAGGTGGAGCTGCCTCATGCTGTAAAATGTTCCCTTTTTGCAACCATCTTCAAAAATAAACAAACCAGCCTGGGGAATAAAGGCACAGGATATGAGTTATGATATTTGTGACCCAATCGGGGACGCCTTAATTGACCCTTAGGGCAAATCATTATTGTCTTTTAATTATTTATTTGCATGTGTGAGAAACAATGTTGTGCAGTGTTCAAATATATTATCGAGGTATGCTCTAGTTAGAGATTTATATTTGATTCTGAAAGAGAAGTTTGTTTAATAACAATTTTTCTTTCTGATAATGGAATAATGCATAGGGACTTTAGCCTTGAAATAGTGCTGCAAAGATGTTACTTCAAAACAAAAATTAGAGAAAAGGTAATACCCTGTGCTAAGGAGCAGTAAGTGAGCACTGCTACCAGAAAAAAGACAAAAAACCAAGTAACAATCCCAGGGAATGACAGTAATTGCAACAGGCAGTGATCCTAACGCGTTAGCCCTCCAACCACTGCCGAGTTATTTATGAGCATCAATTTATTTACAGGCAGCTCTGGGAGTGGCAGCCTAGGATGAAGCTGTTAAGTTTTGAGAATGCTACATGAGTGACAAAGCCTAGCAGAACGCAGGCAGAGGAAGGTTACATGATCAGAATTTGAAATATGACCAAACCTACCTTACTCATGTATACTATAAAATAGTGAGGTTATGGATTTGGGCAGGATATTCAACTGCACCAATATTGAAAGCTGAGTAAATACTGTAGGATCTTGTTCACAAGCATTCCCAGAAAGTTTTCCCAGTAATACATTTTCTGGAGGACCATTATTTCTATTGCAGATATTAAAAAGAAAAAAAAAAAAAAGAAGAAAACAAAGCAAGGAACTGAAGCAAGTGTCACAAACATGGGTGCAAACAGAGCCCATATGTCAAATCTGTGATCTGGGCTCTCTGTGGATACTCTGATGTCACACAGGCACACCTGTACTTACAGAATAGTCACTACACAGCTCACACACAGCAAACTCAATCTCCAGGGTTAAAAGCACGAGTGAAAGTTGGTGTTTGCTGCCCCTGACTGTAACAGGCCTTCACATCCTGGTGAACATGCAGAGAAAAGCCCTTCCAAAACACATGGATCAGATGTGGTCATCATTTGAGTAGGAACCAGAAACAGCACCACACAATTCTGCTGAACAATAACTGTTCAAATTATGGCTATAAAGTATTCAGATAAAACTGTGCACAGTCAGGGTAAGGAATTTAAGAGATTATTGAAATACTTGCAATCTGAACACAGTCCAGGTTGAAGGAACAAGGGTAAAAATCACTGAGCTATCTGCTGAGTAATAACATGGCTAAAGGCTTGCATCTATTTTGTGAGCTGAGGAACAAACACCATTTGCCAGTAAAATCTTGGCAGAATTTGTTGGATAAACTACTTTCCCTCAAAATGGTTCATATTTTCTGCCTCACATCAAACATTTTGCTTTGTTCTGACACCTTTGCACACTGGGTCATGGAACAGGTATTTTTGCAGACTGCACATCAGTTTCCATTTTTAATGCATTATCTGAACAAATTACTTGCATCTAAGGTGCAAGTGCTCAAATCAGGTGTCAAAGTTGTACTGGAAATGCTGTAACACATTTGAACAAATCAAAGGGCCGTGTGATCTAAATGTGCTAATAATAAACACTGAAAATTTATTAAAACAATTCAAGAAGTGACTATAATTTTCAGACAGCTAAACAGGGGTGCAGTCTAAAAATAAATCCACAGGGTAGAATTTATTAGAAAACTGCTTACCAGAGACAGGTCTTTCCATAAAGTCCTTTTAAAAATCACAGCCTAAGCACAGAATTTTCATCACTTGTATGTATTGCAGCTCATTTGGGCAAGTGTAAAGTCAATGAAATTAAAACTGAGAACAGAAATTACTCCACAATAGCCCATTAACACTGATGTTTTACTGGAAAATTTAACCAGGAAACATTTTCCCAAAAAAAGCAAGTTGGCACTGCACAGTTAAGGCTTTGAAAACTGCCCAAGAGATGAACCCTTCAGTTCCCAATTTCCCAATTTCAAATATGCTTAAAGGGAATTCTCTCTTCCACTAATCTATTCAGTACAAATTGTGCAGCAATTTGCAGAGTCTACAGCCATCTGGAGACAAGTGGGCTCTCTTGAGCCACCAATTCTCTCCAATTATTGAGCCATCACTCTTAGGAATGACACCTTCAGTCCATAATCACTTCTTTCCTGATACATGCCTGTGCACATCCCAGTATTCTGAAATGTCCAAGTAAAGAGGTAAAAAGGAATAGCATGTCTAGAAACCCACACCTCTTGGTACTCTACAACTTGAGGAAAATCTTGTTCACCATAACCACGTAAATACAGAGGGTTTGTTATCAGAAGTACTTGTCAATTCACAAGTCTTTAACACCTTTTTGTTATATGAAACAATTGTTCAAGAACTAATTATTTATTTGTGTATCATAAGCAAGGAATAACAGCTTCCTGTGGCAAGGCAAAGCCATAGCCCATATTCACATATTTTTTTAGACAGAGCTAATTCCCTAAAGACAAAATTTTCAAAGTAGACAGTTGTTTTCTGAAACAAGCCCATCCAGGGGATGGAAAAGAAGTTAAGAAAAAACCCAACAAAACCTTCTTAATCTTTGAGTATAAATTCTTCTTAAATAAAAATATCAGTTAGAGTCACTGCTACTACCCAATCAGTTATTATTTACAGAGGACTTGCACCAAACACAACTCAAACTCAGTAGATAAGGGAAGAGAATAGGTAGATTTGATGCAGCCTTGCAAACACCCTGCACTGGACTAAAGTTCCATGAACTGCTTTGGTTAAAAGGCAGCTCCTTGACATTTTCCAAAAAGATCATATCATGGAACACTAGATTTATGTTCCTCGATAAGACAGATTTTTCTGATATTTTCCATATCAGGATTTACATATACACAACTGGTTCTACTGACAGTCACCAAACTAAAGCCCCAGCCTCAGCCATTACTGCTGGTGGGGCTTTGGCCATTCATGGGATTATTCCTATCATGCCTTGTTGTTACAGCTGCATAGACTGGCAAAATTTCACAGTTCTGCTGACTGGGCTGATCAAAACAGAAATATTTTTCAAGTAATAGAGTAAAATCATAAACTAAGCATCATATTCCATGGCAGTACCAGTACAGCTCAGAACACTGTCCAAGAGCATTTCCATTTATAGAAAAAATACAATAAGACTATAAGACATACTGAGCAGTCATAGAGACATTGAACATTATTTGGTGGGAGCGTGTTAAGTAGGAGGCTAATTGTAAGATTTGCTGAGATGGAAATGAAAATGTGTCCCTTCTTTCAAAGGAAAGGAAAAATAAATCTTTTTGGACCATATAAATTAAAGGAAGATGTTTGCATAACAACATTAGTTCATTCTCACCGCCAAGAGAGAAGCTGGAACCACTTTAATTCCATGATTTTGTTCAAGTGCCAAATTATTTGGATATAGCTAGCCTAGAAATGAATAAATAAACTGTAGGATCAGTTTTCCAAATTATTTCATAACCTCTAATAGGGAAAAAAAAAAAAAAAGGAAAGAAAACCAGTTTCTATTTTCTTGAATAGGATTTCTTAAATATTTTATTTCAGAGAAAAATCCCTGTTATCCAATTTTAACTACCTAAATAAGTGAGCTGTTGTGCTATGTCAATAAAAGTCTTTTTCCATGTGAAACCCAGTTTCCCTTGAAAGGAATGCTGTCTGCAGAAATGGACAGGCACAGAAAACCTAAAAAACTGTTCAGGAACCAGGAGACCTAACACTTGTGAATCCTTACAAGATAAACAGTTGAACTTACTAACAACTTTCTATCATCTTTGGTATTGGACTGAAGCTTGGAACATTGGTTTGAATATCAGATAACTATAAGAGAAGACAAAAAATAAAAATGCTGACATTATGATCAAACTGTTGAATAAACACTACAGAAAATATTTGCATTTACTATGAGAATTTAACTGTTCCTACAGCTAAGAGAAATAGTATTTAAGATCAACCTATTGTGACTGAGTCACATTTTACATTGAACATTTTTATCAGTTCAGGTGTTCCTCAGGTGCATGTATACATATAAATAACAACTGCCCCCTTTACAAAGGCTGTCGTCTGATTGAACATCATTATTACTGGCAATGTTCCCATTCCACAGGATCCATTTAATCCCCCAGTGCACAGCATACATGAATGTATTTTTTTTTTTTTTGTCCCTACCCCTTTATACCTTCATGGAATTCCCACAGGAGACATTCCAGCCCTATTGTGCTGCTGCACTCCAGCTGCAGAAAGGCCGGGACTGGGGCCAGCCTGTGTGAATACTCAAAGGGTCACAGGGTCAGAAGGAATTGGCTGCTTCTGCTCTTTCCCTCTCCTCTCAGAAACTGCTCCACACCTCATCACTGAGAAATACACCTCCCACGATTGCTCTTGCCTAATGCAACCAAAACACACCAGGACAGAGCACGAGGTTCTGGGAGGCTGAGGTCACATTCCAATCAAACAGATGTTGAAAAGGAAAGAAAGTACCTTTAGAAAGACCTTGGAAGAGTAAAAACATTTCTATTCCTATTGCTCATATAGATGTGCTCTAGCAGGCAGAGAAGAAAAGCCAAGGTAGAAAATCTCTCTGTGCTCAGACATTATGAATTTTCTGTGTGTTAATGTTTTCCTGTTTGTTTACTTCTAATTGTTTGGAAATAATTACCCCAGAAACTGTGTTCTTTGACTTGACCATACCTGACGCACAACAACAGTGAAAGTAATGGATGTTTACTCAAATTCTCCTGTCTCCTCCTCCATTCCAATCCTCTGCCTTCACATGTATTCCTTTAGAGGTAACTCACTAGTTCTTAAGCTGGTGATTTCTCCCTTAGGAAGTAGAACCCCATGGATCCCCATGTTTATTCCTGCCATTTCATAAAAACAGTACCAATTAAGCTCAGCAATAATCTGAGCAGGTGTATATCCAGAAATCAAGTACATGTGAGTCTATTTATTTTTCTTTTCAGTGAATGATAATGAATCTGTACTAGATTAAGGAATGTGGCACCTTTCATTTTGAAACTCTTGGAGGAATATTTGTATTATTTCCATTGGCTCATTCTGTAGGTTTTTGCCTACAGCATTGAGATGGATGTATTTTAATCATACAGCCCTATCCAAAAGACGTTTTTCCCTATGTATTGGATCATGATTCTCTCCATGAGTTCACTGGTTTTCAATTCTAGAAAGCTTTCTATATGTATGTATTGGAAATTTTCTTCCAACTTGTTTAGATGTTCACCAGTGCGTAATAGTTGTCACTGTTGAGGCAGGGACGGAATGAAAAGACTCCAATGGTTCAGAAGGCAAGAGAAGAATCTTTATTACAGGAAGTAGCATTCCTTTTATAACCAGGATCACTAAGGTGAAATATGATTGATCTCAAATTGAAAGCCTTTCACACCATTGGTGCACTATGAACAGCACACTGTGGTAGAACATATCTACAAACGACTTGAACAGAGAGAGAGATAGTAATTGTTTTCATTCCTTCTCCTAGCTTTCCCAAGCTAGGAGAAATCGCTCTCTTTTCTCTCTGACTAAACTGAGACTATCCACAAATAGTCAATATATAATTGTCAATATATTTTTTTTCTTGGACTTATATCCAGGAAGGACAAGATAGCATTCACAAAAGTTTATTAGTACTATTTATTTCTCCCTCCCAGTTTGATTTCCATTTTGGCATCAACTGGGCTTATTGAAGACTGAAGTTGCCATGTTTGGGTGAATGTGCCTTAAAACAGCATGACATGCATCCTGCATATATTTGCAGCTGCAGACAGAGAGTTCCTTGCTGAGAAAGTAGGTCTGTCTGCTAGACTAAATGTTCACAAGTGGTCAAAACAGAGTAGAAATTCTCCTACTCACATACTGCTGAAGGAAAGGGGTTGGATAAAATAACATAACTGCATTTGTGAGTGCAAGGCAGGATTTAAACAGTACAACAAAAGACAGACCCTTCCCTTCAGATTGTGCTTAAATAGGAGACTGCCACAGGAAAGAGTGCATAAAGAAACAATACTACTTCAGTAATGAGACTAGATGCATTAGTTTGTTAATGATGCAACTCATGAGCAACAGGCCCAAAGCCTTACTGTGGCTCAATGGGCAAATGCTTTTACAAGGCTGGTCACTCCTCAGCCTAACTGCAGATTAATTCTGCTACTCCTGAGCTACCTGCCTCCAGTCGCCGTCTGGGCTTGCTCTGGCAAGCACTGCAGAAACCTCTGCCTTGACTGCAGCCTGTATCATCTCTCAGATAGCTGTCCTCAGTTTCCAGGTAGAAGTTACCAAGGCCCAGTGTGCCAGTGTCAGTGCTTGTGGATTTTAGCACAAATGACCCTTTTGACACTAACTGGAGCTGAAGTCGATTTACTCCACAGCCGATTTTTCAATGTGATAGAGAGAGGAGTTCTTGTGACATGAACTGCTCCACTTCAGACACTGGCACAGTAACCTGCAGTTAAGAAACAGTGACAAAGTCCATTGTAAAGTGGCACTTTCAAACTGTCAGAGCTGTTTTCACCCACACGTGATCACACTGTTGGTGACAGGATAAATGTCCCTAGCTGGACCATTAGACTGTTTCTAGTATGGTCATGTCAAATTTTAATGCCTAAATGACAGATCAAGAAAGGAATTTGAGATAGTTTCTACTGGTTTGAAGGTATTGTTTTGAAAATGTATTACAGAAATAGCTTCCAGGTCCTGGTATATCATCTAAAAATAAAGTCCATTTAAATAAATTATGAAAAACAAGGCCTTCTTTCTACACTACCATGGTCAGAGTATATTAGCAACTGCTTGTTGACAGCAGATGATTTAAGCTTACTCAAATCAGGTTTCTATACAGGACTTTCAGAATGGCATAATTACATTTTCCCTTCTAGCTTTTAAAGGTATCTTCTGAAGATACCTATTTTCAGCTGTAGAAAGCTTAGTTTAAATATACCCTATCCTTTTGAAACAATTCAGTGGAAAATAACAGCATGGAAAATATATAATTTTGAGCAGTTTAAAATTTTGCCACTTAAAAAGAGTGTTATGCAAGTTGCTATATTAAAAAATATAATTAGAAAAGCAGACATATCCTATCCTTCTCCCTGTATTTCAGGCAAGCTGGCAACTGCTCAAGAGTGATCAGAGACTGGCCTATTTCTCAAGGACCTCAAGAGATTATAAGACTTTAAATCATAATCTTAGGAAAATGCCTGAAGCAATTTTTAAAATTATCTTTTACTATGGGGGGGATTGGGGGGTGGGAAGAAAGAAGAAAAGAAAGATTTCTGCTCTCCAAACTGGCAGAGAGACTATAAACAGTGGTTTGAGGAAAGCTTGAGACACCCTGCACTGACATGGACTGAGGCAAGTCTGAACATCTGCCAGAATAAACAGACTTTATCTGGAATAGAATATTTAAAACAATGTTTTTCATGAGCAAAAGTACAGCAGTTCAAGTGGTCTTAGTCCCAACCAGTCCTGGTCATTATGAACAGGCTGGAAATGAGGCGCTGAGCTTCCCAAATTCCACATGACTGTAGGAACACCGGAGAAAGCCAAGACAAGGCTGGAGAGAGGAGCTCAGAGCTATTCACACTACAGTGAAAATGTTTTGCTCTCAGGGGCAGAGGCTGGGGCAGGGCAGGATGGGAACACTGACTCCAGGAATCTCCACAGATTAGGGCCTCGCCCTACATTTAAACATTACTTTTAAGGATCTGCCCCCTTTAATTCAGCCCCTGCACCCAATAAGATGTATAAGATCCAAAGTTTCTCTACAACTCTGCAGCAAAAAGGATTTTCTATCTGTCATGCAGTTCATGCCAAAAAGCATCCATTAACATTTTTGCAGAGCCTAGACCACTGGAGTGTTTGGGAACCATGCAGGTTCCCCAGTTTATGAAATTGGGGTCTCAATTCCTCTGTGTTAATGCTCTCTGTAAATAAAACAAAAAGACTTGAAACCGTTTATCCTCATAATAGCTTTGTGAGGTTTAATACTTTGAAGACCCTTTAAAGTCCTCATATAAACCTCTAACATGTGGTCTTAAAATGTTGTTCTTTAATTTCTTTCGGGGTTTGTTGTTACTAATTCTTTTAGCACAGAAATTCTCAGCATGAGACAGCTACATAATCTGTGGAATGCTAAAACAATTTCTTTTAACAGCTATAAAAGATCTAGTTTGGTCTTTCTTGTAAATGTCCAATACTAAGTAGTTTTAATTAGATCAGGATTGATAAGCAGGAATACTTATCACTAATTTTCTGAATGTTAAAGTCATAACATATATAGCTTTTCCTGTGGGATATAAATGTACAGATTCTCTCCTAATCCAGCTTTCACTATGTGTGGCAGTCAAGCATTTTAGAGTAAACAAACACAATTTTGGTGTCTCAACGTCAGCATACATTTGCATGATAGGAAGACAAGCAAACAGAAAGGGAGGAGTAAATGACTCTGTAGTTTTACATTTCAATGCGATTTAGTGATGATAGATTTCAGAATGTCCAAAAGTAAAAAAAAAACAAGACACAGGTATCTTTAAATTATTTCAAAATTACTTCGTCTGTTCAAATCATCTGCATCCTCTCAGGAAATTTCAGATTTCTGGGGGGTGAGGAAATGTGATATTGAAGGGAGAATGTACCTATTTCATAGTAAACACTTTAATATCTTTATGCAAGCAGAGAGAGAAGGATGAATTTTCTTCTCATTAACCCAACTCAGAAACATATTGTTTTACAACTTCAGTCCAAATCAGAGTCATCAAAGGACATGAGATAGCCTACAAAATAATTGGTTATATTCCTATATAGTTGCCCAATTATATGCCATTTTGATTTCTGAATATTTTTAAGAGAGTCTGATGCTGCAGCAATCAGTTTAAGACTCTTATTTTCCAGGGCAGACTTATATAATTTGATGAGATGACAGAAATAAAATATTCAACACCTTTCCCTTCTTGTGCAATTTTTGATATTTAAAGTTCTTCAGAAACAGTAATAATGAAAGAAACTTGCAGAGGAGTTTATTTTAGGTCTTACATTGTTGAAACAGAGAAAGTTTATTATCTTTGTTGCTGACTGTTATTGTCCAAGCTGATAAACCAAGTGAGTGATGTTTTTCCTTGGTAAGCCTTATTTATTTTATGTTCACATATCATGTATTAGTATCAATATAGGTTAGGCAGTAATAATCAGAATTTAAGATAATAAATATTTTGCCAAGCAGTTCAAGATGAAGGTCTGTAGAGGTCAAAAATCCAGCAAAAAACACAAACAAAACCATTTGCAAAGGTTCTGCCTTCCCCACCCTCACTTCACAGAGCATCACTAGGTCTGACTGAGGTTAATGGTTTCAATGCTATTTTCCATAACACCCACATCTGCTTTTTGCTATTCCTGTGCCATTAAACACTGCATCTTCCTATACATCTGTGCACACAGTCCAGTCAAACCAGGCTGTTCAGTCCTCCTGCAAAGGGAAATGATGTGGCTCTCATAGAATATTGTGCAGCCTCCTTCAAATACCTGAGCAAACTGCTTGTGACTAACAGCCCTGTAGACCTTAATAAGCCTTTGAGGAACTATCTCAAGTTTATTTTACATCCCCAGTTCTGATAGTTCTGACCATGAGCAAAACAGCAGGCCAGAAAGACAGATACATGAAACATTTTTCTAGGTGAGGCTCACACGTGTAACCCCACAGCTCAGGCACAGACAAACATTTGCTTTCAATCTGTCTTCAAGAAAAGATTGAACATATTCATTAGCCAAAATATTATTATACAGCTGAATATTTTACATAATCTCAAATCTCTTCTTATGAAAACAATGCTTTGTGTTTTGGGGCACTAAAGCATGGCAGTACCAGAAAACTCAGCAGAGAGGTACTCATTGTATTTCCTTGTCAGACAGAATTCTGTTTAACTATATGAAAATTGTACTTACTGTATCTGGCAGAGTGAGGTTTAATACAACAGATTTGTATAACAAATGTACACTAAACTGAAGAAATAGTAGAAATCTATTAAAAAATGTGAAACCTATAGTCTCCAAATATATAGCTTTCTTCAATGACTTAATGAACGCTTGATTTTTTTTGCTTGTTCTTCTGCAAGCCTCTTATTCATCACTGATTTTTCAGACATACTCCAAGATAACTGTGCTTACCTTTCTTTTTCAGATATATTGTGTCGTAGCATGGTGCCCCCAGCCAGGTAAAAATTAGCATTGACTCCATGATTCCAGCAGGCTGATCAATCACTTTATTATACTATACTTACTAAGAAACCCATCACCCTTACAGACAGTCTGATACAGTTTGACCAAATTGGTCCTTCAATCCAAACACCATCACCATTTAGAAATCACCCTTTGGTAAACAAATCTCCATAACACATTCCACATATGCACAACAACAGGTGCAGCAAGTGAAGGTAAGAATTGTTTATCATTCTTTGATCTTCTCACAGCCTTCCCCAGGACAACGCCTGGAAAAGTTATGTGTAGCTCTCTGTGGCCAGAGGGCTGCTGCCACAATATTGCAGGTTTGCTGTCTCTTAAATACACCATCCTTTACAAATTTACACAATGGGAGTTGGATGCAACTGTACTGCACCATCAGTAGCACTTCAGAAAGCATCAAAGCAAATAGTTTCCAACCATGTTTTACTCCCCCAGTTGCTGAGAGTTTTGATCCACACATCTACTCAGTCTTAGGCAAGATCCAAAGCAGCCTCATCACTGTGTCTTGAACTCTACACAGGCCTCTATTCAGCAGTGTAGAAGGTATTGTTCTACGAGCTGCCCATGACAGAGAAGTTTTCATCACCAACTGCAGCTGATTCACTGCAAACTACTGACTGGAAATGAGGTACCTATGAACAAGTTCCAGTTAGATTGAAGAGCTGCCCCACAGTAACAGTGGATTTATTGGATCTCAGAGGATTCATTCAAGCAGCAGAAGACTCTGCTATTTTGGATTATGAAGTTTGGCAGGACTTTAAAGGTTTTTCCTCTGTGTGTTTGTGTGCAGCTGGAGTATCACACTGTGTGCACCATCTATTAATGCTCTTCAATATTAACTCTCTACTATTATTTGAGGAGAGAGGACAGAAAGGGGATCTTGTCAAGACATATACACATCTCCAAGGGCTGTAGAAGAGCATGGTGCCAGAGCTTTTTAGTGGTGCCCAGTGACCGAATGAGGAGCAATGGCCATGAGCTAAAACAGAATAAATTCCACTTCAACACAAGGAAGAACTTTTTTATATTGAGGGTAGAAAGCACTGGAACAGCTGCCCAGGGAAGGTGTGGATTCTCCCTCTGGAGACATTCCAAACCCACCTGGACATGTTCCTGTGCCACCTGCTCTGGGTGACCCTGCCTGGGCAGGGTAGGACAGGATGATCGCCAGAGGTCCCTTCCAACCCTAACACATCTGTGATTCTGTAAACTCTGATACTGTGTCGTGATTTCAATATATAGAGGCAGCACCTGAATACAAAGAAGGAGAGGAAAACCAGAAGAGAAGCACAATTCCTATATTCTCTGTTAAAAAGTGTGAAAGAACAGCAAAGTACCCTAAAGTTTGTTCAAATCTTTACAAATATTGCTGAGAAGAAAGAAAAGTACATGAAGGGAGCATTCTATGTAAATTAAAATTACTGAGCTAAAGTATCAATAAGTGGCCAGCTCAGGACCTGGCTAAACCTAATATGCCACAGCAATTCATAGAATCCCCTGTTCTTTAATCTCTGCTTCCAGACAATTGGAAAAAGTACCCCTGGGAGATTGTGGCCCAACACAGAAGATGCTGACATGAACTTACTATTTATAACTCAGGTAGGCTTATGATGCTTTGAGATTCTTTTTTGCTGACACATGAATCATGACTAGAGTGGGTTTAATGAAATAACTCCTGCCCTCAGCATTTAATTCATCTAGATTCTGTATACAACACAGATTATAGAGAAACACAGAGAAAGCATAGACAAACGTTTTTGAAAGTATGATTTAGCCTCCTTTCAAATAGAAGAAAAAAAGATAAATGGGGGGATGGAAGCAGCAGCCAGGTACAGTGATTTTTCAATCAAAACGTTGACAATGATACATGTAAGAGAGCATGTAAAACTTTTCATTACTTCATTTGCTATCAGTCAGGAGATCAGAGAGCCAAACACCAGTTATTGTAATTTGAAATTCATGATCCTGCAGTTATATGGAAGTACTGGTTAAAGTAATAGTTACCCACAGAGTAAATGGTAACTCCAAGGGTTGAATTGGCTCACTTAGGATGGACACTGCCAGAAAAACTTGCACTTGTGCTGGGCTCCTTGTGCAATAGCAGTTTAATCAATAATCAAATTATCTACTTTATTGTGAAAATGCAGTTCATGTCACCTTTTATCTGATGAGCTCTCGTGACTGAACCCCAAAGTCACTCAGTGAGACAACTACTAAGGAAATGGGGTACCTTGGGAGAAAATCAGTTATGCCCTTCCTCAGTAAAGATGCACAGACCACTGTGGTGCTGGGAGCACACGTGGCTTAAAGAGATGCATTTGTTCCTGTCTGATTTTCAGACTGTAGCAGAATCACCTCAAAATAAAAACCTGCTGATTAACGCAATTTAAAACTTTGGAAGCTAATAAACACCATTAAAAACAGATCACCTTTCTCCTCAGCTGGACCTGTAGTCAGTAATACCATGTTGAGAACAGGATTTGAGAGTTCAGCTTAAGGTTCACAGTCCTTTACAAAGTACAAACTTAGTAAATGAAGTGACATGCCCTCCAATATAGAGACTGTGACAGTGGCAGTCATTGCCTTGCACATCTATTGTATATCCCAAGTGTTTTTCTGAAGGCATAAATTCACAGAAGTTCTTGTCTTTTAAAATCTGCTTATTAAATTTAAAGGATTATAAAAGAATGGAAAGCAACTGATAGTGAAATCTTTTTTTAAGATTTTTCCAATTTTGCCATGTTGCAAGAAGCAAAACACAGGTGAACAGTTTCACTTAGAGAATGTGTGTGCTAATTTTTCCATGAAAACGAAGGGATATCCTTTACAGATTGAGCAGTATTTTTTCTTGAAATGACACAAATATATACTGTATTATCATACATAGTCAATATCATTTGTGAAAGAGATTGATAACACCAATAGAACAGACCAAACAGAAATAGGCTACAGTCTTAAATCATATGAGGATTAAAGTGCTTACATAATAAACTGAATGTACCCTAGATCTTATTCAAGAACCATGACAATTACATTTTAATTAAGTTGAAAAATAATCTGTATTTGTTTTCATTTTTTTTCTGGCTTTCCATCTTTTTGTAATAGAAGTGAGCTGCAGAAAGAGAAAGACTTGAAAGACAGGAGTATGATGTCATTTTGGCAGTATTCTTAAAAATATTTTATCCTTTTCATTTTGAAGTACAATCTACAAAATTGTTTAGAGTGAAGAACAGAAAAAAAAAAAGAGATTGCTCTTCATCAGGCTAAGCATAGTTCTTTTTAGTGCTCTACAAGCTTTCATTGCGTCTCTTTTCTGATCTTAGTTAGCATTAAAAACTACACAATAGAGAATAACAAAGAGGATCAGCTCACTCACTCAAAGGGCACATACAAAAAAGAGCAGTAGCAATGCACATGTCCTTGAAGCCATGAGAATTTCCACTGTACCCTCCAAAAGACTGAGCAAACACTGATGTGTGCAAGGTGAGGTGCCAGGGAGGTAATCACACAGTAAACCAAAGTCTTGTAATGTAGATGCTAAAAATCTCATCATTTTAATTTCAGGTGCATTTATGACTATGTTTTTTAATTTACAGTTATTGAAATTCCATGATTGACGTTGCACAAATGTTTTTCATTTGTGGATCTCAAAAGAGGGCAAAAGCAACACTACATTCATTTTGAAAAAATGAACTCAGATAATTTCCCCAAAGGCCTTGAACCATCACTAGTTCTTAAGCTGTCATTTGGGGGTCCACCTGTTGATTTTAGCACAAGAGGTTCCTTTTGCCAGAAAAAACACTTTTTTTCCTCACTTTTGAGTACTATTTAGAGGAAGGTCACATGTTTAACATTCAGTCCCTTCTTTTTAATTAATAATGTCCACTTGAATTCTCCACTGGAATCTGTTAAGTCGAAACTTATTCCCCTTCTTGTTCTATCAAGATTCTATTCTTAGTATGTGCTGCCAGACCAGCCCCTCTCCCAGATATTTGGGAAGTGGAATAGATATTTGCCTGTGGGATATGTTGGTATCTGCAGATATTCTTATTTTGCCATTCCATTTGCCAATTTTTTGCTGGAATTAAATTATGCCAACCACCCTCTCAGTAATTCTTATCAGCATCATTTATGGTACCTTCTCTAAGCAGTAAATTTACAATTCAGTTATTCTTGTTATTGCCTAGAAGTCTTTCCCCCACTACCTTTAGAGCAGATGGACTGCTCAAAACACCACACACCTCTGGAACATCTGTGGGTGGGGGTGGCAGAATGAACCTACATGCCCTCCTACAGAGGAAATCTGTGGTGCCTGCTTTCTCTCTTTAGTATAAGAGAACAGGTAATCAAATATTGATACCTGGTACAAAGTAGGAGAAAGGATTTTCTGAGTTTTCCTTCTTTCACAGCAGGAGCCCTGAACTAGGGAAAGCATGTCCAGCTCAAATCATCACTGCTAGAGGCTAGAGTGAATTTATTTTAAAGGTTGCTCCCAAAGCCTACTGATACTGTATTTTTTATCCCATTTTGTCTGACCATTCTTAGCAGACTGACAAAATTTAAGGATATGAGAAAAAACCCTCAGAAGTCAGATAAGCTTGAAGCAGAAAAGCAATTCCAGAACTCACACCAAAATTTTATTAGTAACCATATATTTTGTTGGAGTGGATTGCAGGGTTAATTAATAATGCTGCATAGCTAATAATTAACCTCTCTTAGATTTGGCATTGCATCACTCTAACAAAGACATTACTTTAGGGACCAAAAATGTAGGTCGCAGGAGTACTCTAAGGACATACTTTAAGGAGTTCTTGTAGGCTTTCCATTCTCTGAAGTGAACAGATCTATCACCTACACTACCTGTAATAGCCTTTTGCTTATGATTCCCCCTCCCATCCCCTTTTACATCTAGTGGGTATCTTCAAAAATATAGGGAATCATTTGCTCCTTGTCTTTTTGGCCTCGAATCTTTTTCACTGAAGGCATAGATAAAATTCCCACTGAAGAGAATAACAATGAGTGAGTTTTACATCTCCATTCTTGGACTGTCACATTTAACATCACCTTTCCTGTCTCTCATCTGCCACTGATTATCTGGGCCAACAAGTGCTCTTTTTCATAAAGGTGCTGCTTGCATGGATCCATCTTTGGGGAAACAGACAATGAAGTAAACTACATCAAACCTGAGAAATAACTTGTGTAAATAGATCTCTACTACATAAAACTGAACTGGAAACTTTTGTTACATTTCATCACTGTTACACTATCCTTCAGGGCTGTTAATGTTCAAGCTAAGATTCAGGTAATAATCCTGAAGAAATCATTCCATTATAAATTAATGGCTGGATTTTCAGTTAATGGACCAAGCTGAAGACAAGGGCAGTTAACACTATAACAAACTATAGTAATATAACCAATTTCAAGGGGATTATTGCTACCATAAACTGTATTAAATGGTTTATAAAAGGAATGGCATGGACTTTTTTTTTTTTTTTTTTTTTTTTTGAGTTATGTGAAGAAGAGTAAATGAGAGACTGCTTTGTTAGCTAAGTTGTTTCCAACCAATTTACAAAGCATTTTGGACAATGGGAATGCTGCTAATGTCACATAATGAATATTCTAAATGCACCAGAGGTTGCTCTTCACTCTAAGAAGTGGGGGAAATCATGATCTCATTTTTGTGATGAGATTTCAACGAAGCTGGTCTATAACTCAGTGTAGAAAAGAAACACCAGATTCAGCCTATGCTCAGTTCCAGCATAAGAGTCCATTGCTTCACCATTTGAAAATCTCATCATCTGTCAGCCAATTACCTTACAAGGCCAAGAGAGGATGAAAATAAATATATTGAGAGCCCTGTTTTACATTAAGTTCTACAAGTAAACTAGATAAGTAACTGCCAGGGAAGAGTCAAGTTATACATATATTTAAAGTCCAGGCCATTTTTACCCTTTGACCATACAGTGGAAATAGATTTTAGTGGGTTTTTTTGCAGATATTATGCATTTTTTCTTCAAGTATAAATTTATACTCTGAAGAATTAACAGAAGATATAAGTCATTTATTAAGATAACAGTGCTAGGCATTTCACTAATTTGACTTCCAATTTCAATGACCAGATGTATTCTCAACTCTCATTTCATCCAAACATATGAACAGCAAAGCTTCCATGCAAGAGGATGGGGGGGAAAGGGAAGAGATCTCTAAGGGATGGTCAAGCAAAACAAAATTTAAAAAAGGATAAAATGGGGGGAATAGCATAGCCCACTGTCTGTACCTCCCCTGATGCCTGAGTCCTTGCTAGAATGTGACAGCAGTACACACATGCAGAGCACTTAACTTCAGACTTCTGCCCTTACATCACCACAGGAGTTGGGAAACTTTTCACAGGAATAACAAAATATTATCATCTTTTCTTTGACCTCAGCCCCTCCTCAACACCAAACTCAATCAGAGTTGATGTTGTACAGTCTGTGCCAGTTCCCAAGTTTCCTGAAGTGCACTTTCTCCTTTCAATAGCTGGAGTTTGCCATGGCCCTGCCTCTCTTTATTGCTCTAGTCCACCACAGTCCACCTTCTCTTTTAGATTACTGTAATTTAAATGTTATGAATTGCACATAATGATTTAGGTTAATATAGATTTAAACCTCTTTCCAATAAATAAGTCAGAGGCAGCATCCAACACACAAAAATACTTGCTCATTAAGAGGGTAGAAAGAAGAGAATGGAATGATAATGTCTCGAGTTATTTAGATAACTTGCACATAAAAAACCTTGGAAAAACTGTGACCATAGACACTTTAAATGGAGTGCAGTTAATTATATTCTTTTATATTATCAGCAGCCCAAATATTTTCTTGGAGTGTCTGTTTGAGTAGTTGCATTAGGGAATAGAAGCAAATGTCAGGCTGTTGCAAAAGGGCAGTCACTGCAGTGGGCTGTATAAACACGAGCACAGCCTGACAGATGCACAATGGCCTTTGGCTCCTCTCAGAGCTCATAAGGCCTCCGCTGGAATATTGCCTGCCAAAGGAGATGTGGCCCAACAGCAGAGTCCAGACCACAGAAATTAGAGCTTTCACTTGCTCAGAAGATGCAACCAGCAAGGAAAAATAATCAGATTATTTAACCTTTAACTTTCCTTAGGCTACATACTTCAACTTCTCAAAATTTCTATCACTGTACCAAATCTATTCAATGGAATTTCAACTCAAGAGCAGGTTGGAATACTGAGCCAATTACAGCAGACTCTCTGAGGCACAGGTGGAATTTATCAGTATCGTTGCAAAGGAGAATGTATAGCCCAAATGTTTCTGGGCCTCATCAAAAATTGTGGTACAAAATACTTTTCATATGAAGGAAAAGCATTTCAGCAGGAAGTGATTAGAATGGAAACTCTGTGAGCCTAAGGACCCTCCGTAACTTTCACTGTATCTGTCACATGACCTTAGACAATTTTGAGGAGATGTTTAATCAATCAGCCTCAAAAAATCCCCCAAACTGATCCATGAGAAATACAATTTAAGATACAGCTTACATAAACCAACACTGTCCATTGGAAATAAATTCTTATTTTAAGTAACAGCATCTTCTAATACAGCAAATAACTGATCACTCAGGTATTGCTTCATCAACTAGCTTTCTCCACACCTACTTTACTTGACATAAGCCTCTTATCAAAGAACCACTGATTTATGAATTTGCCACTGCCACAGCAGGAGAGAAACATTTTTTCCTTCTTTTCACAGGCTAAATAAAGATATATGGATGGAAGAAAATGCATCTTGGTTTCTATGTTTTCATGTTCAGTAATAGATCAGAATAAATAGGGAGGAAAAACGAAAAAATGGTCACAGAATTGAATCTCATAAGTACTTGATTTATCAGATGGTAGTTTCTCATTTTTATAGTAAAGGTAAACATTTCAAAATTAGGATGACAGAATTATCTACATACGCCGCAGAAGCCAAACATCAGTATTACAGATTTTTAGTCCTTCTATTGTCTTCCTCACACACTGGTGTATATTGAAATGGGCTTTGTGCCAGTGTTATTTCATTTTAAAAGTCTTCAGAATAGGTTTCTTCCATCCTGTTCCTCATGTAGATGGTCCATGTCCTTAGTAGGTTTCACATATTAATCTTCTGGTATCCACCTCAGATTTCCTTTTATCTTCAATTTCTGTTCCTTTGTCATTGTTTAAGATTTATACTTTCCAAATAGTTGTATAAAATTCATGTTCTCTCATATCTACAGTAGAAGTAACAGTTTTGAAGAGATTAGTTTACTGTGTTCTAGTATCTTATCATCTTAATTAAGAGTTACAGTCTTCAGTTTATCAAAAGTTAGATCCCATGATGTCTCACTTTATGCTGGGATAAACAGGGCATGAGGCAATCATTCCTCTTTCCCAGGATGTGAGAAGGATGAGGAGTGGTATTGACTGTGCCAACATTCCTCTCCTCAAAAAATGGGGAGCCACAAGGATGCTGTGCTCTTTCACATTTAGGGCACTCAGCTGCAGGCTCTGGCACAATGCAAGATGAGAGAGAAGGAATTGCTGCTCACATTGCTGATGGTATTTCCTGCTGACAAAAGGTCTCGCACATGAATATGACACACATTCACTAGCAGCCCTCATTTCAGCCTTGGTTAGTAGTCAGCTTCCTTTTTCCAACAGAATAGCTGTGCAAAAGATAATTTCCTCTCAAGCACAGGTCATCCTCCTCTTTCTCACAGATCCCATTTTGCTCTTTTGTGCTCATGTTCATAATTTCACTGTATGAGTTTGTCTGTCCAAAGGACTATTTGCAATTTCTTCAATTGGAAGTGTCATTACTATGCTGGTTACTTCTTTTTAATCACAAAAGTGGATTTAACCCCATTACCAGCAGTACCCTTTTGAAATACCTCATCCCCAGTGGAGGTGCCTTTCAATTATGGATTGTGAACAGGCACATCAAATTCCATCTTTTTGTACCAGAATAGATCATTCACAATCAGAAAGCTCCTTTGACTTTCCAAGTATTGATTAGGGGAGATTTGGACTGGTTTGATGCTGCATTACATCCCATATATCTAACAGGCTCACAGGAATGCATCCATATTTCACTGCAATCTGATTACAACAGACAACTGGCTTTTGAGTCTCCTTACTATTATTTCAAGGCAACAAGCAGTGAGGACCATATGGCACCATTGCTACAGGACTAAGAGATTTAAGTCTTCTAAAGAACCAGCCGACCTCTGACTTGCAAATGGTAATTTTCTGATTTTTAAAGTCTCAGCAGCCTATACTGCATAAAAGCTGTCAGTTAGCTTAACAACCTGAACACATACAGCATAATGTCTTCCAATAACACTGCCTGCCAGGACTCACCATCTGCACTTCCTCTGCTGGGAACAGCCAAACTGTTACACACAGTTGGGCTAACACAGGGAGAACATGCAAGATTCCTCAGCACAAATTGGGGGGCACAGCAGCGCTGCACCTTCATGGGAACGAGAGGCTGGAGAGCAGCACCATGGAAAGGCACCTGGAGGTCCAGCTCCATGGCAAGCTGAAGGTGAGACAGCAGTGCCCTGGCAGCCAGGAGGGACACCCCTGTCCTGGGGGCATCAGCAACAGAATGGCCAGCCAGGCAAGGGAGGGGATTGTCCCACCCTGCTCTGCACTGGGGCAGCCTCTCCTCGAGTGCTGGGCAGCTTTGGGCACCACAGTAAAAGACATAAAGCTGTTAGAAGGGCTGTGAAGGTGCTGAAAGGCCCTGGGGAGAAGCCATACAAGGAATGCTTAAGATCACTGAGTTTGTTCAGCCTGGAGAAGAGGACACTGAGAGGAAACCTCATCACAGTCTGCAGCTTCCTCATGAAGGGAAATGGAGGGGTGCTGCATATAGGTAAACCCTTACAGAAGAAAAGCCTTGGGAAGCATGGTTTAGGCCCTGCTACTCTGGCTAAGGTAGCCCGATAAGTTCCCATGAGAATGGAACCCTGTAACAGCGAGAATCGGTTAGCACAACAATCTATTCTTGTAAAAGGCAGTTCACACCTGTGGACAAGAGGATTCTACCCGTGAGAATCCTTGAAAAAACATGTAAACATCTGTGTAAAGAGAGAGCCTTAGCACGTACACACACAGGCACCTTCTAATCAATCATTTGAGTGGCAAGAAGGTTGCAGACCAATTGGATGACTCTGAAAACTCTGTAAAAATGAGCTGAAACATTAAATTGGGGCTTTTGCTGCTGAAACTTTTACAGTGTTGTGCCCATCTTTGCCTGATTCTCACAGCGACAGAGGGGCAGACTCTGATCTCTGATCTCTGATCTCTGGTGCCCAGTGACAGGACCTGAAGGAACAACATGGGGCTGAGTCAGGGTTAGGTTGCATATTAGGAAAAGGTGTCTCACCCAGAGGGTGGCTGAGCACTGAACAGGCTCCCCAGGGCAGTGGTCACAGCACCAGCCTGACAGAGCTCAAAAAGCCTTTGGACATTGCTCTCAGGCACATGGTGTGACTCTTGGGGCTGTCTTGTGCTGGGTCAGGAGTTAGACTTCAGTGATCCTTGTGAGTTCCTTCCAACTTGGGATATTCTATGATTTTGTAGGTAAATCAAGATTCCAATTTTTATACTGTTTCCATCAGGTCCCTATATAGCAACAGCAAAAAAACCTGAGCTATGGAACAGGGTGAGGTCTTTAGGAGTCAAAAGCTCTTCAAGGCTGTGACAAGTGGCAATATCTTTATATGATGTGTTCTGGAGGAGTGAAAAACAAGACTACCCTGTCCATCAGCCATGGAAAACTCAGTTTAGACAGTGGGGCAAGCATATGGAAATTTAAGTCTTGCTTTGACTAATGCAGGGGCAGCTCCTCAGCTGGTATAAACTGATTGGGTAGTGACAAAATACACAGCTGAGGATCTGCCCACATTCTGTTTTCTCTGCTTCTGTACATGAAAATGTCAATGCTCCCTATGCATATGTTCCTCTACAGCAGCTATGCAACAGTAGCTAATAACAAACATTGCTTACCCAAAGCAGTCATTGGTCCTGCTCTGCCATGAGTGGATCCCCAAATTCTTGCCATGCTGACTGGCCTGCAGGCAGTTCCCTGAGCTGTGCAGCTGAGGAGGTCTCAGCTAAGTCCCACTGAATATTAAGCTCATAATGCTCTGCTTCAGTCACTTGGACAGCTTTAATTCCTCCCCACAATCTTTGGTGCAAGACTGGTGTCTTCTACCTTCTGCTGTCTCCAGGGAAGGGTCCTATTGCAGTTTTTAGCTCAAGCTTTCTTCCTTGGATAAACTAAATCTTTATGTTGCCTCCCTGCTGCCCACTGAGTGAGTTTCACAATTCCCACATACAGCACACAGCTCTTTCTGGCTCTCAGCATTCTGAGAATTTTCTAATAACACCAGCCAACAGAAGCATTATTACAAGGCTTCAGATTGAACCCTAGAAGGAACAGAGCTGAAAAAAAGTAATCCCTTGCTTCTGAGCCTCACTATGGCTATCCTAAAGAACCATGGCAATCAAAAGAATGATGGCTGAACTCACTCATAAATGTGCTATCCTCAGTCAACAACATGAGGTACTTTTTACTGGTGTGCATGGCTGCTTAGATAAAGGAACATGTAGGAACTTGCATCCTGCATTGCCACTGCTGTCTGTGGAGGTACTTTTCTGGAGAAGATAGTTGCCTGTATGTGTGTTAAAACATCCTCGCTGTGTCTGTGATAACACCTGCACAAAGTTTCTCTGATGCTATCCGTTAGTAAAGGAAGTTTTGGGAAGGAGAAAAAGCATAAAGGGCTGGCTCCAAAGATGTTAGACTCATTTGAGAAATGATACTGGGATACAGGGGTATTATGTAGAAGTATTGGAGAAGAATATTTTAATGCCTTTCCTTTACCTGCAGTGCCATATTTGCTCAGTGGATCAGAGCACTGGAACACTGATCACTTACAGCAGTTACCTGTGCACCATGTTACAGTATTCAGCTAAATTAAGCTTCACTACAGCATTTAGGGAATTTTGCAGCCCTGGGTTTCATCCAATTTTACAGTTGGGTTGAATGAGGCACAAGTAGGTCAAGCAAATTTTCTCAAGTAACAGACTAAATATATTATTTACTTATAAAATCAGAAATCCAGGACACTAGTACTTTCAGTTCTTGCATGAAAGGCTAGGACTTACTAAAAATATTTTTAAAAAAATTAGATTATGCAAAAAAAAAAAATTACTCTGTGATTAGGGAACAAGTGCTTCTATAGAAAAAATAGCTCTGCTAGAAAACACTACTGTTAGCATGTCTATGTGTTGCCTTTCCTACTTCATATGTTCATGAGTAACATACACAAAAGAAACATATGCAACAGAAGCTAGCAGAAGATCAAAACTTGTATTTTAAGTTTTAGTTGTGGTCAGTTACGTGGTTTTCACACTCTCTGATCATTTACATACTGGTCCCTAGAGCTGCATTCTGTGTAAGGAGCCACTCATTCCCCCAGCAAGATTCAGAGAGAATCTTTCAGAACCCTAAACTTCTATCTTCACAGAGCATGTGTTAAGTATTCTAAGTTACAACATATCCAAATTCAGATTTTTCTGTCATATTAAGAAGACATTTTCTTGTTTTGCCTCATGTAAAGCTGTTTCTACAAACCAATGCATGTCTCTTATTACCCAGCCAACAGGTAGCAACATATTCTAATATACTGTTTGCACCTGAAGAGTGAAATTCCTAATCACATGTGGACAAATATATTATTTTCATGCATGTGTTTGGAATGAGATCTTTGTGAAAGAAGAATCAGAAATATTAAGAGGTTCTGAGGTGAATTTAAAATTTTAGGAGGTTAACATAAGCATTCAAATTGTTAGAGACTTTCCCAAACATTCAGGCTTGGAGAATCAGAGTGGAATTAATTTACATGAAACAAGTTATTCTAGAAAAAGGCAGGAATAGGAAAAGCAAAGTACTCTGGAGAACATCAGAGGGAACACACAGAGGATTCAAAGAGATAATGAAGCAGACCAAAGAGGAAAGCAGTTCCTCTGTTGTTTAATTCCATAATCTAGTTTAATCCTACTGAATGATACTTACTCCAAGCAAACTGTAACCAAATCAGGTCTCCATCACCTCTTGCTCGGCTATAAATGTTAAGATGAACGACTCTTATAATAATTTCAATACTTTCCAGCCCTTACAAATAGTCACTGCTGGCTGACAGCATGAGCCACCACTTGCCTTGTTCCCCAGCTTATTCACACAGGCTCCCCCATCTGACCTTCACTTCCAGCCTTTGAAGTGACTCTTTGTGGAACTACTTTAAAGGAGAAAGTTCTGAAGGGTACCATAAATATGGAGATGAGATGGGAAGAATTGCCATGCACTAGAACAGGTGCATTTCCTGTCATTTTTCAAGGAATGGGATTCCTAAAGGCAGGGACAGTATGAAGTCTGTATGAATGCTTAGATCCTTACTTTATTAAAAAATAAAGAAGAAAATAAAATGTTACATGCAAACATGACCTGTCAAAAAGAATGCCACACATGAAGATAGACAATTCACAGAATACTCATAAACCTCTCACCTTCTCTGGCATCTCTATAACTTTTACACTATTTAAAGTAAAATTTTAATTCCACACATTAAATATAACAGAGTGCTAGGGAGAATAAGAGAGCTGAGCTGATGTCCTTGCCCTATGAAAGTTTTGTATTGCTCTCATTTAAGTTCTTGCTCAGAACCACTCTACATGGAACTGCAGTGTCTTTCTCATCACAGGCGCCTTTTTCTTGTCATGGTTTTCCATGCCAGGGCTCCCTTGGGTGACTTGGCTTGCTGCCTGCAGCTCCTGTTTGCTGATTCCACCTTTGCTGATTCCACCTTTGCTGATTCCACCTTTGCCGATACCAGTGTTACTCCGAAACGTCCTGACTGGCACACACTGCCTCAGTCACTGTCCAAAAGCTCTAATTAGCAGCCACAATATCCACAGGAAAGAGAGAGGAAGTATCTTCTGTTGCTTGTTTAGATATCTTGTTTCATATACAGGATTTGTCTTCAGAAAAACTTGTGATGCCTGACCTTGATACATATGGAAAATTCTGCCTGGGCATTCTGCCAGACATTTTGTTTGATATCTATATTTTCTCACCCTTGGCCATCTTCTTGTTGTATTTTTTCCCCCTTCTGGCTCCTTGCCTTTTTTCATAACTTCTTTAGGGCTCATTATCTTTACCCAAACACATTGGCTTTACATATCTTTCCAGTCATGGAAATTTAAATGCTGATCCTAAGAATATTCTGTGAAAAGCAAAACCATCTAACTGAGGAATTTAAATTTACTGACTTTCAATTGGACACCTATGGCATAGTTGTAGACTTACAGAGAAAGTGACAATAATATTTTTTACACTTACAGTTATGAAAGTACATATGCCCACATTTTGTATAATATCATGTTTAACTCTTAAGGTGTATTTTTTTCAATATTTTAACAAAAATTCCTGCAGTGTGTAAAAAGAAAGATATGGTCTCCCTGATCCTTTACCATTTTCCTTTGAAAATTATGTTTAACCTTAGGAACCTTGCATGGTTTTAACATATGTTCCTTGTTTTTATCAACTTATAGAATAATTACTGCTTTTATCCCCATTTAAACATTGTGATCATATCTATCTCTAGATTGGTTGGTCCTGGCTTATCCTTAATTGTATGAGTTATCAATAATCTGTGGCACTGGTAGTTTTCTGTATAAATGACCAAAGAGACATATGAAGTACAAGGAAAAAAAAAAAATCACAAATTAACAAACCAGGACCTTGAACTGTGAGGAACTGGGAAATATCTGTCATCATCTTGCTAACATTTTTGTGTTGATGTGCTGAAGGTACCGTTTTATGCATCCCTAAGTCTGCCAAAAGGCAGACAGCATACAAAGAAAGGCTGGAGGGAAAAAAGAGAGGGGGCAGACAGACAGATTCTTAACCAGATTTGAAAGTTTGGCAGGAAAAAGTTTTTGTCATTTCTGTTCTGCAATTTAGTTTGTCTAGGCAATTATATTAACAGAAATGCAAGGCACCTACTGAAGATCTTGTGGATAAGCCAAAAAAAGTTTAATTACTTTCAAAGAAAAAGGTAGTGACAAAATACTTTGCATCAAGCTCTAGCCCAAAAACCTTCCCAATCCCATCTACAGGGAAATAAATGCTATCCAAGGCGGCCTTGAACTCTGTCTGAGGACAGAGCATGCACACACCCACACTAGGCGCTCAGTCATTAGGAGAAACTGTAACTTCCCAACACATGGTTGTTGAATTTCAAGCAAGGTGGAGTGAAGATTTACTCTTAAAAAAGGAGGAAGTCTGCCTGAAGCTAAAGCAAATTAATATTATTGACCTTGGCCCTGACTCTGCTTCTGTCTAAGTTAACAGAAATACTGCTGTTAATTCCACTGAGATCTGGATCAAGCCTCCTGCTGAAGTAAAATTGAAAGCTTTACTTCAGAGAACTTTCAGGCAATGCAGGAAGTTGTACTGAGGTACAACCTGATGTTCTAATATTGAAGATTTATTGTCTCACCTAGGCTGGGTGTTCCTTTATTAGTGAGAAAACTTGCATATGCATTCCAAAAAGACACTGAAATCTAGGGTTAGCTAGAAACTTCATCCAGTGTCTCTGAGAAACCTTTTTTTGCTCTAGTGAAATCTAAAGGTGTAGACTCTACTGCCATATTTCTGCTGAATTTATTTGAACCACAGAAGGTTTTCTTGAGCCGCTGTACATAGAGGAACAGTCAGAACTGTGGTCATCTAGTGTCACTATTTAAAGTGAATTTAATTTTTCAAAGTAGCATTTACAGGATTTACCTTGCAGATTTTTGTGTTAATAAAAAAATAACACAATCCCTGCATGTTTAAAAACCTTGCTGATGGACTTCAAATTATTATACATATTATTTCATTTTTACTTATGTTGCCTGCTAAAAACTGTGTGTTTTTAACCACGCTCAAGACTAATCCTGTAAAGGACCTTCTGCTTAGTGTGCTTTTGTAAGAGGGACAAGCAGGACTCTGAACCCTTTTTTAATCTTAAGAATGATAGGTGTAAAGTTGCCTTGTGTCTGTGGTCTGAGTGGAGGAAATGACCAATTGTGTGTAAAAATAAATCATCTCTCTTAGAAAGGCAAAAACAGTGCCAAACACTGAAAGTTCCTGAGGGAATGGATTCTTCAGCTTGTATATCTTGATTATCTAGTGACCCAAGGCAAAAAGTATAGCTATGGTCAGGGAGTTTAGACAGAAAAAAACAAATTTCTTATTCAATTTTCAGCAGATTTGGTTTCCTGTCTTTAGAGTATGTGGCTTATAAATTTAATTAGATCACCTGAGTGGTTCACATTAACACAATTCCTTCCAAGGTGGGGATATCATTTTAGGGATCTCATATTTCAAAGAAAGCAACTGTTTATTTCACTGCCATATTCAAAAGAGGGCAGGTATATTTCCATGGAGAATGTTTTCTTAAGGAGTAGTATTGATGCCAGTATTTTAATTGATGGAAAGCTATTAAGACACCCAACACAGAAAGAGTCACTACAACCTGTGTAAGGAGGAACTCAATTCCAGTGAGTCTTGTTTCCCCCCATAACACAAAAAATTGCAAATATTTCCAAAGCTGCATGGATGCAGTGACTTCAGTTTGTGTCTCTGTTCACTTCAAAGACTTGACAACAGGTGAGGGATAGGGACCAGAGTTATGAAACATTTTTCTTTCCAAAAGAAAAAAATAAAAAAGAAAAAAGAAAGCATTATGTGACATATATGAAAATATTTCATTATGCAAAAATAAGAAATTCTATATCTGATTAGTATCAGAAACTTATGACTGAAAAATGAGTATACAACAGCTGAGAACACATCATCACCAAAAGCTAGTTCTTGGAAGCTAGAAAATGCAATATTAAAGCCAAAAGTTCAATGTTAATTCTGCCCCAACTGCTTTGTACATTAAAATATATCACGTGGTTTGAGTTATTTTACATTTCATTATTTATTTACATTATAAGGAAAACATTAACTAGTATTTCTCACAGTCTGACACACATACATGTGAAAGCAACATATTCTATTTTTGACTTAGAGTTTCAATCTCACTGAGATCTAATATGGAAGATTGGAGCAATTTGATTTACTAATATTAGTCCTGTATACATTTGATATTAGCTGGTGGAAATTTAGTAGTGGCTCAACCTGACAGAGTGAAAACATTTTGAGCTGTTTTGAATGTCTTCACTCTGAGTAACACTTTAACAGAAAAATGCCAGGTGGTTCAAATGGGATAATAATGAAGAAGGGAGAAGTGAAGTGCCTGATATCTTGTTTTCTGTGTCCTTGTGTCCTTTGCCTCCTTCAGTTCACCACCGTGGTGACTCCAGCATCCTCCTCATCCCACAGCATTCCCGTGAGCAAGAGGAGCTCCTGGAGGCTGAAGCTCTGCTCCCAGCTGGGTGCTGTGTCCTGCTGGGCCACACAGAGCATGGAAAGGCTGAGCTCCCCCGGGCATTTCCTCACAGGCACTGCCTGAATCCTCCTCCTGCTCCCCAGAACTGATTCCCATGAAATTGGAAGGTATAATCCTCATCCTCCTCCTCGTCTGTTGCATTGGCTGAATCTGACTTTTCAGGTCAGAAATCCGTGCAGAAGACAGGTGAACTCAATAGTTTACACTTGTTAATTTAGGAATTGTTCTGGTTGGAAAACCATCCTATAAATGATCTAATTTTAAAATAAAATATATGAAAGACAGAATGTCTGGATTATATATAGATTGTCATGGTATTTTAGATGGGTAGTGTCATCCACTACACATTTATAAGAAAATTACATTTTCAAAAGTACTGTACAATCTGTGTCAGTAAAGTATTTCACCTACCAGAGAAGAAAAAAAGCACATTGCTGTATCCTAAGTCATCTGTTATTTTTCTAGCCCATATGACAAACAAACAAACAAGAAGTTTGAAACACTCATGGCTTCATTCAGCTTGTAATTTTTAAGAGGATTCTGAAGGTCAAGACTTAAACAGATGGATTTGTAATTTCTATTTTGGTCTGGTTTTAATTTGGGTAATCCTTCCATTAAATATAGCTATTTATGACATTTGTTAAAAGCCTATGCTGCTAATTTAGCTTAAAAAAATCTAATGGAGTTGTATTGGAACTTTTCCATAAAATTAATGTTCCAGACTTAATGGATGTCTAAGGTATCGTTATTAACGGGAATATTCCATAAACTAAAATCAGAGTCTTTGAATTGGTGATCTGATACAGTTAGATCGGAACTTATTGAAAGCTGGAATGATGCCAAAGTACCCAGGAATTCAATTTAAACACCTTATGGAGGTTAATGCTTTTATGGTATTTACTTTAATTAGTATTTTATTAAATGCTCAATTTCACTCACACACTTGGGCAGGAGCAGTGGCCAGCCTGTGGGTAAAGCAGGAATGACAGAGGTAAGATCACTTTCCTCTCTCTACATCTGTCAGAAATACCAGTCTTTTCCATTATTTCTAGGGTTATATTGCTTTTGGCTGTATTACCACATTGCTGAAAATGTCACATGAATTCATACTGAGTATCACAGGCTACACCATGGCCAAGTAAAAATACATCACACACCATAGGCCTCTTCACTGAGTTTTGCTTAGAGATTCACTTCTATCAGTCCACACTCATTGACAGTGCAAGTATGGACTATAACTATCCAGAATTCATGAGGTGCTTGCATACTTTGCCTTCCATTCCATGCTGAATTTAAAATACCCATTTTATCCGGGTATAATAACATAATGTGGTTAATAACATAATGTGGTTTTATCCCATGAGGAAGGAATAGATTGCCACTGAAGCTAACTCCTAACATAAAAGAGGTTATTCTTTTTCTTTGGGGCAGGTCCTAGGCCAAGAAAATATGATTTTGTGCCTGCTGACTGCAATAGGCTTAGAAACAATTCCTCGCTCCTTCTTTTATCAATAGCAAAAGTACTGAAGTAGAAAATAAAATTTTAAAATGTACTGAATTTATTTGTATTGTCATTTACAGCGCAATCAGGAAGAAAAATAAATTGTTGGGCTATGAGAAATTCTGTAATTTCCCATGGTACATGTGGGGTGACTACATTTACCATACTCTTTAGGCTCATGACTGATCCATATGCAAAAAATGAACTCCATAAATATTTAACCTTCAAACTGATATATCAACTTTACAAGGCCACCATAATTCATTTTTTAATGTGAAAAAGATACAAAGTATTTCTGTTATTTCTTTACCTGTGGAGTAGGATTTAATTTAAGATGCATCTACTTGTACCCAGTGATAATAATTATTCCAATAAGAACCAAAGTCAAATTTTCTACACAGAGAGAACTCAATGGCTGATATTCTCTCATGCCATGGCACCCTGGGGCTCAAAAAAGAGGTGTAGCCTGGTATGAAAAGCAAATTCTGAGCTGTCAAATATCAACTAACATAGACAGGTGCCATTATATTCTATTGCCTTCTGCAGTGCCCCTGAACTCAGTAAGCACTTCTAGCAAAACTTTGCAAACAGGGAGGCAGATGTTTTTGCTTCATTCTCTTTTCAGGTTCACCTTCTTGTGTCCAGCTCAGACCATATGCACATTCCAATAAATCCAAGGGAGACAAGAGGAACATCATTTAAATCCTTGTTCTCAGCACTGGCACACCAAACACAGCCACCTGCAAGTGTGGACCTCACCCCATTTTGCATGCACTGGACACTTTTCATGAGGGAATCTGCTGAGTGACCTTCTAGCATTCCTGCTATTCCATAGGAACAGCAAATTATGGAAGAAATGAAAAAGTATAAGCCCCCTGATATTTACAATATAATTCTGAAACAGAAGGATAGGCACATAGGCAATAAAACTGAGTAGTTAATGAAGTCAAGATAAAGTTCACACTCTACCTTATCCCCTAGAAAATTATTCACATGCTAGACTCCACAGATACTCTGGAAATAAATCTTGTCTTCACAAATAAGTTTTCTAGTCTTGATCAAAACATTCACTGTGCTGTACTCCTTACATCCAAAGAATTAAGGCCATACCTTTTGAAGAAGAACTGGAGTGGCTACTTCATTCAGGGCTATGAAGTGACTATTTACTGAGAAAATATTGTAAAAATATTTAGATGCCTATCTGATTTTACCAAGAGACACCCGCACACTAGGAATGAAATAAAAGAAAAAATTAAAGGGATACAAAACTTAGAAAGGATACATCTACAAATTAAAAGCAAGAGAAAAGAAGGAAGCTTTTAAAAATAAAGAAGACATCAAGAAAACTGAACAGCACTTTTTACCAAAAAACCAAACATTAAAAAATAGTAGAATAGATAAGTAATGAGCTCAGAAGAGTAGAATAGATTATTAGGAATAGAAAGTAATGAAGAAAAAAAGATAAAATAATTTCTATAGAGGAACTTTTACACAAAGCAGGACTTCTTTTATCTGAAAGGCTGTAAAATTAGTTCAGTACTCCAAAAAAACTCAACCAACCAACCAAAGAAACCCCGACACAAGCACTGAAATAAACCTCATCTGCATTTACAATCCAGAAGAAGAGCCTTCCAGTAACTGGTTTTTTTCAGATCATTTTTATTTTCCAAGATCTGAGCACAGTGAGTCAGAAACATTTCTAAGTCACTGGGAGTAGTTTCAGGCTCAGACCATTTGAGCAGGAATGCAATGATTTACATAATTCTGGAAGGAAAATGGCTAAGAAAATATGTTAACAGTGAAAGAAACTAATCTGGATCAGATTTTTGGCTGCTGGAAATTAGCTTCTGGAATCACATTGAAGTCTTATGTCTTGACTGGCTCTCTGGGGACCTCAGAAGGTAGATGTATTATCCTATGCTTGAGCTTGGAAAGGATGCAATAGTTCCCAGGAAATGTATTTGGAGGGGATGGAAGCAGGAAAACAAATCAGGCATGCATTTACCTGAGAGTTTTGGGATGTGCCTGCACCCGTGCCCCAGGGTGTCCCTGCTGCCTTACCTCAGAGAGCTCCAGCTGTCCTGAATGAGGGACAGCAGGGCAGCAACGCTGGCACAGCTCTGCTTCAGCTTGTGCTGCCCGTGGCCACAGCCTGCTCCCAGCCCCTGCTGAGTTCTGTGATGCTGAACCATTGCAGCAGCCATAAATGGTGTGAGCAGAAGCAATGGCTATGAGGAAAACTAGAAAATTATAGGGTAAAAATAAGGCTCATGCACCACCTGGCTCCTTCTATAAAGGTATGCAACACCTACAGTGTAAGGTACCTTTCCTTCAGTCATTCCTACTGGTAACTTTTGGATGCCTGAACAGCTCCCAGCCCAAGATTTGACTAGAAGGATGTCAAGTACAATTTTCCTCTAAGGTCCATCTGGCTGCAAGAGGTACTAGACCTAAGCATGGTATCAGCTTCAGGAGTTAATCCCACAATTTCTTAAGTGACCCGAAGGTCTGAGGATATTTTCTCCATTCAGTATTTAAAAGTACTCTAACATTTACATTTCAATCCTCATGTTCACTAGCCCAGTGCTCTTACAAGACAGAAAGATGCCTTTTAGCCATGCACAGGACCTTCTGGCTATAAATAAACAGCAATGTGACAGCTCTGTGCCAGGATACAGAAATATTGCATTTAAGAAGCAGGATACTGCACATAGCAGGCAATTGCCACAACAGGGCCTTTTATTACAATGGGAACTGTCCTTGCTTGAAATACCTCAGCTTTTATGGGACAGAGCAGCAGCTAAGTGCTTAGGCAAGGCTGCAATGTTTTCTTCTAGACACTGGCTGAGTGCCAAATGCTCTTATGGCAGAGAGCAGTAGTTTAGTGTGGTGTATTTCTACCTATTGACCCAAAGACCAGTTGGTCTGCTCCAGCCATAACTTGAAGATGATTATATTCTTCCTCCTCTGTGAAAATTGGGAAGTATATAAAATTCTTACCAGGCTGAAGAAGTAGATTAATATCCTTGCCAGGTTTCCTCAACCAGCATGAACAGACCAATCCAGATGAGATTGGTCCAGCTCAGGGGCTCACTAGAAGGGCTTGAAGCAAGCATGGAAAGGCCTGGATGTGAGCAGGTGTCCCAGATGGCATTGATACTGCTTGAGGCATGGCTGAGGAGCACCAGGGCAACAGAGAAAATGGCAATAAGGTATCTCATACCTGTATGCCCCCCCCTTCCAGGAAGGGCACAGGAATGTAACTGAGAGGCCAAGCAGGCATTGCAGGTATCAGCACAGCACATGAGTGACACAGTGAGGCAGAGAAGAAACTCAAGGATGAGTGTTATAGCATGCCTGCTGTTCTGTGGCACTGCAGGGCTGGCAGCCCATACCCCAACTCCTGGCTTCTTGGGTAGATGATGGTTAAAACATTTGGCCCCCTAAAACACACAAACATTCATGACCTGCTGGTGGCCCTCTTGTAGGATTTGTTTTTAGCAATGGTGATTTGGCCCTGGGCAGGGCATATTAAAGCAACCCTTGCAATCTGGATGCCAGGGAACAACAGAGACTGAAAAATCTTCCTCCAGTTAGACAAAATGTATCTAATCCTATAATAGCTGGCATGAGGTGTTTGGCAGATGTCCCAGAGTGAAGGACAGAGCTGATCAATATTAAACATCCACAAGAAAGCGAAGCCAGCAAGAAAAAATATAGGAGGTAGCCCTTATTGTGAGAGAGGAGGGAGTGCTCAAGCTAAAGGAAGCAGTTTCTATATGAATTAACTCAGTTAAATGATTTTTTTTCATTTCGATGGCAAGATTTTTGAACATGATTAACTATAAGCACAGATTTCTACCTGTCTTAGGCCTCTCTGGAGTACAGCCTTTGCCAAAGCACTTCCAATTCCACAGCTCAAATATGACATTCTTTTTAAAAAAACAGCTCTACAGATATTCTTTTAGTAAGGTTACTGTATAGATTTTCTTCTATATCCTTTGTGCAAAAGAGAATGAAAAAAAAAAAAAAAAAAAAAAAAAAAGGTAGAAACCTGCCCCATAGAACTTTAAAACTTGATAAAGGAAGGAAAGTAAAATGAATCCATTAAAAAAATACAAGTTAGCTTACACAAAAAATGTGTATCTTTTCAAATGCTATTTCAAGAATTTCATTTAGAATAGGATCATTTTTTAATTCATTCACACAAGGAAACAATATGGTCCATGCCATTCTAAATCCCCAGGACTGTTTATGACGTCTGTCACAATTAAATTCATCTGTGCTTTGAATTTATTCAAATTCATTATTCTCTACTCCTTAGACTTTTGAGCCTTTCATTCAAGCAAGCCAATTCAGAACTGGTCTGTAGGTCTAATGCTAGAATTGCTTTGGCATGGAACAGTTTCAGACTATACTCTCCACAAAAAGCTAAAAAGAGAGTGAATATAAATAAATACTATATCAGGTGCTACAAAGTTGGCTTGTGGATCTCTTAATGTTCCACCTGACTTTCTACACTTTATTTTATATGCCCTTAATTTAAACTAGAATCTGAGGTTTTCTTATATGCTTCTAATCCCACTCTTTCTAGTGTTTTGGATGCCAGACACACATATTTCAGATGTGTACCTTGCATGCAAAAGAAAGAATATTCAAATAACACTTCATAATGTCAGCCAAGCATATTTCCCTTCAAACTCATCAGCTCACGCTGTTTCTTTTGTACTCTTCCTGACTAAAATGTACTCCACTCCTTTTGAGCTTTTCAAAGAGTGACTGGAAAACTTGGAGTCTCTCTTACCTTGTGAGGACAGGAATGAGAGGCAAACCTGCAGTCACAGCCCCTGAATAAAACAGGGGATTTCAATCCTTCAGCAGAAATGGGACCAGTATTTCAAGTGAAGTTTTCCTGACCAACATGAAAAAACAGTGGATGGAAGTGATTCAGGAGTCTCCATGTGAGAAATGGGACACCTCTCCACATTTGCTTTCACCAGCAGGAGCTGACAATTAACTGTTCAGCACATCAGAAAGGGCAGTGGTTTTGTGATGCTCATCTCTAGCCGTTGCTGCAAGGAACAATCTCACCATTTCCTCCCCATTGTTTTTCCAAGTTTTTACATAATACCTTTGACTTCCCTGCTCACACTTGCCCAGTAAAGGGAACCAAATTAGAAGGCATGACCCAGACAACAGACAATTTTTATGTACCTGTTCTCTGTAAACATAATCCTGTTTCTATTCACTCCACTTGAGCTAAAGTCCCTTCCAGGGGGTAATGCCACTCTGTCCCTAATCATACAACTCCTGTGTTGAGGTAAGCTTCAGCAGAAGACTTAAAAACCCTCTCCCATCTACTAAGAAGGTCACTTTATAGGAGAGAAAGATTCTGTACCAACCAGTAACAAGTAAAAGACACTTACCTAGCTTTTCTGTGTGTTTCCTATCTCTACTTAATTTTATTATAGCAGGGAAAATGTGGAAACTAATCAATAAACCCTTTAATCATATAGGAATGGAGACAAGTGAATATAAATTAATAGATGCCGTACAATTCCAAAGGAAATTTAAGGAACCTAGGTGGAATCCTGATAAATTTTGTTGGTTTATATCTTGGTGGATGATAGCTCTGGGAACAAAATTCCAGCAAGATTTGTCAGTTAGTCAAAATGGATGTTTATAATTATGAAACAGAGTTTTAATTTAATTATCTCAAAATGGAAAACAGACCATAAATACAAAGTTGCATGGGAGATACTGGAGACAGAAAATAAATCATTATTGTTTACAAAGATTCCAAAGAGAGCAGAGTATTTCAACATATGCTCATTTTCACAACTTAAGAGGCAAGAGATTTTTATTGACATTACCTGTAGTAATAATAGAGGGGATGTTGGACACTTTAATCAAAGACTATTCTAATCCCCACATTCTTGTTTCACCTGAACAGGCAAAATTCATAGCCTGATATAATTGCATTCATAGTTTTAATTGATGAAATAACTGTACAAATGCCAATGGAATTCCAGAATTTAAAACAAAACAATTAACACTACCTAGAGACACCTTAAATATGAGGAATATATCCTGCTACTCAAAGATTTTTTTCCTGTTCCAGTGCTAATACAGTTAATCAATTTGCTCTGTTAGGTTCCATGGCAGTCTGTTCAGCTATGGAGCACTATCACAATTCACAGATAAATTGTACGTGACCTCTGTAAAACAAAACATCTGCTCTTGTCACTTCAACAGTCCCTCATTGTGTGGCATATCTAATACTGACTGCAGATAGTACCTGAACAGCCTATTTATTCTAAACCATTCCCATTGCTTGCCTGGGTCCTTAAGGCTTCTGAATATCTAAGATCCTCTAGCTCTCTTAGAGGATCTCTAGCTTCCACTGTGACCGTTGTCATCAGTACTGAAGGTTTGTCTCACTGTTAAGGGCCACTTCAGAAGCTGAACTTTCAGCAAACATCTTGAGCAGGACAAGGCACACCCAGTCTCCTGAGCTCTAAGATAGATAGACATTTCTCAAAAGGGATGAGTCTTTCTGTGGAAGTCAACAAGGACCTTAAAACTTGCTATGAATATAGAAGAGCTTGATGAAGGTGTGGCTACGGGATTTCCTAGCTCTTTTCATGTCTGTTCTCTCAAAGTAAGGTGGACTGCAGGTTCAAAAAGCACAATAAGTAAGTACAATAAATAAGTAAGTATAGCTGGTAGGATTTGAGAACCAGAACCTGGAGAATGCCTGTGGGAAATTCACACCCCAAGCAACCTGATATGACACCTTTTAACATAAGAGGTGTAAAGTCACAGTGTGCTGAGCTCACCAGTCAGTTCTCAGCCTCCTGGGATATTAATTGCCATCAAGGGGCCAAAAGCAGCTTGATTGCTCTTGTAGGGCTGATAAGAGACCAGCAACCTGTTCTTCCCAGAGAGCTCCAGTTTTTATCAATCTGTCTCTTCAGCACTAAGCAGTTCTCCTAGGAACAGTTTTAGCCAGTTGTGCAGTTACACCTTGGCTTAGGAAGCAAAGAATTTTAGGCAGGAAACAGAAATTTGTTCATTTCTTCAGGAACTCATAGTAATTAACAATACCAAAACTTCAGAATCTGTATGGCAGAAGACTTAAGCTGCTTAGGCAAATTCTCCATTGGAAATTTAAGTTTCAGTGTTCTTAAATCTGAAAACTTTTGACAAACTCTGTCAGACCCTCGAACTTTGTGATGAACAGCAGGATGATCCATGCTTCATTTATCCTCTTGTCTCCATTCTCATTAGTACTCAGCATAGGAAAAATTATCTGCAATGGTAATGTCATATGCAAAACAAAAACTTTCACAAACAGAAGGAGAATCCTACTCTTCAGAAAAGTTCTTTCAAGTAATAAAATTAGCAGAGATTACTATTTTAATCTCACAAAGAAGAAACACAAAAAATGGATTTATGCTTCTCCCTGCCATATATGGAAAATATCAGGCTGATTTCTCCCCAGTAAAGCTCTCTTGAGACCCTAATCATTCTTGCAGAAAACATAGTTTTTCATGTGCTTAGTAGACTTTCACTTTCCTAGGAACCTCTCTTCCACCTGCATTCCTGATATTGCACAGATTCCAGCTCCTGGAGCTGAAAGGCAAAACTCCCTCCATTCATCAGGGGCCACTGACTGCAGCCCCATTAGCCACTCTCTGTGGAAATATCTGCAGATCCCTTGGAGCACTTCAGAGCTGCATTTGGCAGCAGCAATTGAGGGTCTTCACACACTTCTGGAATGTAATTTCTTCAATCACAAAGCCTTACCCTTTGTAGTGTCTCTCCACAGCCTACTTCAGCTCCCAGCAGACCTGGGTAGATTACTGCAGAAAAGGTGAAAGCTGTTCCCAGCTGATTACCAGGATGTTGCCCACTGGGCCATTCTGGCCTTTTTAATTCCCATTAAGGAGATTGTGTGGTTTCTCAGAAATCAAGTTGATTACATTAGGTGAAATACATGGAACATTCCTACAGCCATGGTATCAGGAGAATCTCAACTATATATTGCCTTTTAGAACTTGCAACCAGTTATTTCTGAGATGTATTGTTTGAGTCAGTTGCTGATAACTAATTATTTAATTGACATCACAGAAAAATGTGCAGCATGTGTCAGCTATGCATTAAATATACAGTACTTCTTAGGATATTTTGTTCATAAGTTCATTTTTTCTTCTTAACACAGCTGATCATGATAGATGGATTGATGGTGTATTTTTGGACCTATCAATATCAGGACTCCTTAGAAATTCTACTAAATTTTACCCACTAGTGTCTGAGCATATCAATCTATCTCCTCATTTCTTGTCCTTCAATATGTTAATAAATGGAAGCAGTTGCTGGTTTACTCTGAATCCCTCCTCCATTGTAGAGCCACTTTTTGTTCCACCTCCTTTCCCAGCAAAACATGAATGTAGGTTTTGCTTGTTTGCCATTTTAAACTGAGCTACAAGACTCAGGTGGTGCCTTTGGAGGGGGAATAGCTAATTCTTAAAAGAGAGAGAGGAAGAGGGAAAAGAGGAATGTGCAAGAGGAAAAGAGGGAGGACTCTGCTTTGCAAATGAGTGCACCATTCTGTGAAAGTGAAGTTACCAGCTTGTATGTGTTCTTATATAGATACCTAAATAAAATAAAAATTTAATTGTTCAAGTACAAATATAATTTGGGCATAATTTATTTGCAGCATGTGATTAGAGACATTGAAGAATGAACTAATAGATTCTGAATTTCTGATGAAAATCTTAGCTTATTAACGAAGAAGAGAAACCAGAAAAGAACAATATTTAACACATCTGTAAATCAGGGTGACATGCAATCATTGAATCCATTCCAGTTCATTGAATGCCAGCTTGGTTCCAGCTATTCTGTGTACTAATTGCTTATTTACTCTCTGATCTAATGTAATTTCTTTCCCTATATAAAGATCTGGAATGGTCAAACCACAGCAACTTATCTAGATTTTGAACAAGGTCCAACATTATTATTGATCAAAAGGTTCTTAGAATACTTAATAACCTTCAATAATTAAACAACAGAGCTACATTATTTTCCAGTGTATTTGATGGATAAATCAAATTAAAAAACCCAAGGTGAAAGAGGAGCTCTTAGGCTAAATGTTACTGCATGATCACACCATTTATTTTAAAAAAGGTCATTCATATTAGTCACCCTTCGTTCTGCAAACTCAGAAGCATCTGCTCTCCTACTCAGATGTGTCAAGCTGTCTGAAGCAGTAAGATAATAACTATTTCTAGGCACTTTAAAAATGACTGAAAATTAATGAAAGTTACTATATACCTGATATTTTGTAAATATCCCAAATACTTGTTCCAGAGTAAAGAGACTTGTAGTTTATCCTACTTTAAGCTAGTTTTTTGCAGGGGATTAGGAGGACATGAAACTGCATTCATTGCATCTTCTACGTTTTTATCTGAGTATTTCTAATTGTTTTGGTCTGTGTTTAACCAGACAAAATATGCTATATTTTGGATCAAAATAAGGAAGCATAACTCAGGCCAATTTAACCTTTAACGAGTCAGATCCTTAATATAGTTCACACGAATAAATAGAATTAAATTGATTTACATCCCGTAAAAATCTGACCAGAGACTCTGAAATGGCAACTCTGCATCAGCACAGGTGAATGCACAGGGGTATGAAATACCCACCTAAGGAGAAAGGGATGGTGATTTCCATCTGCCTGAACAAGTCTCCAGCAAAGTTGTTTTTGCAGTATTAGTTTCATGTTTCCTTCTCACTGCAGGTTGTGCACTGATTATATGTTTCTTTCCAACTATTGACTGAACTGCTGGAGTTTGGTCAGATGCTTGATGTATTTGCTGGTCCAGCAAAATGAGTTGAATATGATCAACACAGAACTCTCTTTTGCTTTACGTTTTCATTGCTCGAAGGTCCTTCAACTAGAAAGGTGGCTTGTCATCTATTTAGCTTTGATTTCTTTTCTTTAGGGTTGGACTGACATTTTTTTCTGCCTGACTGGAAAAGGATGCATCGAGGCATATTTCTGAAATCAGAGGATATGTACATTACAGTAAAGCAGTAAGTACATAGCCTGCAAGAACATTCCAGGTGCAGAATAAAGAGCACAGTGGGAAGTAGCTATAAGCGGATCTTATAGGATCATTTCTTTTCCTACACCATTCCGTGTCAGAAATTGCTCTCCTGGCAGTTTGTCAGAGGGCATGTTAGGATGATGTGTTCTCAAAAGAACCTAGAAAAATAAAAGGTCTGCTTCACAACAATTTTATTTGGCAGATGTAATTTAAAATATTTGCATGTGAGAGCCTTGGTCTAAGGACAGGAAAGAAACGCTATCAATGTGCCTGGCAGACAGTAACACTTCTCTGTTTCTTCTTTTTCTTTCTTTTCTTTTCTTTACTTTTTAAAATATATATATATATTATAAACAAGAATCCATACCACAGAAATTAACTTTGATTTTCTCAAGGACATACTGCATTATGCACAATGCATGCATGAATCCAGACATGTCCCCAAAGCCAGAAGGCATTGCCAGGAGCATTCTTAGTTTTTCATTTTTGGCTTTTCTATGAGTAGGACATAGTAGGAGATCCAATTCACATCCAAGGAAAGTGTAGTTCTACAATACCTGAGACTAAGCCAAGAGTCAGCCCTCTTTACAGCAAACTGTGCTTATTGTTTTATTTGCCAGATGCATGAAACTAATTTTTTGGAAGTCTCCAGAAATAAAGAAAAGTGCTCAATTTGTCATTGTTGTTTAGCCCTACTTGATGAGTAAGCACCACATGGTCACTCAGTCCCCACCCCCTTCCCCAGAGCAGGATGGGGGAAAGAATCAGAAGAGCAAAAACAGTGAGGTCTTTGCAACATCATTATGCATGAAACCAAATTAGGTAAGGTGTTTACAGAGGTTGTGGCATCCATTTTAGGAAAGTAAAAGTAATGGCCAATTCAGGAAACACTATTTTGGACGAATGCTGTTGAGCAAATGAAATTACAGTATCTTAGCAGCTAAGGACAATTACCAAGTATTATGTTTTATTCATGTAATTTACTGATGCCTTTGACCAGTCTGACATTATGAAGATTGAGTCAGTCAGAATTTATAGACAACAAGCAGAGTCAATGACAACTTGCCTCATTAAGAAGAAATGTTGGATCACTAAAGAAATATGTTTAGTCATTTGCCTGTCAAATCCTGGTTTTAAAAAATGCTCTGAGCTGATTTCTCCTCCTGGGTGAACGGGCTTGACATTTATTGTCACTGTCTTCCACCTCTGGCTTGAATTGGTGGCATGATGGAAATTCCAGGTACTGTACTTTGGTATGGGGCCAGGATGATCTTAAGGATGTGCAAGCACGTGCAAGCACACAGACTCAGCTCTGACCTAAAGCATCACACCCTGATAGAGTAATTCACTGAAATTCAGTGATTGAAACTAAATACCCTAGTGAGTTTCCTTATACCCATTATTATAGAGGGGCTTTCAGGTCAAGAAAGCAATCAGGAATTCAGGTATTTTAGATATAAAGAGGTCAGAGAAATGCCATTATGCCTTGAATATATTTGGGGGTGTTTCATAGGACCCATTTTAAATGAATACACAGATGTCAGAATAATTTTGTTTTACAGAAAAAATACCTTATCTATAAGAATTGTAAAAAAAGGATCATCTCCTCTCACTCATTTCATAATTCCTAACTCCCTAAGACGTAGGGGTTTGGTGCCAGGAGAGAATTTTATGACATCACAAATTATTAGATCATATCAGTTCAGTGTATGGCTTATATTGGAAAACATTACAGACGGCATACAGGGAAAAAAAAAAAAAAAAAAAAAGTTGCCAACACAGGCATCTCCAGATCTTGAGATAAGATAAATCTATAAACAAGAGATAATAGGTCAAATATACTGACTACAAATAAAGCAAGCTTCTGCAGAGTAATAACAACCATACCATAGCTGTCTGTGTCATGTCCTATATCGGAACACCTCATCTGATAAATTTATCTGTACACTTTAGCTCCAGCTAAAATTGGAGATAAAGAAAACAAATGATACATGAGGGCCATACAACAGCAAGTCTTGTCTACCCACGTGGGAGGCTTTTTATAGAATCAGGCTTCATTTTCCTTCGCCACTGTAATAAGTGACATTTAAAGGCATATCCAGCATATAACAAATATAGAATAGATTTGTTTCTGTATATATGCATATATATTATGTGTGCTCATATGTAATGAGCTATAATAATCAAGCATATATCTGTACACAGGGTACTTTAATGGCTAAGAAACTCTGTTGTAGTCAACAGTCAGTTTAGCAGTGTGGATAATTTTAATAGACATATTACTTTAGAACAAGCCTTTACCATCTGTTCTGCCCTCTAATTACAAATGCAACAGGAATATAATTCACAATTGCATCATTAAAAAGACATAAGGAATTTAATGTATGTCTCTGATCCCCTTTAATGTAGCTTGTGTCTGTTGTGTTTTCCTTTCACTTTATAGAACCCCTGAACCAAGGAAAACTTTTTTCTCTTAAATTCTCTCCATTTGCATTTGTTCCATAAAAGGCATTATTCATACGAGTAAGGTTACTGAACATATGTGGAATGCATCTGAACACAAATGCCTGCCTGTTGCCTATAAGCTATTCTTATATACACACTTACAGAAAATGATAAACAATCCCCCTAGGTGTCTGGGCCTATGGACAAAGTGCTGTCAGACATCACAAACCCAGAGCAATTGCATTTTTAAATCTGACCCAGCTTCCATGTACTCTAACGAAAATGTCCTTAACTGCTTCAAGAGAATTAATTGATTCAAGAGAATGGAAGTGAAAACAAGCGAGAAAGGGCAAAATAAGGAGATACAAGCCAGGTATGGCAACTCAAAATAAACATGCAAAGTGTACTTTATACAGCATATCCAATGGAAAAGTCAAAAAAATCAAGTACACAATAGAGGGAATTCTAAAGATAATGGTGCTACAGCAACTCACCCACGTCATAAATTCAGTGTTCTTATTATGCTGCTTTGAAAACATAAATATTAATTTGATAAGGAAGAGATGTAACAAAGAAATTAGAGGAGAGAAAACAGGGCAAATACAAGGTCTGTAAGTTACAGCCTGTACAGATCCCCTAAATTGCAGTTTTAATCTTAGAAGAACATTTTGAGACCAAACTCTTCAGTTGATAAGTTCTAGAAATGTTGGTTTATTTTTCCCTTCAATGTCAGTCTTGAATATTCCACTGGGACAGAGTATCAAGCTGTGTTCCCTTACTTTTTCACTCTTTTTTCTGTTTTTCATTCCTTTACACAGCAGCAAGGCCAATCCAGCAAAGAATAGTTTCAATTGCTTGTGCACCATCTTGTATACTTGTAGAAAAAAAGTCATTATTTTCTTTGTCAAAATTAATAATTAATTTTATGAAAGGGTATTAATCCAGGTCTATTCCTTTTAAGAATATATCTTAAGTAATAAGATGATCTGTCTTAAGCTTCTGCATTTATTCTATGGAGTTTCAGTTTTCTTCCTTAATGTTTTACTGAAAATTTTACCATGAGAAACAACCTAAATAAGCATTTCATATCAATATTCAATTTATAACAGTGTGGAGGATCTTTCTTAGCTATACATTTGCAGTGGAACTAGTTTGGACCATATGCACCTTTATAAGACATTAAAACAGATGTTTCTGATAAAATTTTAAAAGGAACTGATACACAGTGTACAGATCTGTTTTCAAAATTTGACTGTTTAACTAGATGCCTAAAATTAAAGCCAAAGAATGTATTGAGAGCAACGTCCATAATTTTCCTACTGATAGTAGTTTATGGCATGCAATAACACAGAGGTAAAGAACAGAATATTTCTACATGTCTCTGGTGAAAGCAGTTTCCTTTTAAAGTTATGTGCTAAAATGCTTCAATGCAATCAGAGAAAAAGAAAAGAAAAAAAAAAAAAAAAGGAAAAAAAAAACCCAAAACAAAAGCACACCTAGATTAAACAAAAGCTTAGACATTACAGGAAAGCCAAAATACCAGCAGGTGTTCCTCCTCACTTTGTACTCTAGCCCAGGAAAATAAACTACCACACTACATGGAGAAAGTGTGAGTCATTGAACATTGTAAATTTTCCTAATGTATCACAGCTACAGAAACACCTGTGCTAAACACAGTAACATTGTGCTAATCCTCTGTGAATATTTCAACAGCCCTGCAGTGTTTTCTTTCCTTACCAGCATGCTGGGGTGGTCAGTGTTTTGCTTTCTCCTCCTCTCCACACGCCTCCAGCGCTCCCAGGTTTGAACTCAGCCGGGGTGCCTGGCCAGGGTCCTGGGGCCAGCAGTGTCCCCAGGCATGGTGGCCAGCCTCAAACATCCTTCCTGGGGAGCACGAGGCCACCACGAGCACTTTGCTGCTTCTGCTTCAGCCCAGCCAGGCACAGGGCTACTCTGCTGGCACCATTTTCTGCTGCTCTTTTCTTTCACTGCGTAAGAAAAGATGCTACAGCTTGGCTGGGTGGCAGGCCCGTGCTTTAAAATGGCTGCATGTTCAAACAGCATTTTCATGCCATCCCTTGTGCTGATAATGGCCAAAGCAGGTGGAGGATGATCCCATCCAACACGGTTCAAGTGTACCAAGTGAATCACAGGGAGAATCCAGTTTAAAACACAGGGGACAGTGCCTCACTACCGCTCCTGGAGAGCAACCATCCTGCACAGTCCTGCTTCACCCACACCTGCCATGTCCATCTGCCATGGGCTCCCCCAAGTGTGCCCACTGCCTCTGGGCCACGCCAGGGGCTGCCCCATGGGGGAGGGAGGAGGGCTTGAGGAGCCCTGGAAACCTCCTGGAGCTCCTGACCCCACAGATTTCCCTTCACCCACAGAGCTGAGGTCCAGGGAGGGTAACTGTGAACCTCATCTGTGTGTCACCAACCCTGCCAGGGAAAGCTGAGGGGGAAAAGCCTGCCTTGTGCAAGCCCAGGAGGGAGGAGACAGCCCTTTGGGGCTCCACAGCTTCCCCAACCTATCTACCATCAACTCTTTTCTATTTGATAATAAGCACACGCTGGGAATGCCATGAGAAGTCATTTAAACCTTTTAGTCAGGATTTAAGCAAATTGCTAATACTGGAGATTAGGCCAGGCTTTGGAGGGCAAAGGCACAGCTTTGTCCCATTTGTGGGGACACAGGCTGCACCAGACCCACACGAAAACCACAGCTCATCCCAGGGCAATAAACGATGGAAGCTGAGAATCCTCATGTCCCAGTGCATCTGAGGGGAGGCAGAAATTAAAACTACATCAGTGGGGAGGCAGAAATTAAAAGGACACTCAGATCAAGGACTGTGATGCTTCTGTTTGGATTACCTGCAGCTAAGGTGCAGTTTATTGCACTGCTGATGGGCTGAGAGGCAGCCAGAGAACCAAAAGTAGCTTTCCTGTAGCTCATGGCAGCTCTCTTCTAACATCAGGCTTTTCATCAGAGATCATTATGGTTTTCATCAATGAAAAAAATCCAAAAAAACAAACTCGAAAACCCCCAAAAGTTCAGCACTTGCAGAACTGGTTACCCCTCACTCTTATTCAGGTTTAATTAAAAACCATGAGCACCACTGTCTTGTCTCCCTGCCTGGAGCTCCTGGGATTCATTCCCCACCTTGCAAGCCCAGCCCTGTACGCTGTTCCCACACAACAAGGACGAGAAATCTGACCTGCAAGGCCACAGCTCAAATGTATCACGAACACTAACTTAGGAATTATTGAGTTAAAAGAAAAAAAAGTGCCACATTCTAGTATCTATGTCCTTAATCATTGTTTCAGTTAATTTCCTAATAAAATGGGACACTTGGAAGACATTAACACAATTAATGATGCCAAGAGAAAAATTCCAGTTGAAATGAATATTCCATGCGGAAAAATGTTTTCCTTTTGGCAAACTTGATAAATTTTGGTTTATAATCACCTCTATGTAAATAATAAATGGTAGTTTGTGCCAGTGAACTGAGAGGGAGAGGTCAAGAGCTACCAAGTGTAAGACTAAATGAATGAGTCACAAATGTCCTGTTTACAATTGTCAAGTGTGTACATTCCACTTCTCCATTAATAAATTGTCTATAAGATAGGAGAGTATAATGAGAAAGTAAATCTTACCTAATCAGTTAAGTATACTTCTTCACACAGAAAACTTTATTTTTGTGGTGAAAATTATCCTGTTGCTTTCTGTAAAATATACTTTCCATCAACCCCCACTTGACAGGTCTTGAGTATATAAAGCAGACGACACAAGCAAAAAACATGGAGGTGATTGTATGGCAACGTTTTCAGAGTTGTCTGTAGGAGCTTTGAGCTTACCTGCATTGCATTCCAGGGTCTGCAGCCACTCTGAGCTCACCACAGACACTTGGGGGATGGATTGAGGGTTGTAACACTGGTCTTGTCACCTTACTGGATTGGGAGCATCCCACCTTCCACCAAATCTGACAATTTAGAACCCCTACAAGTGCACTGATCTCATTTTCCCAGTCAATAGACACAAGCTGACTCCTCCTGTCATGTTCTGACAGACAGAAAAAGCAGCTACAATGCCAAGAGTGGATTCTGATTAAAAAAGTAATTCTTTTCTCTTCCATTGTAACTCTTAACAAGGCAAAGTGAACATTTTAAAATATGTTAATATGTGCCATAAATTAGGAAAAAATCCATTTTAACCTCTACCATGGTTGATATTTTAGTGGATTTACAAGGCTCCATGATGTTACTCCTGACAATTCTTTATTCCAAGTGGAATTCAACTATGTCCCAAAACCAGAGATGAAATCTGGTTTATCACCCATAGGTGTTTAATAATTCTGCTTCATTGTCTGCTTTCTATTCTTATCATGTCAACAGCACAAAAATTACTTGCTAATGGCAAAACCAGTTGAGAATTCAACTTTCTGCTGTCATCAGTGGCTTGATTTATCTTCTATCATCTCAGAGAAATCACCAGTTTAAATCCACATTTTTATCCTTATCTTCCAGACTATTCAGGTTCATGAAATAAGTCTTGCAGGCAGTTTTCTCACTAGAGATTGAGTTAATCAGCTCCTCAGAAAACCATTGCCTGAGTAGAAACACTCCTGGTCTGCAGCTCTGGAAAAAGGCAGGGTGGTAGAGTTATATTTTACTTGATCAAGATTTTTGAGTTCCTCAAGAATTTGGTGCAGTTGTATGAGTGGACACATGCAAGTCTTGATTGAGGAAATGCCAAAATTCTTCTGCTTCTCAATGTTTCCAGTGCTTCAGAAGTTGTTTTGAAAGAACAACCCATATTCAAAGACTTCTTTCAAAGGGCTCAGCTTCAGAATTACTCCTTAGATTCATGTTTCAGACTGCAAGGTAAGAGTGGCAAATAATCAATCACACAATTGCTATTTGCAAAGACTTTGTTTTCTAAGATAATTAGAGTTCTTCAGCAGTTGTCCAAAGGTATTGATAGAAAGCATCAATAAATCTACTGCTGCTGTTGATTCAGATTTTACTCACAACTTACTTTGCCGAGGTTATACCTCAGTGAACTAGAATCAGAAATAATATGACAAGGTCAGGCTGTTTTATCAAAACCTGTGACGTTTAACTATGATGCCAATATTCTTTTGAGTCATGTTCCTTTAATTACCTCTTCTGAAAAAGAAAAAAGTAAAAATACCCAAGTAAATTATTACACTGAGTCAAACCTGATTTTGTTAAATCTCACTGTCTCTCTCCATTAATAACTTTATACCAGATGCACCAGCAAGACACCCAAGAACCTGGGCTAGCAACAGTCAAACCTTAGGAGCTGCTTAACATCCTCAGTAGTACACAAAAATACATTCTGTAAATGGACTGGAGCCCTAGAGGACAAACATAATTTATTTTCCTTTGTATTTTTACTTTATGTAACCCTTTGGTGCAATAAGAAACAAGAAAAAATAGTTTTTAAGACTATAATATCTTAAGGTACTACTACAATGAAAATATAATTTTTTTTTCTAAGTTATACACATTGAGCAAATCTGTAGTAAATTATTGGAAAGACATTAAATTATTTTGTTGTCATGTAATGATTTTATACAAAAAATGTAGGAAACCACATGTTAAAAAAAGCTCTTTTCCTGTGTGGACTTGTGCCAGTCTCAACAATGATGACTATATTTGAGGTCCTAATAAATGCCAAATATCAAGGCAACTTAGGACCTTGAACTGCAGCCACAGGTTGAAGTTCAGCATCCACAGGATATCAGCTTCAATAAGGTTGTTGCAAGACAGGTATAAACTTTCTGAAAGATCTTTGTAGCACCTTGTGGATCTCTTTCCCTGGCAGGTGTCCCCCCTCTGCATGTGGAACACAGCTCATCCCTGGTTTGTCACTTCACTCCCAGTGATTACAAACAATGGACTCATCCAAGCCCACTCTCATTTTTACAAGAGCACACTGGTGAATGTGACTACTGCCAGCATTTCTCCAGCACATTTGTCATCACTGCCATGTTGCTCACTGGTAAAATGCTGCTCCTCACCTTTGGGAACACCTGAAATACCTGCACATGTATGTGACTGAACTGCTTTCAGTCAGTGATCAACCACATGCCACTAGATAAATAAAGCATTCAAATCACTCAGCATCAAAGGAATGCACACACTGAGCTCACAGGACAGTTTATTATGGCACTCTCAGTGACACACAGAGCATCATTTTTCACCTTTGGCACTTAGCTCATAAATTCTCCAATATCTTGTAATTGAGTAACTGAAGCTGTCAAGTGCATACTTTGTATTTCAGTTTATGCTAATATCAAGTGTCCAGAGTCTGAACCTGATTGTGCTCCAGGCTGCTCCAGAGTTCACTCAGGATAACAGCCTGACCACCCCAGCTTCAGCTTGTGTGGAAATCCACAAGAGGAAGTTCGAGCACATGAGAATGTTATCACTCACCTGTATTAGAGAACTTTTCTCAGGTACCCAAGTTCCTTTGTCAGTCTGAGGGCTGTGTCTGCACCACCTGTATTCACACCCAGGCTTTTCCACAAGCTCCTCTAAGTCAGCATAAACACCAGAGCCAAGGATGTTGTTGTGTGGAACTGCTGAGAATCATCACCCAGCTGCCCACAAGGAACAACGTGCTCTCCTCAAGGCAGTGACATAAAAAGCTGTAGTGGAACTCTGCACAGTAAACAGTTCAAAGAAAGATCATGGCAGTAAACTCCATTATTATTTAAGATATTGTAGACAAATAATTTAAATGAAATAAAACCCAACACTTTGCTTAAGAGAATTATGGGGACTAGTCTGTATTTATTATACAAAGCATTATTTCCCCATGCTTTAATTATGTTTAAGAAACTGAATTTTATCGCATTTTGGCAATGGAAGGCATATTTTATTCTATTTTATTATTCTTTAAGGGTGTTTTTTTTTTTACCAACTTGTATATTACTTATGCAAATTTTATATCCCCCTTTAAACATTGGAAGAAATTTAATGGTGCTAAGACACAGTAGGGCATTTTAGTGACACTATTCCAATTCTCTTTTTTTTCAGTCTTTACTGTTAAAATCCAGAGAGTATTTCTTTCATCTTTATTCCCTCTATGCAGACATTGATGATTTGTCCTGGTTTTGGCAGTAATGACAGCAGAATTATAGTACCCTTTCACCACTTCAGTTTCCCTAGGATTAAGGAATGTGATAGTATTGCAGCATTCCCAAAGTGGGTCAGGTCTGAGAAGTTGAGTTTTTTGGCTGTCACCCATTCAGAGATAAATCACAACGATGCCACCATAAAGAGGCCGTATTTTCAACAACAGTGACTGCCACATAAATGAGTTTTTAAATTGTGCTATGATATCTTTCAAGTCATCATTATCAGTGCCAAAAATCTTCTGGATCTAAATTGCATGTCACGTATTTAATCTACATAGCATGTGGAAAAAAAAAAAAAACATCTCAGATACCTTGATTTTTCCCCAGGGAAAAGCACAGAAATTTCACCATGGTAAAACTGCAGGTGGCCATATGTTGAACATTACATTTCCAGAGCCGGAAAAGCTGAATCCACATTCCAGAATGCACTGAGAATCCATATACATATTAAAATTTTAGAGAGAACTGTTGCATTCTTATTCTCAATGGATGTGTTAGTAGAACTTGTGACTTTAAGTACCCGTCTGGTAAAAAGATTGCTTTGTAATTTGAAAGCACTGCAGACATGACACATGTTGTGGATGTCAAGCCTGGCTTTTTTGATATATGGTACCACTGCTTTTATAAAAACTGTCCTCTCATTGAAGTTCTATATCTTTAATATGCTTTATATATCACAGTAATTTTTAGTGTACAAAAGTAATGCAAATAGTGTGCAAAACTGCTTGCAGAATTAGAGCCTATTTTTATTCTTTCTATTTTGCTACTCACGGTGAGATGTGCATTGTGATAAATCATGCTATGAGTATTTTATACAGCAAAAAAGAGGAACTTAAACTTTAGCACTTACTGAAGCATGGACAAATGGGAAATTATTATCGTGTTCTTGTGTTTCTCCTTTTGATTCTCTGGTCCCATGGAGTATTTTAAGGGCAGATCATGAAGAACTAATTTCTTGGAAAATTTAAATGTTTTAAGAAAACATTTGCAAAAATAACACAGAACATCAGCATCACTAATTCTTTATTTCTCCTCAGTTTAAAGTATACCATTATTTTATTTTAATTCCAACATAAATTCCAGATTAAATCTTAGATATCTCACACCTGTCCAAAGTTAATAATATACATGTTCTTCTTCTACCTGTCTATGAGTTTTTCGCACACATTCCTCACCTTTCTGTCACAGAGTGATAATGGATTTTTGAGACACTTTAAGTCCTTAAATATGCACAAAGTGAGGCAGGGGGGCAGTTAATGTGGCTCATTTACATCAACTACAGTACAAAAGAACAGAAATGAATCATGGAGTCACAGTGAAACAAGGCATGTTATTTAGTGGAAATGATGCACTCCTGCCAACAGAGATAATGATAATTATAATATAACTTAAAACATTTTCTGTCTACATAACTCCTGCCACTACTCTATGTCCTACAAATCACACTAAGATTTATGACAAGATAAAAACCTTAATTATATCAAGCATATGAAGATGAATTCATTTTAATATGCTTGGCTTCCTTTATATGATTTTAAGAAGTAGCCAAATGTAACGCTTGTAAATATAGCCTGAGAGCCATTTTGAATTTATCTACAACCAGTTTTTTGGTATACAACATAAATTTGATTTTGCTTAGTTATACTCCTGCATTGCAAATCTCAATGTAGGATAATTGCATAACATTAAGACTTTTGGATGGAATATATCAGGTAATGATTTACAAATTGGACCAAAACACAAAAAATTCTGTGTTGATAACCTTAGTCATGTTTTTAGTCATGTTTAAAATCCAAGTATGCTTCCATTTTCAATTCTAGGCTTGCCACAACAAATCAGAATGATGTGTGCTGAAAAATCATCTCTTCAGGTCGAACACATGTAGTATAATAGTAGAAATAAAAATTTTTGCAATCCAACTCAGTATATGATATTCCATTACATTAAGAGACTTCCTGATAAAATCAGCAAACAGACAACAAAGATTGATTAATCAATAAGTAGGCATGGCCTTATTACAGTGAACAAATTAGACACTCAGGATATATTGCTTTATAGGCAAGATTTCTCTTTTACAAATATTCTCCATAATTGACTGTAGTGACCTTTTGGCAATACTGAAAAACATCCTCAATTAATAGGCTTCTTTTGCAAAACAGATCACAGTGGGGAGAACTGCATGCCTTGCACAGTAAGAGTTCAAAGAAAAGGAGGAAAATGGTTTTTAAACTCGTTCAGTGGGAAGCAGATGAGAGCTTTACTTTCCAAAGCAGTATTTGTTTAATAAAAGCAATGCAGAGACGCTTTAGCACTGATACAATATTTCTAGAGCCACATCATCAGCTGAGTTCAAATCTCTTGGTCCCTGTGTTACAGGAGTACTGAGGAATAAACTACAACTTGTGAATTGTTGCTAAATGCAGATCAGAAGTCCTTTTGTTACAAACAAAGAAAAACTGCTTCTCTTCTCTGTCCTGGTCACCTGTTTGGTGCAGAAGATACCCAAGCACTACGTTTAATTATGTTTTCACTGGTAACTGCATTCTGCAATAAACTCACTACTCACATTAATAGAGTTTCTGTTTCAAAGCTTCTTGTTACTCCTCCAAACCTCAGCTTTCCAGATTACAAAAATGTTCAGAGTAAATTTAAAAAAAGACACAAACATGCCAAGACTTGGTGGACATCAGCTGAGGTGACTTGCTGAGTCAAAGCTTCAAAGCTGAGATCTGGGAAATAAACCCTCATGGAAACAGAGAAGTAAAAGAAATAGTACTTTTGGTCAAATGGAAAGTATGGGAATGAAGATCATGTAAAGATTCTCCCTGCTTTGGTCTGGGAAAAGGGAAAAGGAAAATAACAAGAACAGTGCTGTAGTTTTTGAGAAGCAGGAATAACATTCACCTTCTGAATACCAGACCACCCAGGAAAGAACTGCATCTTCCCTTTCCCATCTTCCAGTGTATTTTTTCTCTCCCTTTAAAGGAGCAGATCCTTGCTCTGTGTTAGCACTGGAAAAGCTGCTTTTTGGGGCATAGAGGAGGTTTGGTTGTCATCATTTTTCCACCTCAAGCTGACTAGAGGGAGCAGCATTTTTAGATGAAGTCAGAGTAAGGAAAGATCATCTCCTCAGAAGATGCTGTTGTCAGTTAGCCCAGGAAATTTCAAATAAATTTGCAGACCAGTTAAAGACAAACAGGAGGACAAAAGATAAAATATGAGTTAAGACAATAGTCCATCCCACATGCAACCCATATGAGCCTTGTCTGAGAGCTGAATGTAATTGTATTCTCTCCATGACAGACAAATAAATGCAACAAAAAGGTTCAATCCATTGCAGAGTGAGCTTTTCCCTTCTTACTCAACAAGGCTTATATTGATAGCTGTGTGTGTAGCTGTCTATTTTTATTCGTTTACAGGCTGTAAACATTTCAGTCTGGAATGCCCTGAAGGAGAGTGTGTCTGTAAACTTCTCTTTGTTTCTTTCCCTCTTTTTAAATGAAAGCTAATTAGACTTGATTTTAGTCCTCTGTTTCATAAAATTCAAGTCTGCTGGTTTTGTGTTGTAGCTTCTGGCCACACAGATCCAGTGTCACAAAAATACCATAAAGTCCAGAAGTTGTTAATTTAAACAACTTTTTATTTCCTGCCCAGCCCCACAACCACCAGTTTTCCATGTCAGTTTTGCACAGATTTTTAGGCACAGCATTTGTATAAAGTGGAAGGGAAGGGAAGGGAAGGGAAGGGAAGGGAAGGGAAGGGAAGGGAAGGGAAGGGAAGGGAAGGGAAGGGAAGGGAAGGGAAGGGAAGGGAAGGGAAGGGAAGGGAAGGGAAGGGAAGGGAAGGGAAGGGAAGGGAAGGGAAGGGAAGGGAAGGGAAGGGAAGGGAAGGGAAGGGAAGGGAAGGGAAGGGAAGGGAAGGGAAGGGAAGGGAAGGGAAGGGAAGGGAAGGGAAGGGAAGGGAAGGGAAGGGAAGGGAAGGGAAGGGAAGGGAAGGGAAGGGAAGGGAAGGGAAGGGAAGGGAAGGGAAGGGAAGGGAAGGGAAGGGAAGGGAAGGGAAGGGAAGGGAAGGGAAGGGAAGGGAAGGGAAGGGAAGGGAAGGGAAGGGAAGGGAAGGGACCAAGGAAGGGAAGGGACCAAGGAAGGGACCAAGGAAGGGAAGGGACCAAGGAAGGGACCAAGGAACCAAGGAACCCATTCCATTCTTTATATTAATAGAGAACATTCCTTAGTTGGCACGGGGAGAAATCAAAGAGTGCTATAATAGAGATTTACAGTTAAAGAATCCATTGCATGCTGCTTTGAGCCCTTGTCACATTCCATAGACACGCCTAAGATCCCTTTGAAAGTTAAATGCTAACATTAAAGGAGCCTTTCTCACGATTTTTTTGCCCAGCCCCATCCACCTCAGGATTGCTAAGGTTCTGCTGAGCAAGTACTTCAAGCCAGGTTGATGTATCAGCACCATCCATCACCTTCTAAAGCTGATGTACTGAATCCATGGGTTCTTCCCTTTCCCATGAACGCAGTAAACTGGGCAATGACCAAACAAGCAATGAGGCATTACACCCACATCACTGCCTGAAATGTTTGTAGAATCAAGCTGGAGATGCAGAGAAACAATTCCTAAAATTTCACTGAGTTTCATAAAAATACAAGGGAGCCTTCAGCTCATGCAGCACAGTGACTGTTGCAGGATACAATGTGCACTGCAGAAAACACTCAGCTCCATGGCTTGGATTAATAAAATAACTCTGAGTTTGTGGATAATTGTCACTGTGCACATAATCCATGCCTCCAGTTTTAACAGCTCAGCACCAAGTGAGCTAAGATTCTATTCAACTCAACACTCCATGACGACTGGCATACATCAGAGCTTTTTAGAAGCACAGATGTACACATCTTCCCCTGCTAGACTAACAGAGAAACCTCACACTAAATGTCAAATAACTCTAGTCAAGTTATTCACAGAAATATCACCAGTTATATTCAGTTACCTTTAAGGCAATCTGTGCTTCCAAGCAAATCATAAGACATTTTGAGAAAGCAAGGCCAATTTTGAATAGTGGTGACACAAACATACCTGGTTATACCATGTTCTCAGACTTATTTTTCTCTACATTTTGTGGTGGTAATTGCTTGTCTAAGATTATTGATTCAGAAAGGCCTTCTCTGACCCTCACAATACAGTTTTTGCTGGCATGACTATTTTGTAAAGTAGCCTGATTTATTCCCTCTTAGGTTTGGAAATGTAGATTTGGCTCCAATTTCGATATCTCATTGTTACAGATGGTGATAACAGGAAAAAGAGGACCTGAAAATGTCTATCTTTGATTTCACCTCATCTCTCAAGGATGTGACAAACACTAAACACAAGCAGATATTCAGTTCATGTGTACAGTGGAAAGGTTACTTGAGCTTAGTACATTGACTTCCATGAAGTACTGCCAGCACATCCTGTGATATCTTGATTCTCTGTATTAAGTACCACTCTGGGATTATACTGAAATACAGCATTTCTAGAAAGTTGCCTGCAACATGAAGGTAAATACTTTATTTGATAAGCAGGCTTGTTTTCCTTCATGCAACAATTCACAGATATCCTGTCAGATCAGTCCTTCTGTGTGGCTGCCTCTGCTCTCTTTGCCTTCATATCTGAGCATCTACCAACATTACAAGAATTCTATTTAGAGTCTAAATGAAAATTTTGTGAAACTATGGACACCAGGCAAATTCAGAACAATTATTAATTACAAAAGTTGTGGTAAAGCTGCAAATTGAACTTTTCATCCTCGGGGAAAGATTGCTTTACTAGTAATTTATTAGTAATATACCACCAGAGGAAATAGGTTAAATTGAAGAAAAAGATGTATAATATCTTAATGGATCACACCTCATGCATATTGTCTGATGTGATAAATAAAGATCCCTTTCTGAAGACTAGTTCTAAAAAGTTTAAACCAAGCTGAAGAGGTTATTTGGACATGAACTCCCAAAGTTTTATTTCTTTTTCATCAGGGCTTGCCTGATGCCAGATACTACAGTATTACAATTATCTGTCTTGCTTTATTGGATGTGTTTCTTCAAGGTGAAGTCTGGATACTTTTTGCAAGGCCATCATTTTCATGGCCAGCTCATGTACATCATAAATACACAGGTCACCATGGCTGCATCTGCAGAGACAGGAAAAGCCACCTTGGTGACTGCTACACAAAAATTATTTTTAGCAGCAGCTGGTGAGCAGGTTTTGAGTTTCTGTAAGGAAATGAGGAAGACCTGTGAGCAAGTATTTGCATGATAAAGACATTCTCCAGAATCGGACTGATGGAAAGCTCTGGGAAAGCCCCCTGCTCTGAGAAAAGAGTCCTCTGCCCCCTATCACAAACACACCAAGATCTGCATCTGGGCATCTGCTCCCAGCTTCTTTGAATTAAAACTACAAGCCCAGAGTTCAGTCCATGTACAGAAAATTTCACTGACATTTTTACAATGTTGCAAACTTTTAAATTCTTTTTTGATGTCTCATTTGATAAAAACAAAGCAACCCCTCCAGTCATGGAGACTTAAAAACCTCTTTTAAAGTGTGGGTTAGGTGTAGTAGATTAAATTAATCTACAGCTATTAGTGACATGTTTTCAGCTTATTATAACATGGCTAATTTCCTTACTGACAGACTGGAATGTTCTTTCTCATTCAGATGTTCCCTTCCACAGCCACATTCTGAGGCATCACTTTGGTTCTGACTCCAAAGGAAGAGTGCCACCCACTGAATCAGCTCCTGTAGCACCCTGCATTTTCCTTAGAGAATCTCCTCAGCCTAAGTTCTGGACATTTGATGTGAATATAACCCAAAACTAAATGTAAAAAAAAAAAGTATACATACATAGATATATATACTAAACATATGGAGAATGCATTGCTGCCACATGAAGGTTATTACAGCTCTCTTTAGGAAAAAACCCACATAATTTATAAAACATACGTGCTACTTTCATGCTATTCCCTTTCCTTACCTCTAATGGAAAACCCCAGAGAAAGCAATTTATGCTTACAAAAAACAGCAGCATCTCTTGTAAAAAATAAATGCCAAATTATATAGTGAGTAGGAAAACATAGCACTGGTTGTTAGCCCACTGGAAATGTATTTTTTTTTCCCCTCTCTAGGTTTTCCTTTTTTTTTTTTTTTCTTTCTTTTTCTTTTTTTTTTTCCTTTCTTTTTTAAATACTCTTATCTCTTCCCATACCAGGAAAACCCTACAACTGACTATGAAAAAAATCCTTATGCATAGATAGGAAGAAGAAATTTCAATTTGATGAAAATATATCTGTTAAAACTCATGTCTAATGAAAGGCCCCAGGAAGATATCTGCCAATGTCTCCTGTTGCCAGTTTAGAGGAATAAAATGAATATCAGGTATCTTGTTTACATATCTAATAGCAGTTTTGTTTTGACAATTCAATATCAAAGGAAGCAAATTGTTTCTTTAAACTGCCACCAGATTAACACGACAAGCAGGTTTTCAGTGGAGGTCACACCAGAAATCCAAGAAGAAATACTTACAAGAAATATAATAGCTTTGAAAAGCCAGGTCCTATGTCAGTTCTAATAATATTTTTTCTTCTTAGCAGATAAGGTGACATTGATACTAAAAGAAATAAGGCTTCTCATAATAAAGCTACACAACAATATTGGCTCCATCCCTAAATATTTGTATAGAATTAAATAACATTCTCCTTCATTATTATACTCCTGAGGAGTCATTCATGATATACATAACAAATCAATAAATCTGTAGGAATGCCTGGCAGTGATAATAGGCTTTTAAAAAGAACAAATATAAGGATTAAAATCCTAATTATAGGGGAAATAATGAAGGTGTATGATGGAACACTAAATTATATATTGCTAAAGGTGTCCCATTTAGTTACTAGACCTGCACTTTTGTTCTAGGAATGAAATTTACCTTTAAAGCATCATATTTATCTGACAATACTGAATGCATTATAATCCCAGCTAGAGCATTTAATGTTTATACTCTGTTGACATTAAACTTGTTGGACAGATTTACCTCTTCCTGTTGTAGCCATCTCACATGTTTGAGACGCAAAGCAGCCAAACTTGGCTTTTCTTGCCAGAAAAGTGTCCCCCAGATTCAGAAAGCGTCAAGTTTCCTTGTCCAAGCTCTTATTCCAACTGCTCCTGGCTACACAGGTTCCCAAATGCAGTTTGCCCAGGAATTTGCTGCCTCTGTGATGTGTCTGATGGCACGCCAGTGGGCAGAATGAGCTGGGCTTCCTGCAAGAAAGACACTAGGGAACAGGAGTGGGCTCAGAGGCAGCTTAAAGAGATGGTTTACCAAAAAGATTCCCTTCATTTCTGATCTCTCCTCACCTGAAACCATTGATCTTACACAAAACACATGGAGAAGAGTTTTGTCTGATTGAAGAAAGATAGAACACAAACAAACCAAACCAAACCAAACAAACCCCAAACCTATAAAACCAAACCAACTAAACAAAAAAGGTATGGATAAAAAAGATATAACCTAATATCCTCCACTAATTTTAAAAAAATAATTTGTCAAGCTGTTGGGAATGCTAAGATTTCCAAATAAATGTGAAGCTCAGGACACAGCTGGATTGTACCTCTCTAGGGGATATGTGACATACTGGAGGTCTCCTGGTTGTTTGGAGGGCTCATAGAAGATTTCTTACTGGGAAAGCCAAATTAAATGAAGAGGAAGAGTTTTCATCTAATACTGAGGGATGATCTTATTATGATTTTTTTAATCCAGTAGTACTTCCAAGGAGGTGGTACTGCATTTTAGGACTTCCCTGTTCTTAAAATAAGCAGATTAATTGAAAAAGGCAGAGAGAACTTCAGAAGAATTGACAACTGCATGGAAACATTGATCATATACTGCAGTTGAACTGAAGCTTGAAAAAGGAATTGAAGACCACAGCTGTTTAAAAAAAAAAACTATTTCCTTCCTATTTTATATAAAAACATTTTAGTGTCTTTTTCTAAAGAAGCTTTCATTTCAGCCTTTGCATTTTATTAAGGGGATGGGGAGGAGCAGAGATTCTTTCATTTATCAAACTGCAACAATTATTTTAAGATTATTTTGAGGAGAATTATAACATGTCCTATTCAGGAAATTAAATTTTTATGTCTCATTCAGGAAATTAAAATATATTTTAAAATTTCACAACCTCTCAAACAAAATTGGAATGATACACAAGGAACAAGCAATACTGCAGTTTTACACATAAGATTTCTAACCTCAGAAGCTTTGGGGTTTTTTTAGCTCATTTCCATTTATATGTACATATTTTTATAATACATATATTTATTTGTACATATTGCATGGTAATGCCACTATTAAATATTTAGTTTTAGGCTCTCATTTCCACAGACTTTTGACTAAACCTAGTATTTTAAGTGAAATCTTATTAAACCTTAAGCTCACTAGTTGGTAAAGCATTCATACAGCTTAAATAATGACATAGGGAGAAAGAAATTTGGAGGCAGAGATCAAGGAGAGGAATAAAAAACCTGTTACAGTGGAAAAGTGATGGCAACTGAATGAGGCAAGTGAATGAGGCATGGAAAGTGTTTTAGACAAAGCAGCAGTATGAACAAAATTCTGTTAGACTCTGGACAGAGACAGCAGGAATGAATGAGAAACAGTAGGTAGGTGCTAAATGGAGCTGGTTACAAATTCCCATCCTGCCAAAATGGATTTGCTGTACACAGTATTTTTCATTGATGTATGTTCTATTTTTGTTTTCCCAGTTACTTATTTCAGGATATTATTAAATGAAAAGACAAACAACAGACTGAATTTGACCTTGAGAAGAAAGCAAACTCATGCAAGTTACTAAAGCAGGGTTTTTTCATTTTGCTTTTCTTTTAAAAAGCCCCAGTTTTTTTCATGACTGAATAAACATGTGATACCATATGAAATGTGGTTGTTGAGCTCGAGATGACCTCACCAGCAGGGTTTTCAGCCGTTCCCCTGAACTGAGGCCTTCAAATTTTCCCTTATGCAAACCAGCAGTGTTTAATCCTCCTCTGTCCAGGTCCAGCAAGAATGAAAAATGGTTTTATTCAGCCTTTACTTCTGCCCACTTCAATTAGTAAATGTCTCATCAAAGTAATACAGTGCATACAGCCACAGCTCTTCCCCACAACTAGACAAAAGCTCATTAGGGTTTTTTGTTTGGTGTGGGGTTTTTTAAAGAAAAGCATAGGTCCCTAAACCTGATTCCTGTCAGGAGACCCCACATCAGTGCTGCCCTCATGCATGAAGTTCTCCAAGCCTGATCAACTCAATCTGCCACAGCTTTGATGAAAAGAGTTCCTGATGTTCCCCATATTGCCCATAGGAGAGGAAGGAAAAATGGTTCACCTTTGAATAAGGTGAAAATGCTTTGGTTTCAAAGTGGACCCCAAACTGTACTGTCCCAAAGCTGGGCCTAGACCCAAATCCATCCAGCTGCAGTCCAGCAGCTGCATGTCCAGCTGTGTCTGATGCCTTGCAGCAGAGCACTGTGCAAGCTCTCAACACCGCTCACATTAAACCTGCCCTATCCTGTGCTTCATGTGGCCTGGCTATGAGCTACAGCTTTATTGCCAAACCAACACTGATTGTTTGGGTTTTTCTAGCAGAAACTGTAATTTAGGAGGATTTGAGCTGTAGATTCCACAGAACTATGTGTGAATGTCTATGGCTCACTGTGAGCACTCCCTGAGCAGGTAACTCCCCACTGCCACGGCAACTTCTCAAAATCCCTTACAGCTTTTTGGAAGATGTAACTTGGGCCATACAAGAGACTTTCCACACCTAGAGATTTTTTGTTCTTCAGTGCTTCTTCCTGTCAAAACTTTTATAAAACAAAAATTACCTGAAAATATTTAAGAGGTGCACTTTTACATCCCAGTTCCTGTGATTAGTTTTTAGGATCTGTCTCTTATTTACATCAACTCCTACTGTCCAAAGTTGGTAAGCCAAATAGGGATAAATATATATATATATATATATATATATATAGAGAGAGAGAGAGAGAGAGAGAGAGATACACTCTAAAATGTGCCTATAGACCCACAGACATCCTGGCAAATAAAGTTACCCCTTCCCACCTTTCCCCCAGTTGTAAGTCTCTGCCTCAAGAGTGGTTAAGCCCTGGATGCCAGTGAGTGATTTTTGGCTCTTGACATGAGTGGGTGGAAGCAGAGGGACCTATATGTTACACAAAGGTTCCTTTAGCTGCCCCTTAATGTATCCCAAGACATACACAGGTGTCTCCTGCTTTGGGGGATAAGCAGTCACCTGAGCCAGCAAATTGCACTGTGAGAATCCCAGGTTGTCTCTCCTTTATGTTGTAGAGGGACTAGTGCACTGCACACTGCTTGCCTCAGGAAATTATTCATTGCATTGTGCTTGTTTAGAATCAAGAGATATCTAAGAAACTCTTTACCAAATGCAGTTATTATTTCTCCATTTAACAATATTTTTATTGGTGTTTTGATAATTTGCTCAGATATAGTTCAGTCATCACATTTTATTGAAATGTACTTTCTCAGCATGTCATGCTCATGGAGAATCACATGCACAGAATATGTTATTTAGTTGGTGCTGCCTGCTCTCTCCTGCTGTTACAGCTGGAGAAGATGTTATTCCTGAAGGCTGCTGGGTTCCAGGCACAGACATAGGATGTAGCTAACTTTTCTTTTTAGAACTGCATGAAGAATTACAGACCATTCGACAGCATTTAAAACTGCAGTTACATTCATTGTTCCATTTGTTCTACAGTTTAAAGGATAACTCAAATTCCTTTTCATTTAAAGGACAAAATATTTCCTTTTTAGTTTGTTCTGGATCATTTCAGTGAAGCCAACATGCCCCTCAGGGTGGTTATGTATGCCCAAACTATCCTGCTATTGAAGCTGACCACATTTTGACGGAAAGCATTCTTTGGCTGCAAATTACTTGTGGTGATATTTCAGAGCATCCAGCCTAAGTCTCCTTAGCTTTTCTCTTCAGGAAGAAAATATTATCAGTGAGAAATTATTGAACCTCAGTTATTCCAATTAGTTCAATCCTTATCAGTGTTATTACTTCAACATTCAATGTAATTCATTCAATAACCTGAAGAAGCAGGTGTTAAAAGACTTGACAGATTACATTCAAATAGCGTATTTAAATTCAGTTTTTTGTTACAAAACAGGATTTTTTTGAATTACAGGATCCTGAAATAGCATTAATATTTCCAGAGAATAAAATTATTCTAATTTATAATGGACTCCAACCTTATTATGGTTACAGGCTCAATAAGCTGTTTATTTGATCAAGTAATCCTTTAGGCAGAACTATTAAAACTTTTAAGTTTGTTTTTAATAGCTTCTGCTGTGGTAACATTTATGTTCACTCAGCATTTCTATTTATTCTACAGCTTTGACCATATTATCCTGCTTTTCCCTGTTACAGTACAGCAGAGCACATTTGTCTCTCTGTTTAATAAAGGTGCCTGTTGCATTTGCTGACTTGAAAAAACATGAAAATGATCACTGGGTGGGCGTGGATCCCATTTTATCATTATCAGTAGAACATATCTTCAATAGCTGCAAGTTAATAAACTATTTTCAACTGAGGATGGATATACAAGTCTTCATTCTGAACAACTGGCACATCTTTTCTTTTCAAGAAAAGCAATCTCATTCCCAGTCACATGCTACCTACCCCTTTAGGTCTTTTAATAAGGTAACCATATTCCATTTATGTAACCATCTTCCATTCCATACACAATTCCATTGCTTCAGAGCTATCTTTGTCAACCAATATCTGGATCTTTCTGCCCTTAACACAAGAGGAGACTATCTACAGTTTCTCCAAAAAAATGAAGTCAAAAGAAGTTCTTACTGCTGAGGCTGGCTGATCATTTCAGTGTTAAAAACTGACTCTGTAAACTCTGTAAGGACTTTTGCAAAGAGGTACTCAGTGCTAAAGTCAAATCTGAAAGAATATCCAGACTTAACTGGGAGTCTTTCTGCATTAATTGGGACGGAGAATACTTGAGAAAATTTGAGTTTTAATGGAAAGTTTTTGAGTTGGGAGATAGGAACAAGAACTGCAGAGGAATCACTGATGCTATTCGGTACAGGTTTACCAGTATACAAAAGTCTAGTGTACAGCTTAGAGCACAAAGATGAGAACTGTTCTGCTCTTTTTCCCTCATCTACTTCAGGTAAACACTGGTTGTTAGCCAAGAAATAAAAAGCACCCAACACTTGCGTGCCAGATGTGCCTTGGTAAGGCAGGACAACCTACCTGCAGAGTGTGCTTCATACCTTTTGCTTTACAGAGCATGGATGGAATTAAATTATACAATGTTCTTGGTCTGATCTCAGAAAGCCATTAGTGTGAATAATTTTTTTTGCACAACATCAACACTTCAGAGTAGACCCTTGAGTCTCCTAACACAGGCATGAGTAAAAACTTCACAATGCCTTTAGTTTTTTGCCAGAGTATTGTGATAGAAAGGGAAATGTCTATATCTAAAACACAGCTGGACCCCAAAGGCCTCTCAAACACTACTGGTTTGTAAGATTCCTAGGTAATCAATTAGACAATCCTGTGTTTTTCTTGGAAACTATTTGGCCAGGAGAATCAGGTGAGAGGAATTGTTTCACCTTTCCTGATGAAGGTCGTTGACTATTGTCTGACAAGTCAGCAGTAATTAGACAAAAGTGCATTGCAAGCCTTAATAAATAAAGCAGTTGCTCTGCTCTGCACAATTGTGTCTGGCACACACAAGAAAACTGAGCTGAAATTAAGTCTCCATTCATTACAAAAATAGTCTAACAGTAATCCAGAGCTATGGACTGTCTGTTGTTTGTCAATGGTATTGAATGGTTTCTATCTACTATAACAAATCACTCAACAGTAAAATAAATGGTAGTTGATTGTATGCCAATGGTATATTTAACAGTACTCTATTGTATTGAATGCTGCTGGAAATGTAACAGGTCGTGATAGGGGGAAAATACATGCTATTTTTAAAAATAAAATATTGATGTAATTGGCTTTCCCACCCACACTGATTCACAAGCCTAGAAGCAAAATTAGTTTTAATAGTTTATTAGAAAAGTTAGGGAGATTGGAGAAAAAGAATCTTGTTGACTCCAAGGCATTTTAAAAGTATGTAATTAAAAAGAACAACTATCACAGACCTCTTTACAATGAATTCTCAGATTTCCTTCTGCCTCCCCAACAGTTATAAAAAAATCAAGTAGCATCCTACAGTGCTAAAAGAAAGAATGGAATAGTAATGTTCCTCCTAATGAACACTCTCCAGCAAAGAGGAGCAATCACAGAACTAAAGCTGTAATCATTCCTCACTGGCAGCCAGTTTTACTGCCTGACTGGCAGCAGGCAGGCCCAAACAATGGTGGATGGTTTGCACTTACTGCAAACTTACCCTCAGAGGGTGGAATTTTCCCTGCTGTCTTCTCTGTTTGCTGTTCTGCATTTAAGTCTCATTAGGTCACAAGAATACTTTCTCCTCCCTCACTTTCCTTTAATCCCAGCATTCTGACTTTTTGTGAGCAGACAGGTTGATAGTTGCTGCAAGGTCCCATCTACTTCAGTCTGGACCAACAAAGAGAACTTGAAACTGCTTTTATTTTTGTCTGTTAGAAGACTAAGACCATCACTTTTTTTCATTCTTACAGTAGATGAACAGCACAGCTCCAAGACCACAATAAAAACTTTCATTTGGGGACTCCCACTCACAATATTCTATGGCAAACAAGAAATTTGTGAGTATTTTCCTTGTAACTTTCCTTGCTGGCCCATGAAGACACATTTATTCCTCTATCCAAGGGATACCTGGATGATGACCCAAAAAAAAAGAAAACCATTGGCATGGATTACCATGCAACATTTAGAGCAATAAAGAACAGCAAACCTTCCTTCTTTGAAATGTACTAATCAATTTTAGCTACCATGCATCATAAAAACCTCAAGCAGGAGCAAGTGTTTTTCTCCCAGCAGGAAAAATAATAAAACCAAGCAGGTTCAGCAACAATAGAAAGATCACCTATTGAAACAGTTTTTTAAATTGGCAGCCAGCTGATAAGTACTGCCCTTTCACCTGGCCCAGCTGGAGAATAGGGGAGGATTTAAAAGGTTCCTCTCTTCCCATAGTTTGCATTAATGAGAATTTCAGGACTAAAGTATCTAGATAATTTTGACCTAGAAAAACATAATTAAATGAACAAACAAATAAGTAAACACATATGTTTTCCTTTGTGTTTCCTTTTCAGGTGTCAAATAACTTAAATATTTCCAATATACTATTTGCAAGATCAGGAGAGAAGAGGGAAGAAAAGGAGACAAATTCTTACAGCCCACTAGGATCAGTGCCCAGGTTATACATATGAACACTTTAAATCACACTCTACTTTCAAATCCCCATCTGACATATCAAGTTCTATTCTACAGTTTAAAGTAACTGCCCAATGTCTACATATTACTTATACCACTAAAAGGCAGTGAAAACACAGAAAACACAACACAGTGCAAAATACATGGGAACAGATGCACACACAAAATATTCCCTCCTCTCTTTTCTCTTTTCCATGTCCCTTAAAATAACTTAAAACCAGTCCAATTATTACAAATAATCAGCAACCATTGTACTTTTTCTCCTGTCCCTATAACATGACTTTTTTTCAATAGTTATTATGAAGTGGTTTAAGAAACTTCTAAGAGCAGGTTTACCTCAGAATTGTTATGCTCAGGAGAAATGGCACATTCCATGTGCCATTCCATATCAAAAATGGTAGTGAGACCAAGATGTTTAGAAATGAAGTGATAAAACTTACAAAAGGTATGCATGTCGTAGGTCAGATCTGATTCATTGATTATACTGACAAAACAAAATATACTCAAATATATACAAAATATATCCATACCCCCATACTCTCCTTTTGATCTATGTGATGGATCCAAGAGATAGAAGACTACATAAGCACAGGTTTGTGGAACTAATCCTACATTCTTTGTATACATACCTGGTGAAGGATGCAATTTTCACTAAGGACTCATCTTCATTTTACTATTTTGTCTGACTAAAAATAATGCAAGCTAAAATATATTTTTATTTAGACTCAGGTACATGGCATAGTAATTCATATATTTTCTCAGCAGATTCCTTTTTGCACTGCAAGGATTATTTCTATCAACATTTTTTTTAGATTCAGCTTGAGTCATGTGGATGCCAACAACATAATTAGAATAGAATTGATACAATAACAACCCACATAGTGTCTGATTATATTTCAATAGCCTTTTTTTTTTTCCTCTTAAACAAGCTTCTATTGGTAACATGAAACTGGAACACGCCTAGGGAAACAGGCACAGTGCTCTGCAGATGAGCTGGGGATTCTCAAAGAAATGCTGAAGTTTATAAACTGCAGAATGGAGAATCAATTTTGCTGCATGGAGAATACTTAATTACAGGAACATTTATGCCAAGAAAATGACATTCTGAAAACTCCATGAAAAACTGACACTGGCATCCCACTGAGAGGCTTTTTTTGCTTTCCATAAATAGACTGCTGGGCCCAGCTATTTATTGCCTGTGATACTATGAAAGGAGGAGCAGAGTGAAGGTTTGTGAGGGTATTCTGTAGGCTGCATTCATTGAGAAAGTAGAAAACACATGTACAACACTTCAAATGGCTCAAAGTCAGCAAAAAAGGTCTGGATAATTTGGCAAGCACATGGATCTGTGAGCTGGAGGAACAGGTGAAAAGAAAGTGAGAGGACAAGGCACAAAGAAACAAAAAATATTCAAGCTATCTTATAAACCTCCTTATCAAAACTGGGGATCTTGGAAGGCAATTACAAAGGCAGGCTTTTTTTGAGGTGATATAAAACAAGCCCTTTACAGGATGGATGAAAATGGATGTAAATTCATTTTTAAAACTCAGTCCCTGATAGCCCAAATATCCCCTCAAACAGCCCGGCTGTGAAAGGGTGCATGGCTACTTCACAGAAAAAAACTCCTTGCCCAAAGCCAGCTAAGCAGACACAGTCCCTCTCTTATTCCTTCTCTCTAAAGAAATTTGGGAAGGCTGGAGCCATCAGGCTGTCAGAGGTGGCATGACAAGGATGCCAGAAGTTTTAAGTTAAATTACTGTAGTTTCTTTGTTAGCTTCTGGCATATATAATTATTGAGGACGGAGGGACATGGAGATGACAGAAGATGGAATTAAAAAACAATTCAAGTGACTCCGAAAAGCAAGGGAGAGGGAATGAGAATCAAAAGGGAAACCACAGAGTGGAACCACATCCACCCAGGAGAAAGCACTAAAAGTAACAGTAAATAATAAGAGAATTTTCCTATACTTTCAAAGAATTTAATGTTTGTTTTTGTCAAGACTTTGTACTAAACTTTTGCAAAACCCTCCATAATGTACTATACTGAAACCCAGTACTAGAACAAAAATAGATATTTTGAGAAATTTTATCTGTGACAGCTTCAGTCATATACAAGTTAGAACAAGACATATGGAAGTAAGCAAATATAAGCAATATATCAAGTACACCTAACAACAGGTTAAAAAATAATATGTAAGGGCAGACTTTACAATCAAAGATTATTAGCCTAACTCAGCAGTTGAAAGATAATAAGCAAATTTTCTGTATGTTTGTACTTTGCTAAAATATAAGCAAAGGGAAAATATGATCAGCCTCAGGGGTTTAAGAAAGCAGTTAATAAAAATCTAGTTAATTTTTTTTTATTATGAAAACAAACCTATCTTTCTTAATGGTAAAGACACCATACTCATTGTAATCAATTTTTATATAGCTTCTTTAAAGGAAAACTTATTGATGAAGATAAAATTTCATGCTTCTTAGCAGGCTGAAATTGGCTGATGATGGAAGCTACAGAATTCATTGCTTCAATTAATAAGAAATAAGTTAAGAGCAAAACTCTGCAAAAATTATTTCTAATCAGTTTTTTTGCTTTGCTTGGTGGATAATTTTCAGATCACATTTCAAAGGAGGCATTGTAACAAAAAACTGATTAAATTGAAATATTGTATGACTATTTAAACCTGCAGAGCTCTAGCTCCTCTTAAATAATACTGACACAATGAATGCTGCTGCCAGTGAGTGCTAATGTCAGTATTAAAATGTAAACTTTGTTTTCTTCTTGTCCCTACCATTGGAATACCACAGCTGTCAATCCCCAACATATGAAATGCCCTGCCAGAGGAAAGAGCAAATCCTGTTCTGGGTACAAACCATGTCTGGAAAGGCTTCCAGGGGAGCACCAACCTCAAGGTCATCTCTGAGTGCTGCCTCACTGCAAAAAGAAAATAATACAAGAGCACTTTCATTTACACAGCACAACCAAACTGGAAAAGTTTAAAAGATTAAAAGAACTCTTACTTTCTTAAGAAATTCATCTGAGAAAGATGAATCCAGAAGTTTCTTTGACAGTAATTAATCCCTTTTCAGCTTTGCATGCAGAAAGAATTAACTGGAATTTCATTACAATGCCTGTTATTTAATCAATTACGTTGGTAGGGAGGTTAAATTTACTATCAAGTGAGAATTAAAAGGAACTTAAAAGGGTGTAGGAGGAACCACAATAATGAGATTTTACAGCGCTCTTTATGCAAGCCTGAATTTAAAGAAACCATTCATGAAAACATTTTAGATTGCTACTAATTAATCAGATTGATACATATAGTCTCAAAACCACATCTGACAGCTAATGGTACTTCTCAAATAGCCTGATCCAAAGCCTATTGAAATCAAGAGAAAGATTGTCATTGACTTTGATTATGCCACACAAATGTAATTCCCATAAGTATAGAGTGCCCAGTAAATGATCTGCATTACAACAATCATATTGTTATAACAATATTATTGCATGTTTCTAATGACTGGTCTATTATTTATAAGATGCCAAACATTTGTTGAGCAGTCTATACATTTAAGAGACCCATTTTTAGGGCACAATGCAAAGTTGGTGAGAGCTGTTACACAGATTTTAATAACTAATTCCACAGGACTAATTTCAGCACAGGATGCCAAGCATGAATGAGAATGACAGAAGGCATTCCTCTGAGCAAAAATTATTTTTCCCATATTTTTATGAACGGTATTTAATTTTGTAGAAATATTAATTTCTTCTTCAAAGCAACCCACTCCATTTGCTTTTTCTATTTTTTCTAAACACAGCCCCTTGAAATAAATACAAACAGGTTCTGTCCAAGTGAGAGAAAAAGTGCTGGTAGAGGTGCAGGGTTCTAGGATTCACTTTGATTCGTCTTCTTTGTTCCTTTCCTTCATCCACCCTCCTTTTTCTTAATTTTACAAATGGAAACTTTTCCTTTCCTTATCTATAAATAATGATGTTTCCCAGCAGAAAGTCATTATCTTACATTAACCTACTGAGAAACTGTATATTAAAATTTCTTTGTGTAAGAGTAAATTACAGAGCATTTATGGAATCACAATCAACAACAAAACCAAATCAACCTACAGTATCCCTATTTAGTTCTATATTGGATATTTGTGGAAATTATCTGCATGTTTTTTGGTGGTATGATAATTGGTAAAAATGATAAGTTTGGTAATAATGATAAATTATTACAGGTCTTGGCAGATACTTTTAATCAATAAGACTCTTAGAAGTTACAGAGGAGCTCACACTGACAGGATTTCAGGAAGAAACTGTGCTCGACTCTACCTGTAAGTAGAGAGGACAGTTACTGACATTTCTATAAGATCGATATCAGATAAAGCTTAAAATTATAGAGAGCAATTAAAAAGCTATAAAAATTGACTATTCCTATAGCACAACAGGATTTTCAGGAGTTTGTTGCATTCCAGAATCTCCTATTTTCTAGCACCATACAGAACATCCTATCCACCTCCAAAAACAATAAAAAGGTAACTACAATGTGTTTACATAACACTAACTCTATTAATGTTATCATCTGAAAATGAACAAAATGAAAGGGACATTAAAAAGATAGTTAAACCTCAGAACAGAGTCAGTTAACAGACATACACTTGGAATACTGAATCAACAACAAAATGATGGCTTAATATTTCATTCTTCTACCATTTCAATTTATTGCAGGCTCAGGTAGTTTTGCATATCTATAGACAAAATGTTTTACAAGTGTCAGTCAGGCAGAAAGGTTGTCACAAGGATGGGGGAAGAACATTTTATTTTTTTTTAGTTTTTAATAATCAACACCCTCCCCAATGACCCAACACAATGGATTACTTAATTTACATATACAGCCTATAACTGTGGGACTGTCTCCTTTCTTTGTGTGTCCTTGCTGTTAGCAGTGGTTAACTGAAATTAAACTGTCATGGGCTTAGCAGAAAATGCCATCTGACATGAAAAGAAATGTGCTGTTTCACTGGGGTATGAAGCTGGAAACGCAGTAGTGGTTGTCTGGTATTATTTTCCTAAGACAAAAAGAAAAAACAAGCAAACCTCTACCAATTTCTTTTTTTTTTTTTTTTTTTTTTTTCCTAGGCTGACATCATCTCCCTAATCCCTTGGGCTTTATTCTGCTGAGAAGGTTTCTTCAAACCTATCACTAGAAAACAATTTGAAATGAAGCCATAATTCAGTAACTTGTTCTGTTTCCATTCTGTTGCCAAATGGTTCATGACTTTCCCTAATATCTCTGTTGTAAGCAATTTTTAATACAGCTTACCTAGTCAAACACTGCCAACTCCCAGCCACACACTGTGAAACAGTAGCAATTAAGCTGCCTCCTGAAGGCTATTCCTTACCTGGAAGTTCAAGATGGAGCTGATTTGACATGCATGCTGACATCCCCTAATTGAAGTGGTTTTGCTGGAGAAGCTTACACTTACTAAAAAAAAATAAAAAAAACCTTTTGTCTCTATTTCTCAACTATTTGTCAAAAAGAAGAATAGCAATTTTCTCATAAAATAAAGTTTGTTCAGGGTAAAGAAAAATGGACCTGTCTGAGCAGCAGTATCTGAACAAAGCTGTACATTCAAAAAGCATTTAAAAATATGACAAGAAACATGAACTCTGTGTATGTAGCACCACCCACTCCCATCTCCCAGTTTTGTATGTTCCATAAAATAGGATCTTTTGGAACATTATATACTAAATACTACAAGTGGAGTGAAAGCTCCTTCTGCATGTGTAAGACTGAGTCTCTTGAAACATTAACATTTAAAGAAAATCAAGCAATATTTCTGCCAGTCTTGAGGAAACATATGTTACAGGAAAATTCAATGAAGAATTTTTTCTGTACATAACTGACCTCAAAATACAATAAAATAAATAAAAAAGCACACACCTTCATAGGGGAAGTTTATACTGGAGGGGCTGAAGGCATCATTTCTCACATCGTTATGAAAGAGTTCTGGCTTTCAGCCTCATTACCAGTGGTACAGGCAGCTGAAATGTTGTGCTTCAGAATGGAATTCTGTTTTACCTAGAATTGTAGAGGAGGCTTTGGTTGAACATGGCCATAACGTTAGTTTATTCTGTTCAGTCCTTACCCCCTTTCTTCATTTTATTATTTCACTTTGTTTCTTTCATTCTTTTTTTCCACAAGTATTTCTTTACTGTGTGTGCTTCTTTTGCTCTCACCACTGCTCTTTTTATTCTATGACATGCAGTGCTCAACACAATTAAGATAGCTAAATCAACATTTACCAACCTACTCAAATTTTCTTGGCACAGTAGCTATAAGATGTGTGTGTCCTACACAGCTTTGAGCTTTTTTTATTCTGGAAGGTCACTTCAAAGTCATCTCAGAATTACTGGAGTGTTTATTGATCTCCTAGTCATTCTCTGTTTGCAATTCTTCAGCGGCCTCTCTTTGTGCTGTTTTGTTATATTAACTTAGCTATTTAATAAACAAAATAATATTTATAAAAAGAGAAGATTATAGAATCCCCAAGTTGTTCAAATGAAGAGAACAGTTAATTCGCACTGAAATATGAGGATGGAGATAAAAGTAAGAAGCTGAAGTTTGATCTACATGGCTTTGCTCTCCTGAACAAAAACAAAGCAAAGCAATAACAGCTTTTGGGTTTGAGTAACGTGGCTGCAAAGGTATGATTACAGTCTAGAAATCTCAAGTAGTTTTTGCTGACTATATTATCCAGAACCATTCCAGACTTGGATTTGGTTTGCTTTTTGGAGCTTTTGTATGTAATCCATGTTCCTTGTAAAAATCCTCCTGATAATGAATTTAGAGACACCAAGGAAGAGAATATTTCTTTAGAGAGGTAATTTGGTATTGATCCTTAAGGGTATTTCTGCTGTGATAAAATACATGCAACAAATTAAATGAGACCAGAATTAGATTCATAATGCAAATATTTAAAGTTTTTTAACTACAATTTACCATGTGGTTCAGACAGCTCAACCCTGCATTTTAAGAAGTCAAGATTCTGTGCTGTAATACAGACAAGGTCTGGAGAGTAGTTGTTATTTTAAAGATGCACCCAGTGACCCCACAAGTCAAAGTTAAAATAAATGTCTCTGACCTCATTTGTAGTCTCTGGCACACTGCTAGCTATAACTTTTGCTGGCTCAGCAATCAATAAATATGATCCAGATTTTCACTATTCCTCTAAAGGGAAGGAACACACCTTTCTGGTCCACCAGAGCACCTTTACTTCATGAGAAAGACAAGATATTTTACCTTGATTTTGGCAACCATTGTTCACTGCTTTGAATTCATTTGTACACCCATTATTCAATACAAAGCTCACAATAGGGCATGACCTAAAATTGCATCCAGAGCTTTTTTGCTCAAAGGGTAATCAAAGAATCCAAAAGGACCTAAACAATCCATGATGCATTTTCTCTGCACCAACACAGCAAATTGCACTCCCTGTCTGCTTGGTGTCTATACAGATTTAGCAAACATGACCCATATATCTCCACTTGATTTACATCTTTACTGCATTATCAAATAATATTATAGGCAGAATAGCTACCATTGAAATGCTTCTCAGCACTTTCTTCTGTTTTAACATTGAAAAATTATGATTTTCTAAGCAGTTTTGCATGACCCCATGCTGGTTTAATCTTGATAATTTGTCCAAACTTGCTTCAAATGTTATTGATCTCTTTGTGGTCTCAAATGTTTAGCTTGGTTATTTGCAGCATTTTCAGTTTCTGTGGGTTACAAACTAACAGGCAGCCTTACAGAGCAAATTATGGGAAAATAAAATAGCTGAAGAATATGATCTTGAGACACCCAGAAAAGCTGCAAAGAACTCCTTTGGGAAGAGCAAAGCAATCATTTGAGATAGGAAAATTAAAAGCCTCCACATTTGTTTTGGCAATGATTTGGAAAACCAATGGAAATATTTAATTATTAATGGCACCAGCTAAACATAATTGTCTTCCCAATAAATCAGGATAACTCTATTTTAAAAATTAAACATTTGCAGTTATCTTGTATTGAGTAACTGTTGCCACACTGCAATATTAAAAAGTGACAAACTGGAAAGTGTTGGTGTGGTATATAAATGCTGTGATTTTTTAATTTTTGTTTTCCCACCCTATGAGAAGAACATGGGCTTCACACACTGGCTTTGGCTTAGGGAACACTTGCTGGAGTCCCTGTAGAATATAATTTACATCATGATCAAACAAAACCATTTTATTTTTTTAATGAGCTCACTGAGCCAAGATGACTACCATGTGCAGATAGCAAAAGCATAGGGGGTTTTTTGGTGTTTTGAGGTACTTTTTAAAGTTCATAATTACTAATGTTCATAATTACTAAAGTTCATAATTACTAATGGTTTTTCCTGTAGCTTTCGTGGTAGTTATGTGCACAGCCATACATTTTATAGTACAGTTGTTTATTATTACTGGTAAAAAACTCTACAGAGTTACATGAAACAACCACCTGGGCTGCAGGGTAGTATAAAAATTTCTACATGAGTGTTTTATTTCTCCTTACTCTATGTTATTCATTGCTTATTCTCATTCTCCATCCTTTTCGATATTTTTATCTTCATAATATTGTGCTGTTTATTTATTTGTTTTCATTCTTAATTGCTTTAATAGTCATTAGCCCTTCAAATTACCAAAAATTTGACTGATAGTTCCCTTTGAAATGATCTAAGAATTTATGGAAATCTGTTTCCTTGCACTGTTATTTTTCTTAGCATTAGAGGGAACTGAATCTGCTTCAGGTTGCAGAAATACCTTGTGTACCCAGAGCCCTCCAATGTCAAGCTGGCTCAGGGCAGGAAACCCTCCTTCCTCTGCAAGGATCTGATTCCTTTGAGTCTGATTGAGAGCATCAATTCGGATTATTCAAGTGCTTAAACATCAGCATTCATTTATTTTCTTCTGGATCTGAAGTAAGAGATTCTGTAGATACAGCCAACAGGATCCCCAGCAGGGCTAAAGGAGCCCAAATTCTGGGTCTGAAGTTGGCAGAATGAGTCAAAGTCTTTGGAAAGACTGACAGAAAGTTTCCTGCAGTCAATGGAAACACATTCTCTGCAATGGCCTTTGGATCACAGCACAAATACTGAAACAATAACACTCGATGTGAAGGAAACAAGATATCTCAACAGTGCAAGAGGAACCCTAAACTGTTCTAACTTGCACAGCTTTTTGAAAGGCTGCCTAATTCTCACTGACAAAAGGCAGTGATACAAGTAAGTGGCTCTACAGAAACACATCTTATTTTAAATCAAAGCAGATGAGTCATCTGACAATCTAGCTGTTGTGAAACAAAAAGAGAAATGAGAAAATTGTGTCAGTTCATCACTTGATGAGATTTTGTTTCATGTATTTTATTTTCAATATCTGATTACCTCTGTTATTTATGTTTTTATAGACTGCTTTCATTGGCTTACTTGCTGATTTTTAAAGATAAAAGTCTAAATTACAATTAAGTTGAAACTGGATTTGCTTAAAAACAAACAAGAGAAGGAGGAAGAATTTCCTGTGTAATGGCTGACAGCAAAATTGTTTGAAGTAATGGGGTCCCATTTAAATACCAAGAACTTGGCAGACCTGGGAGAACTGAATTTGCATAGGCTGTAGAATCTTAGGCGTACTTTGGAAGCTTGCTGGAGAGCTTCACAGAATATAAAACTTTCTGGCATTGCTACAAATCTTGATAAATTAATAGGAGAAAGCAGAACACTGTTCACAACTAATTTTCTTTTCCTGGTATGAGGTCTTCTTCTTTCTCCATCTCCCCCTGCTCCACATTTGTGTGCCAAATCTTCCCTCTGTGCCCCTCTGTGCCTCCCAGTGAGCAATTCCCACTGATTCAGGAGATGCCTGCTGGTGAAGGCACAGCTGATCAACGTGGCTTTTTCTGCTGCCAAACTTCAGCCAATGAGCAATTCATGGCTCCAGTCTCTGTTTCTGTTCATTAGGCCACTGGGAATTGCATGAATCATTTTCATTCCCTGCCGGGAAGCAATGCCAGTGTTTACTATTACTTATGCAAAATAATTTTCCAGAATCACTTTACAAATGCTGAATGCTCGGTTGACTTATAAAAACTGAAATGAATTAATAAGAAATAAATAAGCAGTCCCAACTGCATGGGATATCAGTTTTATGCACAAGATGAGAAAAAGGCTTACATATTTCCACTAAGCTGGAATTACAATAACCCCCTTTCTCTAGGGAGAAACAAAGGCTGAAGTGCAAAATTAAGATATGTGTTATTTTTCTTTCATAAAAACAGGGGGTGGACTTGGTTGAATTCAATTTTACAGGGTATGCAAATGATGCTAAGCTATAGGTTGCCTTTACCCTTCTCTTTTTTGCCTTCTTCCTGAATGGTTTCTCATTGCTTTTTCCTCACAGAGGACACAGCAGGGAAATAATATCCTTAAACTGTACAACTGCATCCACCCTGAGATGGGGAAAGGAAATGCTCTTGCAAGTATTAGATTAGGCAGCCAAAGAACAAAATAAATATTGGCATAATTTAGATATATAAACATATATATACATTTAAAGAAATAAATGTGTAAATTTATGAATCAGAACAATAAGTGTTTTCAATAATTTGTGTGTCAGTTAACGACTACATCTGATCAGCTATAAAGACATTAATGTTAACCTAATAGAAAAGAAATTCTATTGAAAAACAGAAAGAAGCCTTTGTTGGAAAATCAGCAGAAAATTGTGCATAAAACCTGATGGGAGCCTCAAAATAATCTCATTAAAGTGGAACACACTTATTCAAGAAAGACAAAAAGGGTTCACAGCAGTCTTAAAATCTGTTTTAAGAATTTCATTTTATCTCTTTCTCGAGTAGGGTTCTCTCCAATTACTCTGTATTAAACTCTCTGACATTTTAATGTTCTAAGTGAAGTAAGGATTTGTCCAGAGCAAGTCATTTTAATACCCAAGCTACAAACCAGACAACCTGATAAGGACAGACCCAACCCATAAATCTGCCTTTCTGTAACTCAGAAGGAGACCCTGGCCCTAACTTTTCCCTGGTGCTCACCCTCTCCTCACAGCAGGATTTCTGCAGACTTGTCAGGAAAGCCACTCTTTGTCAGGCTAAAAATAGGGACAAAGAAAAGAGAGGTTTCTTCTAATTTCCTCACTGCATTACTACTCATATCTAATTGCATTATTGATGGAGACCTTTTTTTTCTATAAAGATTTTAGTATTTGGGTGTTATTTTTCACTCTACAGCAACAAATCAGTTTTAGCTGCAGGACAAAGGCAAGTGGAACATGTTCATATTCAAACACAGGACTGTTGTTTCTGTGTTTATGCAAGAGCGTATTTCTATCTAACTTGTAGGACTTCACTTCTGTGGATTTATGCCTGAAATCCTCACCCTTCTCTACTCTAGCAGTAACTTCTATTTACACTTAGGAATCCACCTTTCTTGCTTTTCAACAGGATCTTGATACATCCTCCAAAGCCTCCCCAGATCCTCAGCTTCTTTCCTGTTTGTCCCTCTGCCTGCTCTGACAGGCAGGCCATGAGGAATACCTGACTTGAACTCACATCATAATGAGATTTTAGCCTTTACTGTCTCTTTGCCCTCAACAGAACTACTATTTTAAAATATTATACTGCTGTCAAACTTAGTTGCAGCAACAAGAACAGGATGGACAAAAATTTGATATATTGATCTTTTTATTAGGAAAATATGGCTAAAATAAAATGCAAATATTTTAATTTAGTCTAAAATATTTGAAACACGATTTTGACTGTATTTAAAAATTCCTTTAAGCTCCCTGAAACTAAAGAATGTCTAGTGATTTTTATAAAATTTGGAAATACATTAATATGCCTCTCTCTGTTAAGTAAGGCAGCTAGAGATTTAAGAGCTTCTAATCCTTGATTTTTTGCCCTCAATGCAATGTTTTCTACGATCCAATTGCAATTTGCAGACTTTGAGCAATTTTTCCAATTATATAAATGCTCTTTCAATAGATACTTATGGCAATGCATTATTTTCTGTTCTGCAATAAATCAGTGACTGCTGCAGGTCTTATCACTGCCAAATTGACCTCTGGTACACAGCAAAGAGCAAGGAGCCACTTCCATCCTCCCTTGCCACCCACAGGTGAGAGGGCTGTGAAGGCAAGACCCAAGTTTGGTGACTCAGCAATTATTTCTAAGGTCATCTATCACAGATTATCCCCCCTTTAGCAATGGGAACAGCTGGGAACATTTTCCTCTCCTCTCTATGGACATCTTGCTTCCTACATTCTACAGTCTTGTCCCTCTTCAGTCTTTCCCTCCAGGGCCTCTGCATTTTGTCTCCCACTGATCAATTCAGGGATTAGCTCAGCAGAGCCCTTAGCAAAGCAAGTACCTGTTTTAGTGGCAACTATCTGAGACAAAAGCATGGAGCCCAGAACTGCTGTGCCATTTAGAGGAACATGAATGCACTCCACAACACTGCAAATTAAGGTTGGAGAGAAGAAAAAGAGAGAAAATCAATTCTAAACTCTTCAGTCAGATTACTGAAGTTTTAAGGAGGACAGGCTTTGAGAGTGTGCCCAGTGCATCGTCTTGTTCAAGACAATATTTCCTGCTTTTACACTTCAAGTGACATTTTCTACATGGGTGCAGACAATTGTAATGAGGCAGGAAAATAATCCTATAAGCCCTTTGTGAAGCTATATTTGAGGGATGCCCTTCTGTTTGAGCAAACAGTTTCTGAAATACTAAGTAGAATAAAAAATAATATGAGGGCATCTCTCTCTCTCTTAGAGGGGTCTTTTGGTGGTTACATTCAGGAATAATTTGTGCTAGGAATGATTTGCAAGGCATATAGCAGGAAGTACTACAGAAAATCCCATGACACAAATCTAACATCAAAAAAATAAATTCTACTTCAAGAAGATGTCCCAAAACAATTTAAGAAATAGGAGAATACTTTCTTACTTTATTTTGCTTATTTTTAAACAAAAAATGATCCAGTTGCAATTTGCAGGGTTTGAGCAAATTTTCCAATTATACAAATGCTGTCTTTCAGTGGATACTTATGGTAATACATTATTTGCTGCTGTCTGATAGATGAATGACTGCTAAAATAAGAATTCCTCTCTCCTTATTCGCACCTTTCTGCAGTTATTCTTTCCAGCCCCTTCTAAGAGAATGTAAATCCAGTAACAACTGAATCAACCATATATCCTACAATGTTCAATCACATTTGAAATGTGAAAAAATTAATACCTTGGTTCCTAATGACCACCCAACCTATATAAGTCCCTTTGCTGTCGACTGCACAGGTGATAAAAATGGAACCAGCATTCAGGTTTTGTTTATAGCTCAGATCAGTCTCAGTGCTTTTCAGTATTCATCTACGAGCTGGTATTCAATTGACATTGGAGACCAAAGGTTCTTTATAAAAACAAGGCCAATGTTAGTTCTTATTTAACAGTTGCTTCATATCCAAGGTGTCTCTATTGATTATTGTGCAGAGAATTGAATGTCCTTTCTTACCATTTCTTCCTGTTTTTCTTCCTCTGCAAGCGTGATGCCAGGGTGAAATACACACAGCCACCAACAGGTCTGCCTAGAATTTAAGAGGAACATGGAATATTTGTGCTCAGATAACATCCAAAGAGAAACAAAAAGCTTTATAAGAAGCAGAACAGGTGAAGGTTGACTGAATTTACTAAGAATGTGCAACCAATCAGTAAGAGCTCGAAAGAGATTTTCCCATTGTTTAGACATCAGTAAAGGTTGTATCAAGTTTAATAAGGACTGAACACATACTCTACCTTTTCCTAAATAGGATACACTGGAGATATCCTTCTGTACCAAATGTTTTCATTCCACAACATTTGTTGCATTTCTGAGACCTGATTGTCTGGGTTCAGCTAAAGGGGCAATAGTTCTTAAGAAAAGACAAAAATATCTCAGACATCTCTTCCTATATTCTTTCACTAACAGCATAATGTCATAAATCTTCATTTCTATGGGAAAAAAAACGTAAGACTGATTTTGCTTACATTTATAATTTGTAAAAAAGTGTCACTTATGTAAATTAAAGTTCAGGTTTAGACCTCTAAGTACCAATCAGTGTGAAAAGAAATCCTCCATTTCTCTTTTGGAGCAGCATCTATTGGCAGAATTAAAACTCTTCTGATATGCATTTTATTTATGTATGAGATATTCTACCCACTCCAACACCAATAGTTTGAAAAAAAAAAAAAGTTATTTTTAAGGTTATTGGAAATTTGAACTTATTGAATAGCAGTTTGAGTTATTGAATAGCAGTAATTGTTCACAGAAATTCTTTGCAGTGAACTACTCAAATAATGCCAAAATGAATTTGAACTCTAATTTCTAGTTCCCTGGTTTTTGTTGATTTTTTGTTGATTTTAATTTTTCTCTTTGGACTTACAAATGCATTCTAGGTTTGACATCTTAGCCCTGAAGAGCCTTTAGTTTGCAGAATATTGAATAACCCTTTGACTGTAAAAACGTTCTACAAAGTGTTAGAAGCTAATTTGGCTTAGTTAAGCATTAAGCGACAATCGTCCTGACCCCCATGTGAACCTTCCCACACTAATTTCCATTCCCAGAGTGAGATTTAACATTTCTAACACATTTCTATTAAACTCACACTAAGTATAATTGTCTAGTATCTTATCTAGCTGACAAATCATGCTGCTACTAAGCAACGAAGGTCTCTTCAATAAATGATACTCAACCAAATATGGACATTTCATCCAGGCTTCATGGAGTCTAGGAAAGTAGAACTGGGGATTCCCCAGCATCAAGTGACATTTCTGATGGTTATTCAGGGTCTCATTCATAAGAAGTAGGTGGAATGGAGAATCCTGGAAATCTACAGATTTAACTATCACTTTGTGATGATAAAGTATCTGGGCTCAAGTATCCAAAGCCAGAATCAAAGTGAATTCCCAACAGATATCTGTTCTATCCCAAACTCACCATAAGCTTTGTGTGGGATCTTAAAGAAGTCATTTTCCTTCTCCATGCTTCATCTCATCATCTTTCAGACAGGGATAGCAGCAACTCCTTTCCTCCCAGCACATGTGTGTGAAGTGTGTAGAGATCAAAAGACAAGGCAGAAATACCTATGTATTATTATAGACACAGGGATCAGATCTATGGTAAAAATCCAGCTAAAGCTTCAATGCCAGGAAGAGAGGAATAGATACATTTTGTCAGCCCATGCACTAAAAGTCAGAACCAAAAAAAGGTAGCTGTAAACAAAGCAAGCAGCTTGTACTCTGGCATATTTCCTTGTATCTGGAATTGGAAACAATACAGCAAAAATTATTCACTCTTAGATGAAAAGTACATAAATATAACAGACGAGCCCTTTTAGTAACTCACTGACAACAACTGCCTACTGACTGGATGTGTTTGGAGTATTCAGCGTGGATTCAGGAGAAACAAAGGGCCCTAGGACTCTGGGAATGTGTGCAAACATCTGGAGTGCATACAACCTATACCTGTAAACTTAACCAAACAAATCAGCTTGCTCTGCTCCTTATTTGAAACACTTTCCTTTTACAATGCATGGGAAAACCATAGCAATATCTGTTATACCATTTACGATTAAGAAAATCAGGAGGTAGACAGCTTAGATCTATAAAAGTGATTTGATATATTTGGCAATCCAACTTGGCCTGCCTGCAATGAGCTGTTAAATGAAATTTTGCACAGCCATGCCATCAGGCTTTATTCACTTGCCACATTTTATTCTGAAGGGTAAAACTGATGGCTAGGACTAATCATCTCAATCATTGCCAGGATTGTGTCAAATTTTGCGATGAGGTTGAACCCATCTTACACAGGGATGAGGTGAGTGTGATTCATAATAAAACAGAAATCACCAATCATATTGAAGAGAGAGGTGGCCTAAAATACCAAAAACTTCCCCTTTCTAGGGGTGCAGTAGATCAGCATTTTGAAGAAATGCAGGTGAGATATTTAGTGGATTTCTTTAAAAAATTAATAAAGTAGATACATAAAACAATGCAGGCTTTGGGTTGGCTTTTTTTTTTTTTTTTTTTTTTTTTTTTTTACTTCCAATAATTACTGGACAAAACCTTAGTTCTTCAGAGAAAGATTTTTCACATGATAGAGAGAAATGGCCACACAGATCTCCCTGGGAACAGCAAATCCACCAAAAGCAGTGCTGGGGTGAAGGCCATTAAAAGCTTTAAATCTATCACAGTTTTACCCAGGACTTTCTTTTTGTGGACAAGCTGCTGATTTTTTCTCATTTCTATTCCCCTCTCAGTTTCATGGACAACAGATGAAATGTAACTCCTCCTCCAGTACTTACAGATAAGAATAGGCATCAGAGTAGCATGATTCCAGCATTTGCAGCTGCAGTTATATATTTTTGTCACACATTGACTGATGGAACTGAACATAATGGTGGGATTCCTCAGTGCCATATATGTGACCATCACTACCTGTTCTGTGTGCTCAAGTGCAGAGTAGAGAAACAATTTTAAAAATAAGTAAATTATTAGTTATTAAAAGGGGAAGACTGAAGAGATTCCTTGGTGCTGTAGGGTTTTCCTTTTGTAAAACCCAGAAAAGACATCAGTGCCAGAAAAGAGTCTGGTTCACCCAAACTCCTGGTGCTGTTTAAACAATTTATTTCATCATTTCTTGCAGCCAACACTTGGTTGCATTTCTGTTTACATACTCAGCAGGGGCCACCACCTTTGGGAAGAAAGATGAGAACATACTCACATTATGGTATCTGTAAGATTCATTGAGTCTTTAATGATTTCCATGAAGAGTCTTGCTGTGAAAGCAATGAACAAAGTCAACAAAAGGTCCAGATCGGTATTCTTGTAATAATATTAAAATTACTAAAGAAAACTTGTAGGTGTCTGACAAAGAATTGAAAAGTACAACAGATTTATATATAATGCATCAGCTGATACTAAATGCAGCACATGTGAACAAGGCTGGGCAAACTGGTTCAGACTCTGAGTGTGTGGCATGTAGATGGGTGGCTCTTGTTTCACAAACAGATTTTCTTTTCCCAACTTGCAGTTTTAATGACAACAATACTCAAGACCCAGGCACAAAGAAGAAATATTGTCCTTAAAATCTCATGGGTTTAGCCACAGCAGCAACTAGAACATAGCAGTATTTTTTTTTTTTTAATAGAAACTTAGAGATAGCAAGAAATTCATTAAATTATATATACATATACAACTAGGCCCATGATAGGTAGCTAACTCAAAGTAACTTTTCAATGAATATCAGTATTTGGATGCTTTTACTTCACACTAAAACTTAACTTTTGTTATAAGATTTATTACCTTTTAAATTTTTTGATGACTTACATAAATCAATACTATGTAAGCAAGGATTTGTTGCTAAATAGTTCGAGTGTTTTTAAGCCAATTGGTTTGGTTTGATCTTGATAAAGTTACTGAAAAGAGAGAGAATGAAAACCCTCTCCAAACTGTACTTGATAGTATTGTGATGATTTCCATTACAGTGGCAACTGCAGAATCAAGCTATCTATCAATCAGCACCAGAAGAGGGGAAGGATAAAAGTAAAATTCTTTGCATTGTCCAGAAGCAGCCTCTGACAGTTCAATTAGGGATTGCTTGCTCTTGTTCAGGTAAATGTTCTCCCAAGTGCACCGTTTCAAAAGGACTCCTGAAAGGCATTTCTAGATAAGTGGGTGGCTCTCCACTCCTCCTTCTCAGATGTTTGCAGCTGTACAGGCAGGAAGTTTCCTTCCATTTCTTTCCTGCATCTCTGGCAGACAGCTCTAAATTCAGTCTCTTCTGCACCATATAGCTAGCAGAGTGACCTTCCACATAAATTTAGCCAGATTATTCTGTTTTCTTCAGTAGTCTCATCTCTTTTTTATTAGCCATGAGCATTTTGGGGTTCTGGCCCCTTATAATCTATTGTATATTATTTTGTTTCCTTACTACTTTTTTTTACCCTCTCACAGCAAAGTTTAATGATGCCTCTCAAGTCAGCAGGGTCAAATTTATTTATATGAAGTCAGAAATCCTGGCCTTATGCAGGATTCAGTGTCAGGAACAGAACAAATGGGCAGCTCTGCAATTAAAAGTGGCTGTCCAGGAGAGAGAACTAAACTTCTGAACTGGGGGGGGGTAAAGAATCTTGCTATCCTTTTACATGTTTACCCAGAAATTATTGCTTTTTCTGGAACCTAGTCTTATTGTAACAAAATATGATCTTTAGGGGGAATGGAAACTTTTTTGTATGGCAATAAAGGCAAAAATACAGCAAAAATTGACATTTTTATCCCTTTTCTCTGGAAATTTTAAACCAAACATGTCTATGAATTCTCTCAGAATGTCACTTGCTGGTACACCAATGAATTCACCAAGTCTGACAACTCAATGAAAACATTAACAACTCAGCATGGGTTGTTTTCAACTGAAATTTCCCATGCTGACTGTGAACCACTGCATGCAGATCTAGATGACTGGATTAAAAAGCCAAAACAGGGAGTTGTGTTTTCACTGGCAAAATCATCAGAGTAACAAACACAAAGCAGCCACAAGCCTTTCAGTTTCCAAAACACAGCAAAAGAAAAAGCAGTAAGAATAGGGAGATACAGAAATCCTGACTAAAGAGGAAGCTGTGCCTACACTTACATTTAGGCCATGATACCACAATATTACTGATGCCCCAGGACTTACACACTCTTCCAATTTCTATCTTTGCAATAGGATCAATTATTCCTTGACAGCACTTAGATGTTTTCTTTTAGTATAAAATATACCTTGTCAAATACAAAAATATACTCTTTGGCTACCCTAAAACTACTGGGATGCATGGGTCATTACTGGTGGCAATTTTTTTGTTTGGGAAAGAGAAGGAGGGGGTGTCTTTTCATTCTGGTGATCCCCTTTTTAATTCCTCATAGCTAATAATAAGTGGGATTCTTAATTTTATCCCACTTATTTCTGTGTTCTGCTTTTTCCCCCCATCCATCTCTGTCTGTCTTCAATTTTCTGTCATTAAAGAGGGAGAGCTCTTGAGCACCACCACACCTGAAAAACACACAGACATTTATATGAGCTCAGAGCTTTTCTTTCACAAAACAGAAAGGAAAACGTGTGACACTAATGTGATATTCAGAAGGCAGCACAGCTTATTTTATTTGTCTCTTACTATCGATTCCTTTATCCTTGGTCTGATTTGGTTAAGTTCTTCAGGCCCATTGTTAAGCACAGCATAACCCACCTCCTCCTGTCCTGACCCTACACAGAATAATAATGAGCATGTCCTTGAGGGAGCAGAGACAAAGTTCCTTTGGTGGTATTTTATGTTTGAAAAAGGAAAGAAAGGAATAACAAATTCTTTAAATTCTTTGGCGTGTCTTCCCTGTTGTTGCCATACCCATGCTGATTTCTGAGTGAGGTACTGACTCACTTCCAAAATCTGAGATTCCTGCTAGCTCCCAGGCCAAGTGGGATGCACTTGGATACCCTCATTTTCCAGCTGCAGACCTCTTTATGCTGCCAGGCACATCATTTTGATAGCTTGTGCTCAAAGTCACCTGGTGAACTACAAGAGAAGACTGAAGTAAATGCATTTCAGCTAAGGTGCTAAGGACACTTTACAGTTTTAAACATCCAAAGATGCATGAGGACATCTGGTTTGGTTTTTTTTAAACAAAACAGTGGCTGGTTAAGAGAACCAATTTGACTTTAAAGAAGATTGGCATAGACTCTTGACACATATTTAGTCCAGGCTACAAATAAAAAAATCAATCACAGATTTAAGCTTTGAATCACACCTGACACCACCTGTGTAAACTTTGAAACCCTGAGCCCACCTGTTGCATAGGTGCAGCCACTGCAACCACTGCAATGTTAATTGCCTACGTAAAAGTTATTGTTTGGCTGATTAAGTTCTTGCCTCCTATAACTTTTTAAAAAGCAAAAAAAAATAGAAAAAAAAGAAGAATTTATCAAATTCAAAAAGGTCCCTTTGAGGAAGACAATTCTGTCACATCTATCAATGCCTATAAGAAATATGTTTGACTGAACAGCACAAACCAAAATTATCTTAGAAAAAAGAAAGCTTTGGTAAAAAAAAGGTGCCCAAACTCTCATGTAAATGCTACCAATCTAACCTTGATGCCCACAATTCTCTGAATTCTCTGTGTCTACTGGCAGCTTCCTGAGAGCAATTATTTTAACAAAGACACCATTTCTGCCCCAGGCCTTCATTGTATGATCTGTATGAAGCACACTTGCCCTCTTAAGAACACCCATTTCCAAAGGGATAAAGTTATTCTAAGTCATCCTAAGAACACCCATTTCCAAAGGGATAAAGTTATTCCACAACAAAAGGGAGAATAAGACACTTGGGCCAAGTAGTTGCTTCACTATTAAATGAAATAATAATATTAATAGCAAGGCAAGTGCTCAGTACCTGGTCCGAAACACCCTTAAAATGGAAGCAGGTGCTTCACATAAGGGTGATAGTTATTTAGGCTGGAGAAGAGCAGAATAATGATCCCTGCTCATGGGAAAAGGGCCTATGCTGTGTTTTGCAGCAGAAGTCTGAAAATTTAACTCTAGATTGAAAGGAAGAATTGCAACAGCTGAAGCTAAAATAAAAAAAAAAAATCAGTCTTCCCAAACAAAATCAGTGCTGCCCACAGAAAACATCAGGAAAGGCTGTGTTTGCCCACAAGATGTGTCTGCCCACACCAGCAGGGGTTTGAGACACACAGGAGCACCAGGTTTGGTTCTTGGAAATGGATGGACCCTCTCCTGCGCACATTTTAAACACTTTTCCTGTTAAGCCTGTATTTTATTAGAAATCTTCACTCCTATTCCTATGGAAGACCTATCATATTTATAAGGTTGCAATTTAAGCAGTTTTGCCTCTCAAAGGAAGTTTTATGTCCAACATTAATTCTGCTGAATCCATTTCACTAAGAAAATGAGTGATACATCTGCCAACTTCCATCAGCAAAAGAATTACTTTTTTCATTCTCCTTCTTTAATATAATTTGTGTTAGTCAGTTACAGAGTTATGGGTCTTCAAATATTTCATAAGTATTTTCAGCAGATTTTTAAGGATATTTTTCATAGCATATTCTACACCAAGTATTCATAAGACATGAAATTACTTCACTTCCCAGCAACACAGGACATCAGGAATCACACCAAAGTTGCCCTTGTAAAAGCTTGTTTAATAGAGAGAAATGAGGATACAAAAGTCTCATAACGTGATTCATATAATAATCAGCAAGTCAGGAAAGGGCACTTTCAAAAAGCATGTACAGGTAACAACATGATGCAGATAAAGGGCCTTTGGCTTCTCTGAAGCCTGTGTTACCCTCCCACCTCACACACTGGTATCAACAAGAGGTTTTGGCAAGCAAAGGGATTTTTCTGAAACAAAAACATCAACCTGATCTGTGATAAAGTTACAGTATTATTCTATCCACCTTGTGTGAACATCATAAAAGTAACAAACACATACAGTTGAAATATAACCAAAATGCAAAACACAACTAATATTTGTTATACAGTATTTGATGTGTTTCAAATACTTTCCCAAGTTCTGTAGTTATCCACCTTTTTCAAAGGAGAAAGTGTTGTTTGTATTTTCACTTGTAAAGAAGGTATTTTAGCTTCCATTCTTTGTACATGAATTATTCATTGCTAGGTAAAACATCAGGATCGGCTGCATTTCCTTTCCCCAGAAGATACTTTAGTTTTAAGAAAATGAGAGACCCTCATTGAAGTAGACTTAGAAGCACCAGTCTCATTACAGTATCTTTTCAATCCACAGAAGACAAAAGAAAAAGGATAATATTTTGGCCTGCAATGTGTATATGTTTTATACATACGCACATATATATGCATATCTTGGTTTTTTTCTTGCACAATATCAGCAGCAATATTTCAGTATCTAACTTATGTCCCAATCAACATTCTTACACCCTAACTACAAAGTAGTAGGTATAAATATGGAGAACAGATTTCAAGAGGAGTAATATATTGTTTTCCTCCTTTTATCAAAAGGCCTAGAAATGTAGAAAATCACCAAAACTATTAAGAATTGATTTAATGTTGCTGTAATTTAAAAACAAAGCTTCACAAATAGGTCCCAAAACTTATAATACCAATCTGTGTATTGTCAGAGAAAAATTAATTTGCTTTCCTTTATTTCGTTGTTTTTTTTTTTTTCTCTCTTGTAAAACCATCAGCAATGTTAGATCTGGCAGCAGTTCTAAGCTTATTTGCTAGATTCATATTTCTTGAAAGTCATTACATGGATTTCTCACATCCTCACTGAAATGCTCTGCTTCTCACTCAGCCCTCTCATTCCACAATGGGCAATTTCCCATCCCTGTCCTTCAACATGCTGCATTTGCCTGCACTTGACCATTAGCCTGCAAGCAATAGGGCTTTTTAGTGCCACTTTGGACATTAAACAATTACACAGGATGAACATTTACTTTATGCCTAGATATTACTTCCCTTAGAAAAATCACTCCAGTAAGACCCATCCCTATTAGCAGTATTTGTCAGAGGCCAGTGCTCACTGACCAGGCTCTTTTAGATATTTTAAAAGTATAAGGTGTCCTGTTTAATAGAAAATCTACAGATTTGGAGACAGTCAGTGTGACACCACATTTCTGATTTGGTGGAATGGCACAAAATATCTTGCATAAAGGTAGATTATACTTGAAGATAGAGATATATGTCAGCTGCAATATGCAATTGAATCACAGCTCCAGGGTGATTGCCAGAACAGGCTCTGTGTCAGGATGCTGGGCAGCCCATGTCACTGTGAAGGAGTTCATGGGTTGAAACAGCTCAAGCCTCTTGCTCTCTTCAGTTTTTACCCTCTTATGTTGGTTTTAGGGGTCTATTGGCAAATCAGAATATATTAGCTGTTTTTTCATATTTTTTCATTCTTTAGATTCTTGTGTAGAGGAAGTGAAATCCTTTGTCCATCATTGTGGAAGAGGTTTTACAGTGACTTCTGTGAGCCAGAGAGAAGTTGGATAATAGGATCCATGTTTACCCCTGAAAGAATTTTCTACCAAGGTCATTAACATAGAAACCAAGAAAGAAAGAAGGATAAATAAGAGAAATGTGCAACTGTTGAGTCCCATAAGCGCTTTGTTAGTCTCTCATGACCAATGAGTAAAGTGTAAACTTCTGAGTTTTCTAAGAATGGATACAAAGCATGCATGCTATAATAAAAACAGGTTTGAAGCCTTCTGAAAATGGAGTGTTGCTTTGTATTGTGACAGTCCCAACTATGACATATTATTAACAAGCAGCATTCCCTACCCATATATTCCCATGGTGTCACTTTGCCAGGGAAGAAAGCACAAGGCAAGCCACCGTAATTTTATTTCTGAGTATTTGAATTATTATATATATATTTAGCTATATAATTTCTAAGAGAAATATCTGGTGCATTCATTAAACACTGATAATGTATATCTAATATACCAGATGAAAGACAGATTGAAACGTATAGCAGAGCACATTATTTTGCAAAGAAAATTAACACATTTCATTCAATGTTAGCATGCAGAAAACTTTAAACTCCTCTGGCATCCAGCTCAGTTTAACTAAGAGAACCAAGAACTAGCCCTTTGTTAAGAATGGTAAAAGACTAAGAAACTTACGAGCAGGAAAAAAAAAAAAAAAAAGTCTGTTGCTTTAAGGACTGCTTTACCTAAGAGCTATTAGCAAGAGTAAAATTATCCTGTCTCTCACTCCACACTTTCCACCCCCTTGTGAAGTTGGGTTTAGTACCCCAGAGCTAACCTGTGATTAATGAATTTCAGGGTCTGTATAGCAAATCTGGAGAAAAAATCTAGGGCCCAGTGAAAACAAATCAAGTTCTGCAAACGGAAGCACAAGTATTATGGCAATATTTTCTTGAAATACTTATGAAGTTCTGTACTTCCAATGTAAACACAGCCACCACCAGCCTTAATAATGACTAGATGTAGTTTGCACTGAAAGGAGATTTATAGCAGACAACCTCACCAAGTCAGAGAGCATATTCCTGAAAATCTTTGAATTTGCAGGTAATGACAGAAGAGGAATTAAACCTCACACTGCACGACTGAAAGCCAAACAAGAATTGTTTCTTATTTTCAGTTGAACAATGAGGAGTTGGGCTTGGACTTCTAATTACAGACCAGCTGTCCTGTGTGAGCAGTAGCAAATAACACATCCTGCACTCAGCTGGCCAGAGCCAGCTCAGGCTGTGTCTCATTTTGACAGGAACTCTGCTCCATCAGGAACATAAGAGCGTTCAACTCCGTGGGACAATCCACATCCAAGGCAGTACAATTTGGTTTACACTGAGATCTAAAATTGTGAAGATGGCTGTGTGTTAGCTCCAGTCCACCACACCACTATCTGAAATATCACCCAAAACCACTGGGGAAGTGCGTCTAAAGCATCACTTTTAATACTTGAAGTATGGCTTTCTAGAAGACAGGAAAGATTTATTAACTCTTAAACAAGGTCCTTTTATTTCACTTTGGTTCTTAACTTTTTAAAATCAAGGGCAAACCTGTCTGAGACCTTCTTTATACTACCAGAAGGACATAAAGATAATAATGTTCAGGCAGGAGAAAAACAAACAAACAAAAAGGTGTTCTTCTATACCATGGATATATTGAAACTACCCAAAACATTTCCAAGTTTTTCTAATTATCCTGGTCCAACATTTCTGTAATTTCATTAACTCATGGTAATTGTTCTGTTTCTTTTATTATTTGCATTTGCTAATTGCTAAAGGGGGAAGAGAAAGGAAAAGCAAACCTTATGTCTTATGGAAATAAGGCACTTGCATGCTTTGTTCCAGTTGTGATTTAGCAATGTCTTTAGTGCAAAAAATACAGAAAGTGCACGTGAAAATCTATAAACTCTAATTCATATACTTGCATTCATGTGACCTATTTTGTACTTCACAAGCATAAATTTTGTGCCTCTGCTACATGTCCATTAGCACTGAATTTTTTTTATGTCTCTTGACTCATAGATAATCATCCAACAACCAAGCCTCCATTGTCACCTGCATTTTTTAATACCAAATTTCAGAGGAAGTGAGATCTCTTTAGGACTTCCCTGTTAGATGATTTCATTACTTGCAATTCCATGCTGTTTTTAAAAGCTATCTTGCAGGTAAAAGCCACTTGTTCTGCTGCCTTTTTTTCACTAATTTTTTTAGACATTCAAAACATGCTGATTTCTTTACCCATTCAGATCACAGATATAAAGATGATGATTTTCTACTCAATCTTCCTACTCCAGCTGTGAGACATATTTCCCACAAATGCTTTCTAGTGTCAGTTTGAAATTTGCTGTGTCAGTAACAATTCCTGCCAGTAATTTTCTGCTGCTAAATATTCAAAGACTAAACAGTGAACAATCTATACAAATGAACAAATTTTTAAAATTAGCATCAGGAGGAATTCTTATGGTTCTCCCCTAACAGAAAGAAATTAAAGTGTTATGGATATGTGCCATTCCTTACTCAACAATGAACAAATGAAATTCTAACACACCATTTTGAGCACTGGCAAAAGTCAGTGAAGAGGGAAATCCACACTGCAAAGTGACCAGCACAGAATGAATGTCCAGATACAAACCAGCTCAGAACTTTTGCAGATCACAATATCTTTTACTGAATAATTCACATGTCCCCACTATACATTGAAACAGGAGATTTAAAGGAAGCATTTCTCATTAGAGAAAAGAAAAAGTTCTGGGCAAACAATTTTTAAAGCATAAAATTAGCTTGACAGGCTGAAGCATTGAGTGATTAGTTTATCTCAATTTCATCTTTACATTTACATCATATATATTCAATAGTGTTAGTGATTTCTTTTTCCCCAGAATTAAATGCTTTGATCCATTTTGTTAATGGGCCCATCAGTAGTATCTTAAGAATATAAAATTAGTCATTGATAGTTTAATAGGCAATAAATCATTTAGTGACTCCATATGCCAACTATATTTTACTCTTTCAAATTTAGGTGGTCAGTCTCATGTCCATTTAGTGGTTTTGAACCACCAAAATGAAAAGGGAATGAAAACAGAAAATTATTTTTGAAAATTTTTGGTAGTCAATCTAGGCTCTATGAACAAATATCCACTTAACAAATTAGAGTTCCTAATTATCAGCTTCATTCTTTGCTGTTATCAAAGTGATCAAGATTTGAATTGCATTATCAGCCTAATTATCTAGTAATAAAATAATGTCATACTAATGAGCATCATCCTGCTGTTAACCAGGACCCGCAACTCTGAGAAAGTCTGCAGAAACTTAGGTTTCAGTTCAGTGCCTTGCAAAGAGCATTAAATAAGTTCACCCAAAAAGGAAATCAGTGTCAGGGGAAAAAAGGGTTTAAAAATTTAGATTTTAGTTGTACTTGACAGCTTGAAGAGGTAATGAGTTTCATACCTTTAGAGATTCTAGTTTTGGAGCAATACATTTCACTCCTGGCAGAATTAATAGATGGCTCACTCATTTGTCAGGATGAATTTTCCATTCCAATGCTACTCTATTGAAACAGCCCCACAAAAAGACCAGCATGGATATAGAACTCCCAACACTGTTTGTTTTTTTTTTAGCAGCCTTCTTCAGAGGGCAAAGTACAAAACCAGACACAATGGAGTTTAATGGAGCAGCTCTCCGCCTTCTCCTAATTCCTGAACCTGCATGACTATAAATCAAAACTTGTCAAGAGTTTGAGCTTATGATCAGGGGGTGCAGCTCAAACCAGTGGCCACTTCAACCCCCTGCTCTTAGAACAGCCTGCCAAGGCAGGAAGCAAGCTGTTGTATCTCAGCTTGAGGTTTTCAAGGGACAATGCCATTACATTCTCAGGAATTATAGCTCATTCCTTAGCATAAAATAATTTCCTTCCTCTCTTCAGAAATATTATACTATAACAGTACTTCTAAATTGAAACTTATCATGAGTTGCCATGAAAAAATTAGAAAAGTAATTGATGCATTAGGTAATTTATACAACTACATCCCAGGATAGGACCTCAGTTTTCGTGTTTGCTAAAATGTCTTTACTGCGTGTTGTATAAAGAGAGTAAAATTAATTTTGATCTCAGACCTCTTATTTTAAACCTTTTATAAAGTCCACCAAGGATGCAGACAGAAAAATAATTACATACATCAAGTATTATACCTCTAGGATAGCCAAAGTAAGGCAAATTCATTTTTCAATTCAGTTTCAGTTTTGAGTGTTTTGAGTTGCACTAGCATATTCTAGTGCAACTCTCTTTGTGATTTGTGACTTTGGTAGAAAGAACTAATAGGATTTCTATTCTAATAAGGTCATTCTGTACTTGCCACCACAATAACTGGGAAACATTACAGTAGATCTAAGTAGTGAGGCAAAATTACTTCATTTTATAACATAAAGATTAACCTGTATCAAATACTACACATGCATTTTCCTTACATGCTGTGCATGGTGACATATGTAGCATTCTTTCATGTTTGCTTATCCAAGAAAACTGACATTCAAACAATGTATTTCCTCTTGAACATAGATTTTTTAAGACATCATTCCTTAAGTAGGTATTAGATTTTAGAGTGTTAATTATAAATTGAAATACAACAAATTCTATTTATAAATAAATAGAATTTATTTATAAACTCATTTATAAACTACTGAGAACTGAGATGTAAGATTGAGATCAACTCTTGCCATGGTTCCTCTTCCCCTGTACATGAAGGACTTGGATAGATTTGGTCTAGCAGAGTAGCCTACAATATTGAACCCTCACAAATTAAATTCCATAGAAGACTGCAAGTCTGGTTCAACTTAAACCCATTTTAATGGATTAAAAAAACCTTGCCTGTCTGTCTGTCTAAATAACCTTCTAACACCATGTCTCTTCACATACTTCTGACACTCCAGAAAACATTAGTTTATACACACAAGGCTGACTGTGCACCAGGAGAGACCAGGAGTGCTCACAGAGGAGCTGGAATGGACAACTACAACAATAATTCTTTGCAGTTATAGAAGCAAAAAAGAAAAAAAAAAGGCATAATTTAAAAGCCACCCATGCAACTCTCTTGGGAGCATTAAACTCTTTTACCCTTCTCAAAATTCTTAGAAATTACTCTTAGGATTAATATTTTGGGAAATGCATTCCAGGTGTTTTGAGGATTCCATCCCTCCCCAGCCCTCCACCAAAAGCTGTCTATTCATCTTTTTATGATCCTGAAGGCCTTAAGGTGATGCTCTTCCTCTGTGACTGAGTGTTTGAAACAGAGGAGAGAGACACACAGGATACAGAAGAGCACCATAAATCACACTCCTCTGCATATCTTTGGAGCTTTGAGGATTGGCAAAAGAATATTGGGCAGCACCAAAATTTTTGTGAATCTAGCTTCACATATACTAGTAAACAAAACCTCGCTTTTTTAATGAAAACTTTTTGTTTTGAGATGGACTTTATTAACTTGTAACCCTCAGAATGCTGAAGAGGACGACAGTATACTAATTAAGCCTGATCCACTTGAATTGAAACCAATTTTTGTTTCATTATTTATCTCTGGTAATGGAATGCATTGTTTAAGTTTACAATGAGCTTAAAGACATAAGTACTGAATGATGCATACTCAGATCCACATACTGAAAATTCTGGGGAAAACCAATTCATTTTTGTGATCACAGAAGTACAAGAGTTGAATTGCTAAGCAAAAGCAAGAGCACTCCTAAATGCAGTGAAATAGGAACCTTTTCATTTCGGAGAGCATCTCCAGGGAACACGTGAGTGAGCAGCACACCACCCTGATTGGAGACAATCAGTTTGAGCACGCAAACACCAATTGTGAGCTTTAACTCCTGCTCCTGTCCTCTCTGCTGCACAAGCACCTCTCTGGCAGATCACCTCCCTGCGATGAGAGGCCAGCCAAACACAGCTGGGTTGCTGCACACAGATTCACTGAATACTTTCTCTTGGCTTTTTCCAAGTGAATTTCAATCTCTAAGTTTTACTAGAAAGCCCCAGGTTGAAAAGAAAAACAAAACAACACAAAACAAAACAAAACAAAACAAACAAAAACACCAAAAACAAAAAAAAAAATAAAAACCAACAAAAAAAAAAAAAAACCACAAAAAAAAAACACCCTATCAATTATACTGACTTTCTTTGCATGTTTATATAATGCCACAGAGGTTTCTTGATTTGAGCTCAAAACCCTCCAACCCAGACATGCTTTGAACTAAGGAAACATGCTTTATTTTTCTGTGAACATTGATTTACAAAAAAAAAAATTCAATTAGCACTGTATGTTTATACATAGGAGAAACCAGGAAATGAGTTTGGTTTTGCATGTCTGCTTATTAAATATACATTCAGTTTAGAGAAGTGGGAGGGGGAGAGGTGATTTCTGAGAAGTTTGAAAAGACTAAGAGAGAAAATTAATTTCAGCACAGTTCTAAGGCTGCAAGGAGCTACCCAGGAGAATGAAATTATTGCAACACTTCCCTCTCCTTTTGGTCATTTTAATTAGTCTTCCATGACCTTTCACAGTTAAAGGAGATTTTGTTGTTTTGTTTCCCATCTCACTCATAGAAGTGAGTGAATTTCTGAGGACTGAGTCCTGTGTGCCAAAGCACAACACAGCATCATCAGCAAATGAAGGGGTGACATTCCTGCAACACCCAGCTGAAAAATGCACTAAACTCAGAAAAGAATAAAACAGGACAGCAGAAGGCAGCTCAGCAGGATCACACAGAAATCCAATCAATTCTTCTGCAGGATTCTAGCATTTTTTAGTAGGGGACATTAAAAACTCACTTTCTGAAATTTCCTTCGAATGAGAGAAGGATCCAAAGGTCTGATTTCAGAAGTAGCTGCCCTGCTAAGCTGAGCCTGGAACAGTTTGAAACCCTCCACCAACAAGACAGAAATTTGCAGCTGACCATTCATTGAGAGACTGAAGATAAATGTCAACAGGCTTGCAGACTTTGATGGTTTTGGCATCCAGAGCAACAATTTCAAGCAAACATATCTGTGCAATGGTTCTAATGCAAATATTACCCAGTCCTCTCCACCTGAAGTGCCTATTGGCAATTCTCTGAGTATTTCTCCACAATCTTTTTATACACAGCCTAAGGACTCCAACAAACTCTCCCTTCCCCTTCAAAGGCTTGTTAAGTATGTGATGAATAAATCTGTCACTTCCAATTCTAAACTTACCTTCTGTTTTGATTGCTGCAGGATCTTGTATCCATGGCAACTTTTCAGCACTCAGAATCGATTAGAGAAGTGATTGGTTTATCTAAACAGCCGTGCTGACGGAGGCAAGTGGTTTTTCTGAAATAGCAACCCTGACAGGTACTGTAAGTTCCCTTGACCAGTTAGTTTTCCAACACAGCAAGTAATGAATTCTCAAAGAGCACACTGTGGTCAGCTGAATGCTCAGTTCATTTCTCCTCTCTAAAACAGGTCACAAATTGAATACTCTGTAAATCAGTATCTGCATTTCTGATTGATATGTCCTGTCCTGTTCTTAAGCAGAGCACCAGAGTGTAGTGATATCACTGGAGACAAATGCAGTTCAGACCTTCAAATACTTCTTGTTTTATTTGCTTTGGAATTTAGGACAATCAGATTTATTTATTAAAAGATTTAGCCATCAAAAGTTTTCAGTCAGGCACAGATGAATGTTTAAATTAATTACACAGCATGGAAGCCAAATTTACCAAGAAAGTGTCAAAAGCACGGCTACAAATGGAGGAATGTGAGGCAGAGCAGCACTTACAAAGCACAAACCTCTTCTCAAAGTGTTTCAAGTTCTACGGAATGTCTTTATTCTGCGTGTTTTTCAGTGTATAAAGAGCTCTTAATTCACGTAGTACATGTGAAGTCTCTTGGGACTAAACATTAAAGACCTTGAGCACACACTGGAATTTATAGTGATTAATGTGGTAACACATCTTGTAAAGTCTACAAAGGCACACGTTCAAAAAATAAGGAAGTGCTTGAGGGGACGGAGTCAATTCTTTAGGGCAATAAATGGGCATGAAGCAGCTTAGTGGGCTTTACAGGACAATATATTCAGATCTGAAAATGGCACCTAGAGAAACACTATAACTTCAAAGTAAAATGTTATAGATTAAAGTACAGAGGAGGATTTCAACCATAATTAAAACTGTCTTGCTTTGAAGACAGAAGCTTAATCTGCCATCGATATTAATGATATCAATACTGGCATGAACCAAGCAGGATGTGAACTATTTTGTTAACATAGGGGTTCTATGCAGATTTTCTGGGCAAAAGCTCAGGATTCCAGGTGCAAGAGCATTCATGTTGCAGTGACTCCTGCCAGCTTCACCCAGGGAACAAATGAAACAAGTCTAAGCATGAAGTAGCTGTAATAGGATGCCTGACACCAAACCATCTTCATTCAGATGGTCTGACAGCTGAACAAAAGGTTTGCAATGCATCTGATAATCTCTACCTCGGCCATTCTTCTGTGCTCCCAGGCTTGGTAGTATTTACAAATGCATGAACAATGAATACTGAGAGATCATTTAGCAAATAGTGTAAATATTATTTTTGGTCTGAAGAATGGAGAAGATTTTCTTTTTTGCTTCACCGATGCAGAGAGCTCTTGTGATAACACTTACAGTACCTCAGCAACCATGTTATAAGCATCAGGCTATTAAGATTATGCTGACAGGGTGCTGAAAATATGAAGTCTCCAATAGTGGCAACTGTGTTTTGAAGGTTTCAAATCCTCTCCCTGAAGTGCCAGGAGATGGGACAAAGAGAGGGTAGATCAAAAAAATTCAAAGAATGAATGGTGAAAGGTGAAGAACAAATGCTGAAGTGGTCTGAGTATCCTTTTCTCTCCCAGGTCTCCTGTGGGAGGAGAAGCAGCTCAGAGGAATCAGATTCTTTAGTTCTGTATTTTGGAATAGGAGATTCCCATACAAGTGTATGAGGTTACTTATTATATTTATATTATTATAATGTTATTAGACATTTGCAAAGAAGTAGAGCATCGGAGTGACAATTAATTACCTTTCCCTCTGTCCCATATTTCCCCACTTTCTTAATATGTTTTTCCTTTTACCACTGCTATAGTATACTGGTCTTCTTCATAAAAGACCATGGTGATCAGTGGGTGCAAGTTATTTTGTTTTCTTTGTTCATTAAATGTGGCTGTAACTTAAACATCTCTTGCATGGTCAGCTGGCAACGTGTGATATTTTCCCCCAAAAACAAAGATTGTACATTTGGCCATCAAAACCACAAACTGAAAATTGCAATCTTGATTAAGCAGACATAGTTTAATCTAACTTCAAATATACACTAAGAGTTCTGAGCATCTTCTTAATTTTTCTCCTTTTAAGAGACCTCCATTTGACTATCTGACCTTGAAGCATTATTGACAACACTGACATAAGAGTAGGACTAATACAATGGTTCAGCAAGGAATAGATTTATAGATTTTAGTTCAGTGTGCCAAATTTATCCATGTTTTAAGAATGAAAGACACTGAAAATAGAAGAAAAAACAACATCAGTAGTATGATACTAAGCATATCAACACTAAAACAAGACTTCAGAAAAATTAAGGGAAAAATATTGATGTCTATGAATGCCTCCCATGTTATTTAATATCTAATTTTGTGCTGATAATTAGAAACTAGTATTTAGATTGTTAATTTACACTGTAATACTTACCAATATTTCAGATTTTTTCCACACCTATTGCTTTGCACTGAATATAACCAAGCAGGCATTAATCCATTTTTTAAACATTGCTGCAGAGAGAAACAACCTTCTTTGTCAATAGAGGTTACCAGCATGGACATACACTCCTTTCCCAATCATGGGGCACTTGCTCCTCTTCTGCTTTGAGGTTTTTAGAGGCACATGAACTAAATCCACCTGATTTGTCCAACCTCAGAAGGGCAAGAGGACTGTATTTTTTCCAGCTTTTATTGAACTTTACCTGTGAAAAATAAAAACCCAACAAATTCTTTTCCCTCAACCGCATAAAACCTTGAGCACACATCAGCTCCACCTGAATTTTAAATAAAAAGTTCTAATAGCCCCATATGAAACTTTTCACACCTTTGCTTTGATTTGCCAAATTTAATATAATATTAAGTCTGGATACCAAACTTTCTCCTCATTACTTGAGATATGAGAAAGAGAAGACCTAATTCTAATTGTATTTCCAATGTAATTTTATTTATTTATTCTCCTCAACAAAACTTAAGGCACCTTTGGGGGCTGTTAAACCACTCTTACACACACAGCTGTTCAGAGATTTGGATGTGCACCAGAGAGCTAAACTTTAAAGCTGACACATTCAGAGGTGGGGCTCCAAGATTGCAATAAACTGTGGAAACCTTTAACTCCAAAAACACAGAGTGCACATCATCCTTGGGTAAACAAGACAACCTGACACACTGCTGCACAGACGAGCAGGTAAAACAAATGTTGTCATCAACAACATCCTCTGCTAAACCTCTTACTCCTGACAGATTTCCATTTTTCACAGAAACAAAAACCACTGGCCAAATTACTCAGGAAAAGGCCCACCCAGAATGAGGCATGATGTCTCCCTGGTACACATCAACATCCTTCAATCAGTTTATTAAAGGAGGAGAAGACAGCAGAGTTAAGATGTCATTTCCTCGAGTCTCCTCTTTGCCCCTGGGTAAGAAAGAGAACCAAGGCAGAACCTGAACTCATTTCCCTCAACCTACAACACAATGGTTAATCCAGAGAATCCAGAAATGTACAGGAATTATATCCAGTAATTTGAGATTACCCATGCATGCCTGCAGCCTACCAAAAATGTGGGCAACAGGCAGGATTTCTCTGTGCATGTGTGTTTAGAAAAGGTTAAACCCACAAATTGATGCAGTTAGCACATGGGTGGCAGAGAGAGAAGTTGTGTTTTAAAACTGAGAACAAAAGCCATTCTACTAAAAAGAGTCTCCAGCTGTTTAATAGCCGAGGTGTAAACCAGCTCATTAACAAAAAAAAGATCAAAGTCTTGGAGCAACATCATTTCCCACCTCTCTCCCTCTAATACAGATTAATGAAATTCTGCCTCCAGCTGGCAAATGGACACCACAGCAAACTCCTGATGCAGTCAAACAATCTGGACATCTGACACACCACAAAGCTCTGGCACAAGCCATTGGCCTCAGAGAATGGAAGATTTTCAGTAAATGAGAGACTTCGCACATGGAATTTTTTGCATACTCACATAAACATTGTTCCTACTTGATGGCTTCATATGAAATGTGTGGTTTAGTATTTAGAAAACTTAGTGTGGTTTAGTGCTTAGAAAAATTACATATATCTATAGCTGCCTGGTTTTTGAGGTAGAGAGTAAAAGCTAGAGGAATGGTATTGGGGGAAAAAAAATGTATTAAAAGAAGGCACAACTATTTTTATGGGCTACCCAAAACCAAACCCGGCCGAGCAGGTTGGGACTGTGTTGGTATAACATGAACTGCAAATATTCAGTTTTATTGAAAGTAATTGAAGAAGACAGTCCCCACAATTATCTCAAGGAAATTTTTGTGTTGTTGTTCTGAGCTGAAAACTATGTTTTATAGACAGCTTCATATTCATAATTTTCTTTTTTTCTCAGACAGAACAGAGTTAATTTTATAAGACACTTTGAACAAACAGTAAAATCCTAGGTGACCTTTTGGGAGAAAATGACCCTTTGAATTTTACTTAACAGAACATGTTAGAGCCTGATTTAGGACTATTGGGAGAACAGAAGAGCATTTCTCACAGCACATCTCACAGTACTTTGCCAACAGAGGTGGCTTTTTCTCATCTCACCTCAAGGGTTTCTATCCCTCCGTTTCCCCACTGGGCAATGGAAGCTCCTCCAGCCCCATAACACAAGAGATTTGGGGCCATCCAGCCCCATAACACAAGAGATTTGGGGCCATCCAGCCCAGGGCTCTGCCTGCTCAGCCCAAGGCTCTACACTGCAGCAGCTGCTGCTGCTTCACCAAATCCAGGTATTAAATTTGAGCTTGTAAGTTTTTGGGGACAATTGATCTAACCCAACAAGATGTGCAAGAACATGTCTAACTAATCATGAGAATAGCCCTAAATAGTCAAGAATTAACTGAGGTTAGTAGTGGCTATGGCCACTACTTAAATGCAAGTGTTTTCCTATTTTTGCTGCTCACAGCCCTATGGCCACAAAGACTCCAATTGGTGACACCCATTTGGTAGTAAATTGGACCCACAAGCTACTCCTAGGATGGACTGGAAGATTAAACCTCAGCATTTATTCTTCCCTCACTCATAGCAATACAAGGCAGAAATACAAAATACATTTACTGAGTAACAGCACAGTATTCATCTCTTTGATGTATATTAAATAGATATTACATGTCTCTTTATATCAATATTTTGCCACTTCAATTACCATTTTTCAGAGTTATTTCAGTTTCTCAATCTGTTGCCTAAATACATATATATATTGCTTTCACATCACAGATTTCTTAAAAGTAACAGCCAAAAGGTAAAACAGATACTGTCATCCTTGAAAGGCCTCAACAGTCAGTAATGAAAGTTCAAAGAAATAGTTAAGTTATAATAGCAATAAAACAGTGATCTGTAAATTCTCTAGTTTTACTGGGTAGTTAAAGACCTATAACCCTTTAAAGATTATAAGCCATATATAATTTAAAGTTACTTACTAAATTTTTAGCCATTATCCATTAATAATGTAATTGATTAACTATATAAATATTTTCACAACTTATTGGTCCTAAAAAATAATTAGACATCAACTGCAAATGGGTAGCTTCTAACAAATCAAATCTAAAGAAATTTCAAAAATAGTTCCCTAAAGGTAAAAATGTATCTCCAAACTGACAAATTAAAAAGAAGAATGATAAATTATGGTGGTCCAGTTTTTGCTAGGAGCAGCAGCAAATCTGGACATGGTCAAGAGAAGGATTAGGTCAATTGAAAAAGTTATTCTTTGGCAACACCTTTTGACAGAGGGAACACTTGTGCTTAGGCATCTTATCAGGGAGTGACACAGCAGATCCCAAGATACAGAAGAGGGCTTGGGTATGCTCATGTTCTGCACAATGCTGTGTTCATACCCAAAATGAAAAACACAAGGGTTCATCAAAAAAGCTCCAAATAGAAGTTCCTGCTATATTTAGTTGGATTTACTAGAATTCATGCCTACTCTAATTCTCTAGACTGTCCTTGTGGGCAGAAGGTAGCAATGACCTTTGCATCTTGAGGGCAAGGGAACAGTTTCCACAAACTTCTGGCATTAGTACTGAGCAAACAGAAGGGATCAGACCCCTCTCACATAAGCACACAGCAGATCCACACACTCATACAAATGAAGCATGTATTCTACAGCAGGATTCACTTTTTTTTTTTTTTTTTTTAACAGTCAGGACACACATTGGAATTGCAGTCATTCGTAGAGGAGGAAATAAAATGCCTAAACAAAGCCCCCAGCATTATACCTGTAAACTACTCTTGCTTTACCTCTACAGGTAAATATATTGCTCTATTTATATTCATCTCTGTCAGTGTAATATAGTATCTAACATATCTTTTCCCATAGAAGAAAGAAAACAACAAAATAACCCAAAACACAAATACAAGCTTTCAACAGCCACAATTCTAAAAGAATATACTCCCAAAGTTATTAGAGATATAAGCCAGCATTCACAAGAAAATACATATCTATGTCTAAAAATGAAGGAAAAGGTAACTCTGAAAATATGATACCATGTGATAATAAGTCTCCATCACATTAAGAAGTTTCCACTATGGAACAACAGTCAAATAGAAAAACCAGGGATATGGGCAGATGTTTTAAATCACTGCATCTAGCCACATAAAAGACCTCACATTCCACATCAGCTGGCACAGAGTCACTCACTGGACAGCTGCTCATGTTCTGCTTTCTCTTAAAGGTGAGCCACAAAGCTGAAATGAAAATCAAGATAATTTTAGATGTGTGAGATGAATTCCCTCCTCCCCCATAAGCACACAAGCGTTGGTCTCATGCAGATACCAGCTGCACGTGCTCTGCAGCCTCTGACCCAGGGTAAGCATTTCCCAAAGGATGGAGAATTAACATCTTCCCCCCTCACAAGTGTGGTTATAAACTAAGCTGGGCATATTGTCCACATCAAGCTTCAAGTGGCTCCCAGTCCACATCTCTTCCCATTGAGCCCCTAAAAATCCCAAGGGCTTCTCATATGGGCCTTGAAAATAATAATGTGTTACCTTACTGGCCAGGGCCCTAAATCTCTTTGAAATTACTGTTATTACATGATAGGACATCATCACACCAAAATCATAATTTTTCAGAGTATTTTCAGCAAACCTAGTATGCCTAGACTTTCTTTGAAATTTCTAGTAATACTGAACAACTCACCTATTTTTAAGTTATTTCAAAAGCTTCTGAACACATCCTCCAAATTCAACGAATTATGCTTCTGTTGCTTTGTAATTCACATTAAGAAAAGGAAAAAAACAAAGAAAACCCTGAAAACCCACACGCACATTCAAGACTTAAAAGTAATTAATTAGATAAATATCTTCTTAATGTCTTCTCAAGGACTTTCCAGGTCTCAAGCCATAAAAGGAAACTCTAAATAAAGAAATGGTAGATCATATAATCTGCAGGCACTGGTCCACACTGCACATACTCTGTCATTTCAAGAGAAGCATTTCCTCTAATGATCTGTGTATGAATTGGGCTGATTGACACTTGGAACACCAGCTTTTAATTATATTCAAGTTCATAAATATGCATCACAGATTAGAGCATGCAGGCATCGATGGTACATGCTCTACTTATCAGTACCTTTATTTACATTACATGCGTAAAATTGCACCAATTTCATCTGTATTGGAACCAGATTCCCCACCCTCCAAAGCACCACTTATGTTTTCTCCATTTTCTTCCAAGTGCAAAGCATAACGAGTTCCTTGTGGGAACTTAAGAAGACTTAAAATGTTTAAAAATAAAGACTGTAATTCATTAACAAGTAGGCTGCTGTGAATTTTGTCTTTGAGACTAATTCTCACTCAAGGCAAAATCCTTCCCTTAGATCTACATGACTGATCTAAGATCAGATATTCTACTCCTTTTATAAATGAGCCCTTTTGGAGATTCACATATGTACCAAAGATAGTCAGAACACAGACATGGCATCTGGTCCCAAAGGAAAGGGCTAAATCTCAGCATCCTATCTCAGCACGAAAGAACTACTCCCACACAGTCCTGGTACATTTTCCATATGATTCACATTCTACATGAGAGGGAAACCAGTATCTCTGGAGAATTTTCCCCAAAGTACAAGAGTCAGCCTCAAATAAGCAAGACTGTACAAAAAAGACCTAAAATTTAGGTCACTCCTTTGCAAATGGAGAGGTTCGAATTTTGAGTGGAAATTTGGAGCCTCAGCACCACACCACAGCCCACCAGCCCAGCTGATGTTTCACTCACCAGCTATTTCAGGGTATTTCTTTTACCTTTCTCCATTTTATTGATTATTTTCCACTGAGGATAAGAAGCATTTGCCTTGATAAAAGATTCTCTGGAACTGCTAGGTTGCACACCTGCAATTTTACTTAGAAACTACTCCCTCTGCTCAGGTTGATATAACTGTAGCAGAGAGCTGCCCACCATAAATTCATAGTCTCAATACTCTGCTGAACAGAAGAATATATTTGAGAAAGAGTCTAAGGACAGTACTTTGGAACACAAAACCACGTAATCTCTGTGTTTTTAGTGGAAAATAAAAAGGCACCCAGAACTTACTGCTCCTGTTAATACATGTGGCCCCATAACCAGGAACAGACAGGGTCCATAGGTCCATCTCTCCAGTGGAGGAGCTGCTGCCAAAATTCTCATTGACTAGATGGCAGATGTTTGTGTTCTTGCCTAGAGCTAATGATTTCTACCCTACAGACCATTCACCTTATATTCACATACACATCAAATTCTTTTTCCAAGTAGGTAGCCTAAGGACACCTTAAATAGAACAAAAGACACACTCTGCTCCCCTTGTCAAAGGACACTTTCAGAACTATATCAATGTATGATACCTTTGTGGTCCCCAAGTTTAAGGGATCCAGCATCCACTGAGCAGTGTTGATAAACTCACACACTTTGTTGTGCAGCTTTTGTTAGTTACTACTGGTCTTGAAAAGAAGCAAAAGGAGGCCTTCAGCTTACTACTTATATTGGAATATATTAATTAAACTGGATAGAGGTAGAGGGGAAAATTTACCCTGTCATTCAGAACCACAGAATAGATGGCTGCCCTTCCACTTTCAAGCACAGTCAAAAAATTCTGTGCCTCTATTTTATTATGCTTCCATTAGAGTAGCTTCTGATATCTCCCAGTCATGCAGTTTGAAGACAAAGGTCTACTTAATTAAGTTTGTGAGAAATATCTTATACATAGGAAAAAAAAAAAAAAAACATCAAAGGAAAGACAGAGGTGTTTGAAATTACGAAGAAACAGAAGGTGGACATCTACATAAGAAAGAATCAAGGATGTAAGGTGAAACATAAGGTGAGGAAAAAAGATGAAACCTCGTCTGACTTCAAATATATTTCACAGAAATGCAGCTTCTTTTCATCAGAAACACATCAATATCAAACATTTGTATACTTCTAGTAAGACACTGGGATTTATATTGCACTTGACATAGAAATATTTTGATTTTGATTGAAATAGTGTTTTGCTTAAGAAAATTTTCTTCAACTGTCTTAAAGAAAAACTTAGAATTGTTGTGGCTTTCTTTTGAAGTGGCATTAAAATAAAATTTTAAATCACACAGTAGTGCATTTAAACAGAAATATTACATTAAACAATTTCTATCTCTTACTGAGTTTGATGGCAGCAGAAAAAGTTCCCAGCTTCTAGTCCTATGACAAAAAAATAGGACTATTCATCTGCCATAATTCCATTATTGCATGTTACAGATGGCAGAAGGACGTGAAAGGTATTGGTTGTATGTCTTCTATAAATTATGCTTTCAGATACACAGGCTCTATTTTTGACAAGTTTTTACCTGACACTGAAAATGGTGAAATGTGAAAAACTGTATTTGAAATAGAGTTTGCTGACACCAAGTGAATCATACATACATCTTCATCAGGAGACCTTCCCCAGAACAATCATGTTTAATTAATGAATCTGCAGCTCATATTCTTTGGGAGATAACAGTTATTAAAGTGAATGGATGTGTCTTCCTTGTGTGTTTTAACCTCGGGAGAGAATGCTGCCAGTGAGGCTAAACAGATAAGCAGATCAGTGTATCACACTTAAAAAAGATGAATGAAACACTTAGGATTTAGCAAGGTATTTATCAGATAAATTCCACTAAGAATGCAGGTTTTGGATTGCTTTTATGGTCCATTTTCCTGATGGTATCTGGCAGGCTCTCCAGGTATAGCAGTGTGCATCAGGGAATGGTCTCACGGGCTATTATTTTAAATGGCTTGCGTAAACAGCCTATTGCACATAAAAAAAACATTCCACATAGAATTTGGTGGATAAGCATGATGCAGTCTTAGATGTTATTATTCTCACTAAAACACAATAGTTGATTTTGCATTTCTTTCTTTTGCTTCAAAGCTTTGCATTAATTTTGTTGCGAGACTGTCAAAGCACTTCACTCTTGGCGTGTGAATGTAATTATGCCATTCACAGGAAAGTCATGTAACATTGAGTACACTTGGGTTTACAACTCCAAACTGCTTTACAAAAGCAAACAAAACAAACATAAACATATCTAACGTGTCTCTGTTCCTCCAGGAGCAGAATCTTCCAGGACAGGTGAGAACTGATGTGTATTACAGCAACAAGAAGCTTCAGTCAGAGAGGTACCACTATTTCTCAATAGCACTGGCTCAATATTGCCACTAAAAACAAAAGTATTTGTTTTTAAAAAACATCTTTTAAAAAAGATTTTTGTTTGTTTCCTTAGAATCATATAGCCTAATATAAAACCAACAAACTATCTCCAAAACAAATAAACAGAAACCTGAAAAAAAAAAAAACCAAACACCAAAACAACAAAAAACCCCCACCACATCCCTCCCAAGTTCAAAGACTAGGACCTAGGAGAATAAGACATGTATTTCTAGGAATATATGGAACTGTTCTAGAACAATTATGATTATTCTATCTGACCTTGCAGTTGGATCCTGCCAAAACTAATCACCTAAACAGAGAATACCCATTATCCTTCTCAGAATTACAAAGCCTACCTTATAAAAAGATGGAGCAAGCCCTCTTGAGCATGCATTCCTGTTGTTTATGGTGACCCAGAGGATTTTGTCAGGGTTCCCTTGCAAACTTCCTTGGCAAATATCAACATTTCATGTCAAATGGGAAGAGAATCAACAAGTCACACAGTACCAGACAAAGGGTACAAACTGCAACAAAGACAGAGAAGGTCACATTTTGCATTTCTACAAAGACAGCAAGCAGGTGTAAAACCAACAAATCCCTTCATTTACTGCCCAATCCTCCCTCTACACGTGTGAGAACATGGTGGCACCAGGCAGAACTTTTCAGAACAGGGTATGATCACCCAAGTACTGGCTACTGGAAAGAATTTTATGAATACACCACCTGTTAATTAACCTAAAATTTTATTGTTCTCTCCAACTTTTTTGTTATAAAGGAATGCACTTTTACTTCAAATGACAGAAGCAAATTGTATAAGTTTTCTAAACCAGGAAATTTAGAGGAAAAAGGAATAGGCAGACTAAAGCAGATCTCCTCTTTTAAGGTATCACCCAGAGCCCACTTCCTTCAAACTGAATGGATTTTGCATCAGGCCCCTGGAACTTTTTCAAACTATTGGGTAGATAATTGCATGGCCAACCTAAGCACATTTAAATTTTATATTTTTTACTTGTGAAGTGTTTTCCTGCTGCTTAAGTATTAGAGGAGTCTGAGGGGTAATTAGATGGGATAAAGGTCAAATGTAAAGACATTACCTTTATTCCCTCCCTCAAAAAAAAAAAAAAAAAAAAAACCAAAAAAAAAAAAACCAAAACAAACCTTCAGCAGCTTTCTTCTTGTGCACAAAGGCTAAAAAGAAATTTTTATACTGGTCATCAGAGGACTCACAGATGCTGGGACTCTTCTCTCTGATAGTTCTTTCATTGCCCACATCTTTTCAGTTTTTCTCCCAGTGAATTTAAACCCCACCTTTCTCACAGCCAGGGTTTCCTCTTGCTTTCGTGAAGCAATTTTTTCAGAGTTATTAGCTTTATTTCAACTATTCGCATTGCTATCAGCTCCAAAGGCAGGACCCACAGATATGAATAGATAGGAAATCAGATAAAAAATGACATTTTGGGGAGAAAAGCCCCTCAGTGTTCAAGTTCTGCACCTACCCTGACTTTCCACCAGGCTCTGCAGATTTTGCTTTCAGAATAAGCTCCCCAGCACAGCAAACAACTCCCAGGGGTGTTTTTATGAATGATGCCCAGTGATCCCCCCACTTTCCTCCAAAGAAATTTACCACTGCCAAAGCTGGATTGCCAATATTCAAAGCTCTACTGATGAGAACAGGGCAGAAGCAGCACAATGTGTTCCCCAATTCAAGTGACAGGTATCTACTCTTACACTTGAAAGAAATCTAAAACAATAATTATCTTTTTAACCTCTCCTCCCCATCAGTAGTGTTTTTGGTGGAGTGACTCGGAGGCAAATGGTTTTTTGTGCTGAACGTGAGTAGATAATTGAAAAAAAAAAAATTTAGAACATGTGAAAAATAGTACACAACAATACCACAGCAGAAGTTTGCTTAAGTAGTCAGAGTATCTGTGTGTTATGAATCAGGTCATGCAATGAAAACGCTTCTCAATCTCTTTAAAGTCCTTCTCTAACAAAGATCCCCACAATGGTCATCTTACAGCCCAAAATCTCATTGCTACAGGAAACTCTTCCCTCTCACCACGTCCACTTGCAGCCCCTGACACAAAAGCCTGGCAGGCTCAGCTGTGACAGGTTTCCAAGCAGGGAATATCCCCCAGGTGCAGAGCCTGCCCTGTGTGCCCTGGCAGCTCCCAGGTCACAGGAGACTGAGCCAGTCACCTCCTGCAGCACAGCCCAGCGGAGCAGGAGACTCTGCACTCGCCCTCCTACCAACCCCTGCCACTGGACAGCTCCAGACCTTGCATAAGAGCTGCACATCAGTTCCTTGCCTCAGATAGGAATTCAACCAGAATTCCTATCAACCAGATCCTGAAGCGTCTCTGATTTAGGAAAAGAAAAACAGTGTGACACACAGATGTTGGAAGGTTACTGACCCAGTGGATAAGATTATTGTTGGGGAAATTCCTGGATTAGCTCTGTGGCCACATCCTTACACAAAGGATGTATTTCACATTTCTGTAGTTCAGCTGGTATTTTTAAACAGTGTTTGTGCTTCATGTATTATTAAAAATTAATTTCTCATTATGCTCCATTAGAATTTCATTAGAACTTGTTGATATGAATACTAACAAAATTCTAACGTGAAACTCAAGCAGATACACAATGTTTATGTTTATTGATTGAGACTAAAACTAAGTTTAATTATATATTATTTAGCACATAACAACTTTGGCTTCACATAGATGCCCCACATTTGAATTTTCTCCCACTGACACCGACAGAGGTTTGTAACTTGCCTTTTAGTAAATCCATTGTTGTCCATTTGTTAAAACAGCCTGTACAAAGTTTTTGAAAAGCTGACGTCCCAGAGGCAGTCAGTGCTGACTTCAATCTACAATACAGCCAAACAGAAAAAACTAATACACAATTAAGGTGTGATGACCAGATTTGATATCTCTTGTCTCAAGCCTCTCCAGATCTGGTTTTGAGGGACCAAACCACCACAACCACAAACAGTCAAAACTGTAGAATAATACTTCTTAAAAAAACCCACCTCACTCTGTTTTTCATTCTGTTATTTCCACATGCCTCCCAAGATGAAAAAGCATGCAAAGACCTACCTTTGCACAAACATTCCTTTAAGTTCTTACTAATTTCACTTGAAGAAGTGGCCATTATTGCTAGAGTGAATTCTGCAATTCTGATTATCTTAAATTTAAGACAAGGTAATTGTGTTTGAAGCAGTACTGCCATGACATTACTAATATACTTCAGGTTTCTTTTGTCATTTTTATGAGAAACTGTACCCATTAATCTACAAATTGAGCTCATTTTGTATTTTAAAGGTAGAGTTGCATGCAAGATTCATAGAGAAACATTTATCCTTACAGACAATACGAAGATTAACTCACACAGGACTAGTATTACAAGAAGTTAACAAAAAGCCCTCACAAGTGAGCAGAGCAGTATTCAACTCCAAAAAGAAGGGGAAAAAAATCATACATAACTGATAGTTAGTTATAAATAATTTCAAGAAATAGAGTCAAATAGAAAATTCTTATTCCCCACTCTTAGAGGTTTAAGAAAGTACTGAGTGCAGTTTTAACTTGAAGAAAAAATAGTCTAGTGTTCTAGTCTTATCTGTAAGTCTCAGTCGTGTATACCTTTTTATGAAACTGATTTGATTTAGGAAAAAAGTTAAATATCTTTTTCAAATTAATCAGAATTATATGCTCTGCTAGGAATTCACCTGCCCACAAAATAGAACTCATTTGAAAGACAAGGTCTGTACTCCATGAGTCATTAACACATTCAGGCATTCTGGATAGGATTCAACAGGAAAAAACCAAAACAAATCAAAACCTCATAAGAGCACTATGCACACACATCAGAAATGAGAGTTGCAGAGGACTGAAAATGGCAAACTTACATTTTTTCTGAATCCACATGTTTTGGACTCACATTAGCTTTAAACTGTATAAAGTATCAGGCACACTTAGTTTGATAAGATTGCAATCTTCTCATTTAAGTTTTATAACGATGTAGCACTATCTTCTATTCAGAATAATTTTCTATTAAATATCCTCCTCTCACACAAGCAATCCTGTGCACTCAAGAATTGATGATCCCACATTATCCATCCCCCAAGCCACTCTCCACAACCAGTGAACCCAAATACCCCACACGTGGACTTCATTTCGCAGACTTAAAACATGTTCTAAAAACTATAGAAAAAATGAAGAATGAACAATTTTTTTCCTCAGTATTTTCAAGCCATATAAAGCTGAATGAGATCCAGCATGATGCACAGATTTGTGGAGTCTCTTAACATCTTAATGTACAGCAAGATATTTCAATATATTCATATTTATACTTAAAATAATTGGTGAAAAGGTTAAGGATGGGCACAAAAAGCTCATTTGTTGTGACATCTTCCCAAGGTTTTATAGGCCTTTTTACAACTGCCCTCTTTGAGAAATTGATGCTCAGAAAAGCAGGGTGGGTTTTCTGGCACAAATTGTCATTTTACAGCAATTTGAAGTGTTGCTTTAGGATATTCCCCAGGGAAGAGGGAGAAGACAGTGATGCAAAGTCACAAATTGCAGCTGAAATCTTTGGTCCACTTTACAGCCCATTTCTAAAAAAAAAATGCAATTTTATGGTAAAGGAAAGTAAGAGGAATAAAAACATCCAATATTAAAAAAAAAATAAACCAACAATGCCACTCCTTTGTCTTGGCAAATAGACAGATGATACCTACATTTTCAAAGAAAATGCTGGATAAATAAGGATGGCTTACTTATTCTTGATAGCCTAGGTTTAGAACTGGTGCCCTATAAAAATCACTTTCCTAGTACAGCAAAGATTTGCCATATAACAAGAGAATACTCTCCAAGAAATTAAGTGTTTAGTATAACATTCTCAATTGCTAAAAAAAAGGAAGACTTCTCTCTTCTACCTCCATGACATCAGCAAAACCACACTGAGCCCAGCCCCACCCCTCACATTGCAAGGAGTTTAAGTATTGAAACTTCAGAGACTGAAACTCAACAATCATAATTCCACATCCCCAATGGAAATGCCACTAGGAAAACAGGGAAACATTCCAGCAACGCTGCATCAGTGGAGCAGAAAGGCCTTGCTTGGCTCACACCTGCACCACGAGCTGGGCCGTGGACAACAAACACCTGCAGCTCACTCTCCTTTGACTCAGAAATGCTTTTAGCAGCTGCAACTTGATCCCTGCTCAGCAGTTTTGGGGATGCCATTCCCAGGCAAGGTGTTTCTGTTTGCACTACAGCAGACCTGGTGAGCTCCTGAGACTTCTTCATCAGCTTGCCCTGTCTTCAAACCCTCGGCAAGCTCGTAAGGCACGTGGCAAAGCTCTCTGCTCCTACAGCTGAGTCTGGGTACAGAGATAGAGCTCTCCTTTAAAAGGCACACCAGTGGGTAACAACACCCCAGGAACAGAGTGGAGGGCAGGGATCAGAGCTGCTATCCTGTAGTTAGGCAGCTACATCGTGGTTGAATTCATTGCATTATCTATTATTTACTCACATGTAGGACATTCAGCCATCAGACGTCCCTGCATTATGCTTGGTTGGGTGAAAAGCTGTGGTCTGTTTGCCCAAAGGAAGGTGGAAGATACATTCATCTCCTTGTGCATCATCTGTTTGAAAGACTGTGTTTTAAGAAAAAGTCAAGTGATTAATAACCTATCAAGAAATAGTAATGCTAGAATACTAAAATTAATTTATATTTCCTAAATCATTTGAGAACCACAGAATTCACATTTCACTAAATTTTTTGATAACTGCTAGAAATGCAAGAAACAGCCTTGTTTAAAGATGAAGTTACTGTCTTTACCATCTCTAGAAGTATATGATGTGTCTACAACACACCTAAAAATAGCCGATGATAAGTGACCACATTTGGTCCTTCCCTAGCATAGAGCCATCCATTTAAAACGCAGCCATGTGTGCAGTTTGCATCTCTGGGCCACTATGAAAACACTATATTTTCACTATGTTATTACAATACCATCATCATCTATAGATGATAGCCTTTCATGTTATTAATAAAACTTAAAGTGATAAAAAAAATCGCCATCCACAATAATAGCTGAGATCAACATAAAGCACCAGCTGATGACTGAGACTTTGAACACATCACCATTAACTGCCTATCAAATAGATAAAAGATTCAGTCTAATACAGAAAGCTTTAACAATTCACTTTCATCGTTCACTTATTAAGAAAATGGAACAAATATTAATACCTCTTCTTTGTGAAACATATATTTACTTAGGTGCTTTTCAACAGGTCACGCCAACTACATCTGATGGGAAGGAAGTGGAGCAACAAAACACCTCCTCAAATACTTTCTGTTGTGCTTTTATACCTTCTGCACATTCCCAGGCTCTAACTAATTAATTACAACTCACTGATGCAGGCAATCACTCAAGCATGCTCATGAAGACCAGAAACAGGGCTGGAGCTTAGGAGCATCTGGTTCTCAATTACAGGGCTGCTCTGTGAGAGCACAATGCTCATCTGCCTGTTCCACACATGGCACCAGAGCTTATTTATAGTTGCTACTCAGGAAGCTGTAATTTGTATTAAAATATGTAATGACTGAATTACTCTTCAGTGCCTGTGCTTGAGAATAGCAAAGTGTTCTCACCAATCTCCATACTATATAAAGCTAATACCAAGGATTTGTTCAAAAGGCATCCTAAATTGGAGCGAAACCTGGCCTTTCTACTGCAACAACTGTCACAGTTTTATCAGGTATATTTCACTAATACCACTGAGCAAAATTCTTGCTCATTCATACCAGCCTACAGGTGGCTGCTGAGTAGTAACAGGCCCACACATCATCAGGCAGTGGTCAAATGTAACACTGAAGCTTAGACTCATGCCAGAAAACAAATCTGAAAAAGCACAACCACGTTTGTCCTTTCCTCTCACGCCCAAGCCATCTTGAGCAAAGTGCTAATCAGAGCTCTGCTCACTCAAAGTGCATGTCAGATTCCTCCTTGCTGCTCCCCACCAGCTACCCCTTCCCTCCACCCTGCTGTGCATCTCGAACACCTGGCAGGCAATTGCTGGCTCACATAATTAGTTTGTAATCTCCACCAGTTACATTATCACCTGCTCTGCCTACAAATCCAGGCCCTCCCACCTCCTGCAATTAGCAAGTTCTTACTTAATCCTTTCTAGTGTGGAGTTGGGAAACATAATTTCTACATAGAAATTAACACTTTCCTGAAACAGTTTTCAGTTTGTTACAGCCAGGTTGTGTTTCCAAACGAGAGAACACAAATCCAGGGGAATTCTCCAAGTGTGAGATGAAATGCTGCGCTCTCCTTAGCAGCCAAGCTACCCTGCCACTTCAGGCAGGGGTGCATCCTCTTCCACACATGCATTACAATGCCTAGGCTTTAATAATCCAATTGTAAAAGGTTATGTAAATTAAAATTAGATTACATGAAATGTCCTTGTTAACCGATTTGTAATAGATCTGTACAACACAGAATCCCAAGGACATTCCATTTGCCCCAGTAAAATCCATAAGTGATGTGATTAAATAAAGATGGGATGATTCTGCTCATCATTAAAACACTTGGGAGGTTTGCAAAGATGTTTCTTCTACCTAAATCCCTGTAAAGAAAGCATATGAGTCATGAACAAGTTCAGTGGGTGCAACAGCAAGCAGAGTTATACAACACCCCCCCAAAAAAAACCACCCTGGAGTACAGATTGAGCAAACAGGCTTGTTTTGCCTAAGAAGAATGACAGTGCATGTAAGTCATCAAGTGTGTGACAGCCTGGTGAAAAGAGATGGGAACAGTCTGTCTCAGAGTACAGAGAGCAGAGGGCTTCAGATGCAGAAAATAAAGATTCATCTTCAGGAAAAAGCAAAGAAAAAAAACCTAACTTTTGAAGGGAAAAAATAGTGAAAGACAGGTGAAGAAATTAAGAAGCTTCACAAGTAGTTTAAAGGAGTCTTACTATATTTAAAGGAGTTCCCCATTATGTTCATATATTCCCAGAATTCTGCTCTGAATACCTTGATCACCACAAGAATAAAAGTTTGTGGTGAAATCAAAACTTGAGATGTTTCCTCACATTCTACCCAAGTTAAATAACTTAATCATTCCTCAGAGGTGGGCACATCCACTTCTTGCTGAAATAATCAAAAGGGCAATTTCTGCACCTAAAAGCCAAGCAGGACTGGAAACCATCCGAGATCAGCAAGACTAAATTCCTTTTTCCTTCTGATTTATTCCTTATGCTATCATCTCAAATTTCTTTTTCCAAACTTACTTCCAGATATCTTTATGGGAAATTTCCAGAAGTACTTAAACTTTCTGAATTATTCTCAATATTGTTAATGGATCTCCTAGCTAAATGATTGTTTACCCCATGATTACTGTTAGCTTGTCTTAAACATTAAGAAAATGGATATTGAAAAAGAAAAGTCACAGGTCTGAATCCAAAAAAAGCATTGGCATAGAATTCACCTATTATTTAAATGCCCCTAAGAGTTTCTTTTCATGTCAGTTTCTAAACTGCATAAAACTAAGACAAAAAACCCTTTTACTTCCATGCACAACTAGCTAGACATATCTTTAATATCTGTGTTCCTCTTCTATCCCTTGCCAAAACCACTTCGAGAAAACATGGATAGAGGAAACTATATTAAAAAACTGTGAGACTTTGCTGCTAAGCCTATTAACTTGTGATTTTAAGGACACTTCCTCATTTTCATATGGGTTGTAGGGAAAACAGATTCTGATATTGCAGAATCAATAGCAGAGATTGGAAAATTATTGCCATCATACTTCAAGTACAAAACATGAAGAACATGGCAATGGTGACATCTTTGTTTTACTGAGCTACATCTATCAACTCTCAGGAAAATATGGGAAAACCTGATCACAGCCTTGGACAGAAAATTCCTGAAACCTTTTCCACCCGTGGCTGGGAAGTGCTGACACTGACCTGGGGGCCAGTTCTGAAATCCAGAAGCACTTGTCCAAACAAACAGTGCATGCTCACTGGGGCTCCTGGACACACAAACTGTTAACATTACACCCCTGATACAGATTTCTCATTTATTCATCTACTTAACCAAGCTCATGATACTTGAGCTAAATCAGCTTTCAGCCATGCTGCAAACTTCCACCAATTTTTGTAGTTTAATGGAATAAAATATCACAGCATTACTTGCTGAATCAGTAACATTAATACACGATAGAATTTATTTTACTTCTAGAAGAGGACAAAAGCACTGTGGATCCCTACATCAATTTTGCTTCCCTGAACTGCAAAACAATTCTGTCAACACAGCCTTTGTTTCAGTTTTTCTGATTATTGTTTTTTCTTGTTTCCATGTACTTAGGTCCTGAATAAAAGGAACAGGACACACAATATTTACTTTTCTGCCTTTGGGCTTAGGCAGCTGAACCTGAACAGACCCAGAGGATACAAGCTGTCCTCTGAGTTGGCCATTTCTTGGGCCCCAGTTTGGTTAATCAAAGAGCCAGTTAATGGACTGGAAATTCAGAATTAGTTCATAAATATCTTCCGAGGTATTGAAGATACCAATTCTGAGGTATTGGATCAGGGGTTTTAATTTAGAGAGAAGTGATCAGTTGGACCAAGAACTGTATTTAACTGCATATTGATAGATGCAGAAATATTCCTAAAATCACAGTACCACAGAAAAATATTGGTTCCTTCACTTACATGTAAGTTGTAGAAACCTCTAAAAGGTACATAATTTTCTCATACATGTCACAGAATTGTTCACAGTGACTACAGAGGCATTACAACCTTTTCATAATATTTTTATTTTATTCTAATACATTTTCCATATGGTCAAACTGTAATATTTTCTTATGCACAAGAGTCTAACATCCTATAAACATATCTGTTAAAATCAATTTTCAATGAAAGCCTTCTCCTGCAAAACATTAAATTCATGCATATGAATGAGGGTGGGATATGGACATGAAGGACTAACCCTGCTAGGTGCTGATTTCAGGAGGGACTTTTCCACTACAGTGCTGCTTTCAAGAGAGATTTAAGAGAAAAATTATTTTTAATATTTCAAGTCTATTTGCCTAAAAGCCTTTGACATTTTTTGTGATAAATTTCAGAATTAGGCCTTACTTGTACATTTAAAGACAGATAACAAATTCTTCAATTGTGACATATAACTCATCTGATTAGAGGCAATAAAAAAGAGACAGAAAATTATTCAAGTCTTTGGTATATGATTATTCTATGCAGAAAAAGCCACACATCCTCCCTTCTCTACCTTCACTGTGGGAACTTCAAGTAGTCCTGCTTCTGCAACTTGTGTTTGGTTGTGTTTATGTTAAATCTGAGTCAAACTGGGCCATTCTTTAGTGAAGCAAAACAAAATTGCCATTTCTCTGTGCTTCTGGAAGATGTTACAAATAAGGAAGGAAAGGGGGATGAACATGACCTTATCCAAAAAGCCCTGAGGTTTTCCTTCTACCTTGGAAAAAGCTGGGTTTATGTTTTCTTAGGGTAGAGGAATGTTAGTTTAACATGATGCCAATCAAAGTCTACAGGTTAAAAGGGCATAGCTTGTTTATCTTTAGTTCTGATATTTGCCAGCAAAGGGATTGAAAAGCAGCTATCTGGACTTCGGGGGCAGTATTTGAAATAAAACCTTTGCAATATTTGGATAATTAAAACACATGCTCTACAATTATTTATAATCTGCCATTTATTTTGACAACATTGTTAAATTGCAAATGGATTAAATTACCCTAAAATTTAAAAATTCAGAAATCCATACCTTAACTCAGGAGTAGTTTAGTTTTACCTCTTTCGTTTTATAATTTGAAAACTCATTGGAACTGGCATTGCTGACCACAAAATACAGTAGGAAAATTGTACGTTATGCAAGGAAAATCTGAACCTCATCTACAAAGGACCAGTATTTTGTCACTTGTTTTCATTATAGTATCCATTTTAGACAAATAGTGCATTGACAAATTACTATATTTTAGAAATACTGGGGGCTAACTCCTGTCCCCTCTCCAGATCAAAAGCACGTGAAGGAAGAAAGAAAAGAAACAAAATGCTTGTGTTGAGTTTGCCATTTCTTCTGATAGTTTTAGATTTAGATTGGTTTTGTGGGTTTGATTTTTTTATCTCTCTCATTTTTTCTTATGAAATTAAATAGGATTTATTAACTCTTTTTACAGAGTTTTGTGCAAAAATTCTACTATGGTTTTAATTAAGATTTCACTATCAAACTGACTAGGGACTGCTTATAAGCTACTCAGCCTAGCCATCAACTTTAGAAGACTCAGAAATATGTCAAAGATGAAACTATACCAGAGTATATTGGCACAATTACCATCTCTTATCACACACTGTGGATCAAACCATCAGATCTCCATGAAAGCCATTTACATTTTCAAGAGCCCAATATTAAGACATGTTTACTTCAGGTGTCAAAAAGGATGGCACCTACTTACTGAGTTCTCCTAGTTTGTCCCAGCTTCCCAGCTGGAAGAAAACTAAAGTATTTCTAACCACAATTAAAAAGTGAATTCTAACTTTGCTAATAGTAGTAATTGGACAATAAACATATATCAGATAATAATTTCATTTTGCAAGACCCTATTATCAGTGCCATAGATAGACAGTTTCAGGCCCTAAAAGGACATCAAGGGCATAGCAAGTATTTTGACCTCCCAGATCTGTTGATTGCAACACAGTGTAGTTGAGGGGATCCTCTTGAATCTTTATAACATATCACACTTGACTCAAAAAATACAACAGTTCACTCAAATTTGAATGGGTCTCACAGCCCTTTTTCAACACTAACTTCTGCAGTTACTTTGCTTAAGAAAGCACATTTATCAATTCCTCTGCCTTGCACAGACTTCTTAATTATTCCTTAGCTACCATGATGCTCAGTACCCTAGAATAGAAGCATTACAGCTCTAAATTCATTACACTGAAAAGATGAAAGTTTTAGATCAAGAAAACATTTTCATTATTGACACTACTTCATTAGTAAAGCCAAATAATCACTCTGTGTTAACCATAATAGTTTGAAAACTGTGGGCCAGGCACCTTCAGAGGAAAAGGAGTTCACTGACCTGACTAGTTCATTGAAGCATTTCCCCCTTCATTATGAGTATTAGCTTATTAGTGCCTAGGTTTAGTTGGAACCAGATGTTTCTGATTTTGTGAAGACAACCTCTCTGTGATGGCTCTGAAGCCTGTGTTACCCTCCAGTCCTAGGTGAATGTGCAGTTTGGGAGTCAATCAAGCTACAGATCAGCTATTAAGTTGTTCATAATTTCTGACCTACACTATTTGCTGAGCAAGAGATTATATCACTCATGTGAGACACTAGAAATCAGAGTGTCTTCTTACATTTCTATCAAACCCAGTTCCCTCCCAGCTCAGGAGCTTTTCACTTGTCTCTAGCAGAGGGACTGTTCCCTTACAGAGGGGCACATTTCTTACTGAGGAGAGCAACTCTCAAGTCAGTTAAAGCAAGACCAGCCTTCCCTTTCCTCCTTGATATTAACAGAACCTTCACATTTATGCTATTGCAGCAGAGAAACAGAAATATGCTAATGACACCTCAAAGCTAAGCAAATCAATCACGCAGTTCTCATTCCCAAATCCTGGACTTCATCACATCCTGCAAGCCTCTCCTGCTCTGACTGGATGCTGTTGGACCTTTTGATGCTGCGAGGCAGCAGATGATAAGACATGAGATAAATAAAAGGTACTTTTTTTTTCCCCTCCTTGCTTCCCTCATGCTGACCAGAGAGGAAATGACAACCAGATGCCCCTGTGACCCAGTGTTCCCCCGAGGTGACCGATCCAAGTGTAACATGTGGTCGCCTCATTTGGGAAGGAGCCAAAGCCTGCTCTGTTTAATTGGCTGAATGCTCCCCTACAGCTGCAACAGATTAGGGACAAATTCTCTTCAAATAAAGCTGTGCTTTTTTCTCCCCATCCCCCCTCTAATTTGGGGGGTGTTGGGGAGAAATCATGCCTGGAGAAACATGTGCACATACGCACATGACTGAAGTTAATAAAAGTGTCAGGTAGGCAAACAAAATACCATTTATTATTAAGCAACAATAAAAGACCACATTGATGTGTATAAGGAATTGGGCACTCCAGAGAGAGGGAGGCTAGTGGTGTCTCATGAATCATTACAAGCGTTTTCTCTGATCTTTAATGCTGGACTCAGTGAGTTTGGGAAGGGGGAAGGGTGCAAACCTTTCCAATGCCAAGTCCTAAGCCCCCTCTTTCCAATTCTACAGCAATTCATGTGTGAGGGGATGAGAGCAGCCTGGCTGGAGCAATCTGCTGCAAAGAGCAGTCTGTGAGCGCCATCTTGGAGGGCACTTTCAGGCCTGGTCTGGCCTGTCAGTGAGCTCTGTAGTTATTTTAAAGAATAAAAAGAATATTTTAAAGACTGGAATTTTAAAGATAAGGACGTCTTCAGGGCAGAAGCAGGATGTTCATTTACCTAGAGATCCACTATCTGAGAAACTTCTGATGGAAGTGCTATATTTAGCAGCCATTCAGCTGGCAAAGGAGTGCTCTGCTATTCATTATAATATCAATTTTTTACTAAAAAAAGCTCATTTTCTGAAACTTTAATGTAGGGGCTTTTGTTCCCTCTCAGACAATCCATGCTGTGTTTTTCTTTCATTGCTTGGCCTTAATCTTTGGTGTGGAAATGAACTCATTAGAAGACCTATGTGGGAGGGGAAAAGAGGTGCCAAGGGTTCTCTTCCAGTGGGTCTGGAGGCACAAACAGATGCCAAACTGTTCTTGCTGCATAGGTTCCTCTGGATCCTCATAAAAAGCTTGTAAGATTTTGGCGATCCATTCATCAAGTGCAAAGTAATATAAAGATTAGTGTTCCTACTTGAACCTAAGGAAATGTTGTCTTCCTTTACCAATGGCCCATTAGGAAATGAAGTGCAGCAGAAACACAGCGTGGGAAAATAGCTATATATCAAATATTCATTCTGAACATTTTGGGGAAAAAAGGATAAAGTACATTACTTTTGCCACATGAGCTGTTATATTTAGTTGAGGAAAAAAAAAAAAGATTCTTTTATTTAGACAGTGATTTGATAGCCCAGTGTCATCCACTTGATTATAATCATTAAACATATCCACATACCATACAGTCAGAGCAGTTATACAATTATAGTAAATGTTGTAACTCTTATTTTTCTATACACCTTCCATGACAACTTTACAGATGCCCCTGAAGACAGCAACAGTCATTTGTTGATCCAATTCAAATGGAGCGGTTGCTGTGTCTTAAATGATCATTTATTTTTTAAAAATAAAATAATAAAAAAATCTGCAGATAGATTTGTTGTTCATTTACTTGGAAGGAAGAATCTTAGTAAGAAGACTCTGAAGCTGAGAACAAATACCTGTATGTAGGTCAGCAGTGTGTGTTCAGCTCCCAGTAAGATTTGAATGCACTCAGAAGCATTCACTTTGCTCAAAGAATTTTTCTACCCCAAAAGATTAGACAGAATGAGAAAGCTCCTTTCACTGTGGGCTACCAAAGTATTTAATTCTCGCAATTCTTATTAATTATCTGATTTGTTTACTTCCCCAAAAATATCTTCTGAGGAGGGAAGGACCCAAAGAACAATGAAAGATAAAATGAGATAGACTCAAAGAACAATGAAAGATATCATTGTGGAGATATTTTAGAATATGTGAAATACTTTGAAGAAACCCCTTTACTTCTCTCTGTCCACATGAGAGATATTTTATTTCTCCTTCACTGCATGCATTGACATCAACTGTTTGTGCATGTGTCCATCATAAAGACAAATATATATGTACTAATAAAGATTGTGAATAGCAGTGGTGGGCTTGGCAGTGCTGGGTTTACGGTCAGACTCCATGATCTTAAAGATCTTTTCCAACCTAAATGATTCTATGACTCTATGATTTACTTCAGAACAGCACAGTTTCTTCAGCATGAGAACTCATAAGTATTTGCTCTGTATTCATCTCATAAAAAAACCAAATGTAATTTCTTGTAGCACTAAATACAGCCTTTTCCTGAGGCAACAAAATGGTTTTACAGCACTTTTCAAACAGGATGCCAAAGGGGTGGGAGTGGGCTGAGCCCAGCACATGCTCACATTGTTCTCCAGTGCTATCACCCCACAAGCAGGTGGAGCAGGAAAAAGGGCCCCCTGTGCCAGAAACATCTGCCTCGATGGCTCAGACGTGATGGCACACTTTGGACGGAGCTCAGGGGTTCGGGGACGCTGTTTTCTTGTGCTCAGCTCAACTTGAAGTGTTTTACATTGGGAACAAAGACACTGAGAAATTCTTAGCTGGACACCTGCTTATTCAATATACCACCTTTCTCCACTGTTACTTCATTGAAATATTAATTATATTCATTCTATATTCTTATCAGTTTTTTGTCAGACACAGGACTGCATTGTCTAGGAAAACATCAAAAGCAAAATTCACAAATGGTACAATGCAGAGAATACTTCAGGCTTTTTCCTTTCCTACTCCTGGTTTAGAACTGTTTTCAAAATCCAATTTCAAACGTGAACAGTTGAAAACCTGGCTTTGAGGCTGCTGTGACAAATCTATTTCATACTGGTCTATAATCAGTTTCCATAAAAGATTCTGAGATAACCCAATGTCAGTTTATGGTCTCCTTACACATCATAAATAGTTATCTCAAGTCTTTCTGATGTTGACATCCAGTTTGAATAACAAAAAAAAAAAAAAAAAAAAAAGTGTGGCTCTGTGCTATCCCTTGCCTTTTTTTTTCCTCCTGTCCTGCTGCCCTGGCCACAAAATTCCCATTCTCCTACTGTGACATTGGTTGGATAAATTTGGCCAAACCAGAAGAGCACAGAAGTCCAGAATAGTAATGAGCTTTTCTGCAAACTGTTATCTTGGACACATATCATTCTTGACTCATTTTTTATGACAAATAAAATCAATTTTATGCAAATGCAATGTCACATTGAAAACACACTACATTTATGTTTTTCAGATTCTTTGAATGTAAATATGGTCAATATTTTGCTGACATTATTGCATAAAATATACTTTGGGAAGCAATTAATTTTGAGTAATTGAGAGTGTATGAAAACTGACCTGTATTTGTGGATTAGACTAGTTCTAATTATTTAATTTTTTTTGGTGAAACCTACTTTTTTTTTTATATTGGACAAAACTGTGGTTCAGAGACAGTTTTGTGATGGCTTTTCACTGGCAAAGTCCAAACTTAAAACTTAGTCTCTGCAGTGCTGGATTTGAAGGCACCTGTCTCAATAATTGATAAATGTGCCAGCACAGTCATAATTGAGGAGAACTAGTTCTTTGTAGAAAAGTACAAAAAAACTGAGCAAATCCAGAAGACCAGAACTAATGCAATCCTTTCATGCCTTCTCAAAAACATAAGCAATTCTGCCCAGTTCTGCTGACTCTTACCAGTGTCATGTGCCATAACACCCTTCAAGCAGGTCACTGTACAAATATGGTTTCTTGTGGAAAACATGACAAAAGTCTCTCTGTAGAATCCATCACTTCCTGCAGAATTCACCAGCCTATAACTCTGTATGGCCATGAAGTTTTGCAGTGAGCTCCAGATCAATTGCAGCTCTTGACATTTATCTAACTTGAATGCTAGAGAACATACATTTTGGGTTGATTCCTATCTGTTACCCACTAAATGGATCAATAAGGCTTTTTTTTCCTTTTTCAGTGAGAGAGGGTCTATACTTGACATCTTCTTTTAAAGTTGGACAGACAGTTTCATTCAAACTGCAATGCTCAGCAACCTCTGATATTCTAGCAGCACCCAGCTGCTCTTCTTTTGTTAAGACATGGTTCAAATCTCTATGATAAACCCTCTTTTTTTTCCCTTTTAATTAGTTTAAAATGCAGCTGTAAAAAATTGCTTTGGGATGAACCTTGGCATGCTGAGCTGACTGCTGGCCTCTCTTTCTCTTGTCTGCCTTCCCCCACTCCACTTTAAAATTTGAATTTAGATTTATTCTGCCTGGAGATGGAGGAAGAAAAGCAAGTAATAAAAATAACTTATTTCAAAACTAATAGGCAGACACCAAGCCATGAGATATCAGGTATGTGGCTTGACTATGTATTAAAAGAAACCTATTAGATAACACATATTTTCAAGTGCCAGACACCAAAATCTTCCCAGCATTAAACTAGGAGATGTAACAGGTCGGTCGGTGTTAAAGGTCCTACATCTGAAAAAGAGCCTCCCTCACTAAGCCAGGATTCTCCTCCAGGCCACCAATTCAGCAGTCCTTGAAGCCACTCTGAGGACTGAGGAGGTAGACAGGACTGAAAGTACTGTAGCAGTGCCCTTTAATACACTGCTTTTATCATCAGCAGGTCAATAGAACTGTGTATACTGTACATGGAATATTTTAACAGGTCAGAACACACCACTGCATAACTGTTTCAGTGCCCCTGCTTCCACAACAGGGAGCTCACTCTCCACAGTAATGCAAAACAGAGCTATTAGGAGGCAGACAGTTAATTATCATGAAAAAAGGTAATAATATGTGCTGTCTCTGTGAGGCATTCTCAGTGACTACCACACTGATATAATCAGCAAACTACACGAGGTTCAGAGTTAGCCTTGCTTGTGCTGCAAGTAATTAGCTATCAAATTGATCTCCAACTATTAGAGCCCATGGATAGGATGCCTTCTGTCAAGTGTACAGCCAGCTATCCCAGCAACCTTCCATTATGCCTGAAGCACTAGGATGCACTGCAGAGGACCCTCAAATTTCACCCAGAATTCCCATGCTTTTGTAGATTTAATTAAGATTGTGCTTAGTCAGTAGAGAAATGCAACATTTTATTCTTGAACTCATGCCCATATTTGCTAGCAGCTATTAGGATTATAAGTATCAAGTAACAAAATGCTAAATGGTGATATTTAAAGTCAAAAAAAAAAATAGTAGGAAAAAAAGTTTTGTTTCTGAAAGAAAAGTCCAGAAGTTGTACCTGACAATGTTAGAAACTTCCAAAAACATTCTGAAATCTCAGCACAAGTAGCTGTTTGCACCTGATACACACACACATTGCATACCTCAGGAAAAGAAGCTATTTGTGAAACTTCCTTACGGCCCAGTGACATGGTGCTCCTCACGCTGGCAGCAGCAGCACAGTTTAACCAGGGTGTAACAGACAACAATTGAAAAATAGTCTGCCAAACAACAAATTCAATCATAATTAGAACATGTTTTGCCACAAGCAGATCCCCAGCCCTTGGTCTTATCTATCTCATCTCTGTTCACTGATAAAAATTATTTGGCCTTCTACAAACTGTTACTGTGTTCTGCCTTGAACAACATCTGGCAGCAGTGAGGCTCACAAGTTAAATAACAGAGCATGCTTCATTTTACATTTTAAATATAATAAAGAAAACCAGAAGCAATCTCAGTAATATTCACTTCACACTTCCACATAAATAAATAGATAAATAATCCAAATTCATAAAATTCATGTTTATGAGAATTAATCATTCTCTTCCATCACTGTATGGTTAGAGACTTTATAACTCGTCATGTCTTTCAGCACTATTTACTCCTAAGGTTCAAAGTTATCTTTTTAGAACATATTTTCTGCCTCAGAAACCTCTCTTGTAACTTGTTTTTGGGTGATGGAAATATTAGTATTTTTCTAATAGCGGTTAAATGCTAAATCATAATCAAAGCTAATGCTAATAACAGTTATACATGAAGTAATTTGGTAATTGTTTTTTAAATAGTTTTGTGCTCTTTATTATACCTTCCATCAAGGGCCCACAGAATTATGACATTGTGGTGCTTTTGCTATGAAATTCTTATCCCAGAATTTTTATGGCCTGAAAGGACAGAAACAAATTCCCAGTCCTTTTCATTCCAGGGAGGCAATCTAGGACAAATCCAGGACTTTCATCTTCTATGTAAAATATATAAACTGTGGAATCCAGGAAATAGGGTTCTTTATTTTCTGTGCAAAGGAAAAAGGCTCCAGTGCTGCAGCAGGGAAGCACCAGAGCTGCATGCACTGCATACCAAAGACAGCTCCAAGGGCATCTCTGCTTTTCTCTTTGCACTAGAATGTATGAACAGTGCACCCTATTGCTGAGCCCCAGGATGCAAGTTGCCCTTAAAGAAAGGGAGAAACTATTACTTCAGCCTTGGCCAAAATATATATATGTACGTATATTTAGTTATAGAGTAATAATGTGGAAGCTTATAAATGAGTACAGTTGATTTATTTAAATCTTAGCAGCCTTTGAGGCAGAGCTTTGCAGAACAGGTATTCCTGAGGGCAGAGGTACAGCACAGCAAGGAGCACAACAAGCTGAAGCTGCTAAGCTGAAGTTGACTTTAACTTTCCATTAGGAAGCTTGGATCAGTTACTCACATGCTAAAGGCTCGCTACTATTTGGGTTAAATGAAGTGTTCCTTACAGCTGTAATCACCATGTACAACACAGTTTTGGCCGTGGCCATTTCCTCTCTGTCAGAAATCCATCCATAGCTCCACTTGGAACCCATGTGCATGTGAGGATTGATTTCTTGACGTTTTGTCAGTGCCACTTCTCCCTGCATGACTGCAGATCTGATTAGAGGCAGAAATGTGCCTGGATGGAAGGCATGTGTTCCATTTCCTGCCCCTGGCAGCAACCAGCTCCACAGGGTTCCACCAGCAGCTCGTGTGCAGCAAGTCTCTCCTCTGCCTTGCCCTCATCCAGAGTGGGGAAAGAGGAACAGAAACTTGTTAGAAAACAAAGAGAGAGGGGGAAATTCAAGTAAACAGCGTAGGAAATTTAAGAGAGACTGAGAATAAATCTCCATCCCTAATCCCTTTTCACCTTTTTTAGACCAGATCAGATTAGATTAGTGTGATTTCACTTTTTGGTGCAGAACAGCATAAAACAACAAAATTTAAATGGCACCAGAGAGAAGAGGGGAGGGAGACAATGAACTCCCATGCTAGAATGCTGGCAACATTGTGAATAGAAAGCAATGTTTTCTCAGGTTTTGGTTATTGTGCATTTTAAGTGATGCCATCTCAATTTCACTTGCTGAGTGGCTGCAGAACAGACTGCAGAAAACTGGAATGAGCCTCCAATAAACTGCCCCAATGACAGCCATCACAAAACTGGGAAAGCTAGCTCTCATTAATTGTTCCCACACCATCTTTCCTGCTTAACACAAGCTGTTGCAGCCAGCAGCTTATTCCATTAGGTTTTAAGAGTACAAATTAACCCTGAAGAAAGAAAGACACTGAGAACAGTAAAAGAGGGAAGAAGGAAAGAAGACGAGAACACGGGCTGAGAATTGAGGTGGCTCCTGAATTAGCTGGATTCACTATTCAGCCCTATATTCTTCCAAATAAGTATCCACAGTCATTGCTGTGAAGAAAGTGAAAAAGGAGAACATGGCACACAGACATCACCTCATGGGTTTGGTTTCTGAAAATACTTTTCAGAAGTATTTTTAATTAAAATTTTGAAGTGCAGCGATTTTTGTTACAATCACGCATTCATGTGTTCACAATCTGCTTTTAATTAAGCCAGATTATTTAATCAGCAACAGTTAAAAGTATTTTATAAATGCAGACATTGCACAGAAATCTGAAAACTTGTAGGGTTTTTGATGTCATGAGGACATAGCACATGACCCTAAAATGTTCTCCCAGTCCAAAGATGTACCTTGTTCAAAGCCAATCTGTGGGTTTCTGAAACAGAGACCTGTTGGGCTGGTTTCTGGCACATTCGACACCTCTTTCATGGGAGCTAGGCTTTGTTACTAGACATACAGTGCTCTGGAGAGCATCCAGGGGCAGCTGTCTGAGACTGAGCAAAAGACAGCACCTGGAGCTATAAAGATCTACTTCAAATCTTGGAAAGAGAGGCAGGGTTTATTACCTACAGGTTTATTTGGCCTTTGGACATTATTGGAGCATTCTCTGCCTGCACTAAATATATCAACTGTATCTGAGATCAAGGCTAGATTGCTTTGTTCAATCAGAGAATGAACAACAATGACACAACCAGCAGTAACCACAACAAAAGGCATCAAATCACATAATCTGCTTGCAAGTACTATGATCATGGAAGTGAGAGGGGAAGTTCTCTCCATCATCAGCTCACAAACCAAATCACAAAATCATAAATGAATACCCACTGGCACATAGAGTTAAGAGAGCATATTGGTTTGAATTTATCCCCAAGAAACAATTCCATCTCAATCTCCCATTACAGTTTTCCTCAGGTGTGGCAAATTGTGTGGGGTCCACAAGAGCCAAATGCAAAGCTAAGAATACCAACCCTCCCACTAAAAATGAAAATATTTTTACTTAAAGTCAAGTCTAGACTGAATGCACATTGTGGAAGCTTCCCTACTTCTTTTCCAATGCAATGAGGCTTATTAATCCATCTTTGGCATGGCAAGAAAAGAGGAAAAAAGGAGGAAAAAAATATTGTTCATTAAGGTCAGAGAAATACAGCACTAATAAAGAAGAAGAAAAGCATTTTTGAGCTGCACACTGAACAAAAGAAGACAACAAGGCTGTTACATTGCATTATGTCACAACTCAATGACTTGTGTGCATTGACTAAACTGGTTTCATTTCATTCATTTCCTAGAGGAGAGCTGCTCTGTTTGCTGGACATTCACTGCAACTGGCAACATCAGGAGTCTTGAGTGGATGGAAAGTCAGCACTTCATCTCAGAGATGGTCATTTTCATGAAATTTGAAGGACACAGGGTATTTCAAATAGACTTTTACTTTTCTTTATTCTACATATGTAATCAATATTTTTAGCTTCTGATATTTTCCATGACTATTAAATCACTTTGAGAAAAGGGCTGTTTATCTAAAACTATATATGAAAATTAAGAGAACCACAGATGAGTTACTGGAACAAGATTACATGTCCATAATGTGGAAGCAATGGTTGTGCTGAAGTAAAATAATTCTAATTGGCTTAAAGACTTTCAGAACAAATGGCAATTTGATAATAAGCAGTTTCACTTTGATAGCATTACAATGCCAGGGATTCTTCCAAATCAATTCCTATTTCCTCCACAAAAGAGGTCTGCAAATAGCAGTTGCAGAAAACACATCTTTACTGTCAGACAGAGCAGTTCTTGTCTCTGAAATTGGATCAGCTCACCTTTTTCAACTGCTCTTTTCCACTTAACTCTAAAGCAGTGCACAGTGGGATGAGACAATGGGGAAGTGACACCAGGACTGAGGGGCTGTGCACACAAAGTGCTCAGTATGTTATGTGGAACCTGGTGTGTCTAAGGACAATACTGACTGAACCAGGTGTTTTAGACAGGCCTGGAAAATAAACCAAAATTAAACCAACTTTGATCTGTGGAGGTCAAAAGCTTAAGAGACAGTGTTACCCTTCAGCATGACTCCTAAAGAAGTAAGACTGTACAATATCAGTCTCAGTCTGTCAGGCATCTTATTCCTTTCCACACTATATTTGTTAAGACTGAAGTTTTCCAGGAGTGAATCCTTTAAAAGCTCTGACGCAGCCCTTCGTGCACTAACACAAACCATGTGATACCACCAGCTCTGTCTGTGGGCAATGGAGCATTTGGGACTGAAGAAGCTGTGACATGCCAGAGAGGAGGCAACACCACAAAGTCTTGTCACATAAGAAGGCAAAATTAGCAGCTAAACAAGAGAAAAAGTAAATAGCAAAAGGCATCAAGAATGAGAGAATAACCAATAGTAAGCACCAAGGAGGAAAAGGCACAGCCAGAACATTTCTGGTGACTACATGGGCAAAGGAATATTTTGAAGATTATGTCAAGAGTCCTCCCACATTTGCTAAAAATCTACAACAGATTCTTTTCCCATATCCCTCCCTGCATTTGCAAGAAATCAAAAAGCTTACAATGATGTACTTCACAAATCCCATGGGGTTTGCATGATCCAAGATCATGGCAAGTTCAATGTACAAAATAGGAAATGGAGAGATGTCGTTGTTTCATTACCCCTTAAAGATAAGGCTCAGGGAGTCCCTTGGTGCACAAAGTGACTGCACCAGCTGCTGCCTTGAAAGGGTGCTGGCTTTCCAGGAGAAAACCCTGCACATAATGCACGGGGATTTTGACTTAAAGAGAGGATGCCAACAAAGCTTTTGGAACATACTGTGATATGGCTGGTAATGTGAACCTCTCACGTCCAACCTTGGCACTGAATGTTTCATGGCACTGTGGGAGCTGATCTATCCCACCTAGACAATTAGGGGTTTCTTCTCATCACCAGCTATGCAGCTTGGCCATGACTGAAGCTCTCCCCAGATACTCCTTACACACCATTCTCTGTTTACAGCACTTACAAAAAGACTAATTGCACCTATAATCCTCTGAATTCTTGCTTCTTAGAGATTTCCATAAAGCCAGTGGCAAAGGAAGTTTCTGTTAACTTGGACGTCATGAATGACCCAGACAAGCCTTCAGTGTCACTCTGCTGTGCCATCTGCAGGCAGTTCTAGTCCAGCCAATCTGCTCAGGGGCATTTTTCTTTTACACTGCAGTTTCAGCAGCTTCACTGCAGCATAAATAGCTCATCCCCAGTGGCCACTCTTTAATAAAGGAGATACTTGCTTTGAACAACATGGTAAATATTATTCTGGGTGTCAAAGATGAGGAGAACTTCCTGAATCCTATCAGAGTGAGGTATATGGTCTGCTAAGGGGAATCACTGCTCTCCAAGTCCATGTGTTGCTGAATCATCACCTAATACAAACTTTAAATATTGTCCCAGCATGACAGGTGATTGAGGAGACAGAGCAGCTACTCAGACAACTGCATCAGTACTCTGCTGCCAGCTCCCTGTTCAGTTCCTGGGTTTGCTGCTCTTGTGGCACATCTGCCAACACTACTTAGGCTGGGCTCTTCTACTACAAGCTGAACAAGGAACATCATCTACAAAAGCCAGATGATTCAACCCACTTTTTAATTCATTTGAAATTGAAAAGAGGTCTACAAAGGACTGTGATAGAATAGGAGGCGTGGATATGTAGTGATGAATACTGTGCACTCCCACTTGACAGCAATACAGGAAAAGTATCTGGCTGCTGAGTTCAGGGGGAATAAGTTGTTTTTCTATGAGTTCCATTTGCCTTGAAGGGAGAAAATAAACCTCATACATTACAGATTCCAGCACAACTTAAATAACAGCACAACATAGGGCAGAATGTTTTGTCTTAATAATATAAGTATTTTTCTGGTTGTAAAAAGACCCCAAAACCTGGAAGATTCTGGCCAGCTCTGTTCATGACTTTCATTCCTTCCATATAAATTTTAAGCTAACCAAAATATTAAAGTTGTGTTTCACTGCTGAAATGAATGACATTCATTAAATTTACTTCACCATGCTTTCCCACTGTTGGGTTTGGCAAGAGCACAGAGGCAGACTGGAGATCCCTACACGACTTATGTGCAGAGTGAAGATTTGTTGAACTAAGAAGGGAATGAGGTTCCCAAAGCACAACACCTCAGAGGCAGTGAGATAACTGCAGTTCTTTCCCAGCTACACCCCTGACCTGCTGCACACCTCTGAACTGGGTAGGTTTACACTGTCCTGTTTTCTGCCTTGGTAGTTTATATTGTCCTGCTCTGGGCCACCAATTCCTGCATTCTGTGATGGAATAATGACAGACAAAATCACTCAGAGGCTGTTTGAGCTACTGGAATAGCTACAATAGGTAAAAAAAGACCTTGCAGGGTACAGGTAAGCACAAATGATACAGAAAAGAACAGATAAATGATGCCCAAATAGAAATGCTCTTAGAAGTCTGTCTGGTCCATATGTCTGAAAATAGACTACAGACTTTGAGTTTCAAAGAATTCTATGGAAATCTAGAAAGTGTTACTGGGGTGTAATGCCACCAGAAGCACAAAGTATCCCCAGTGAAGAAAATGGCATTAAAGTGGACCAAAATGGCAACATTTGCTAGCTACCATTGAAAGGAGGTAACATTTTTATCAGCATATAATCCTAGATCCTAATGGTGCGGGCATATTATGATAAAATGAGGCATTGAAATCAGATTTTGAGGAAAAAAATGCATGTGCTGTTGAGAATGAAACACAACATTTCTTCTTTCCCTCTACAGAAAGCAGTTTAGGAAGTTCTACAACAGGCTCCAGCGACAGTGGATGGTAAAGGCAGCAGTGTCATGGTTTTAACTTACCCTTTTTTTGATCCCTACAATCACTTGTCAAATCTTGATTTCCAAGTCATCCTCCCTACCAAAACCTGACCTGACCTATGATTAGGGCATAGTTCCTTCCACTTTAGTATGGGCCTACTAAAGTGCTGGGCAGGATGAGTGACAACTTAAGCAGGAAAAAGAATTCTAAGGGTGAAACAAGGTGAAGGAGAACACCTGGGATGGTATATTGAAAGTCTTGTAGAAGAGGGGGAGATAAAGAAGTGTCATGTGATGAATTTGAAAGCTAACAATACAGAGCGATCTGTTAGTCTCTTAATGAACAAGAAATTGTGCAGCATTCTTACTGGAGCTAAAAAGAACGACAGACAAAAAGAGAAAATAGCAGAATTCACACTGCTGCCAATTACCACTGTTTCTTTCCAGGGTCTGTAAATTACTTGTGCTTCGAAAGTTAAAGATAAATGGTATTGATTTAAGCACATTACTAATAGTACCTTCACTGTTGCAATTGGATTTCACCCAAATTTCTGCTGCACCTAAATTATTCTGTCATTCTAGCTGCTCCTGTAAAAATGCAAATTTGTCTTCTGAAAGTAGGATATACTGTGCCAAATTTTCCCATAGCATTTATGACCAAAAATATTTTATTAAAAATGTCTGGATATTTTCAAATAGTATTCCAATGGGCTGTCAAATTAATAGTGAAAAACCCCCATAATTCAGAGCTGTAAGGTAATATGAAGTTGTGCTATTGCATGGATAGTTGGAACCTACCAGCAGATAAGAACACAATTTTGGACAAAATATAGCTCTTTCAAAGGTCTGCTTTCTACCACTGAAATGTGAAATATGCATTATTTAAACAAAGAGACCAAATGCCTACATGGGGTAGGGGTAGGAATTTCTCTGAGCAGTTATTTCAATTATCCATCTGTTTAATCAGAGCAGTGCCATGCTGCTGGAGCAGCAGCAGTACAGACAGACACAGCACAGACCCGTTCCCCAGCACTGGGGTAAATGCAGAGCATTCCACTCCTCTGAGTACAAACTCCTCTGGTGTACTGGCAGAATCCTGAGCCTTCAGTAAAGGATCAAACAAAGCAGCTACCAAAATCTATTGGACTTTTAGGACAGGATGAGGCTGAAGCTACCATAACAGTTCAAGAGGATTCAGAATCACATTTAAAATTTACAGATGGAAAAGTACTTCTTCCGCAGACTGCATGTGGTTAAACAAAGAGCTGATATATCAAGATCATGAGGAATAAGCAGTGACTAACTACTATGTTTATCTTACTTCAACAAGCCTCCCTGCTTAGAGGTTTGGGTTCTCTTAATCTGAGATCAGAGTGGATGTGGCTGCCTCATCACTTTGGTGTTTATACCATTGTAGCTGCTTTAAGCAGCTTTAGACACATTCTGGGCACCTAGAACTGCCTGAGCTGTGCTGAGGTTGTCACCCTGGCTCCAGCTTCAGGGGTTCAGGCCTTCTGCTTCCTGCAGCTCACTGCAGTCCTGGTGACAGTGGCACAATGGTAGGATGTGCAGCTCTTGAGAAGAAAGCAAGAGACTGGGGAGTGCCAAGGCTCACACCTGTCATTTCATAAGACACTTTTCTAACAAAGGGACCCTTCCTTGGCAGTGGGACATCACACAGCTGCCCTGCTGAAGGACTGAAAGCCTTTGGTGTCCTGCATCCAACCCTCCACTTTTGGTAGCTCAGCACTACCTGACCCTCACTGCAGTCCCACATAAGATCCCAGCCTGGACCCTATCCCTCAGCCAAGGGACCTTGGAGACAGCAGCACTCCAGAGAAGCAGAGTAGGGGATTCCAATTCAGGCAGGAAAACATAACAAAGGTTTTGCAGAAGACAGCAGGAAGTTAGGTGCAGCAGGATCTGGAAAGTCGTCAGAAAAACAAAGGTTCCAATATCAAAGTGGGATCAGTGACCACAAGGATCCTACAGTGAGTCCTGACAGGTGAGCAGAGCAGAGCAGACCTGATGGGTGAAAAATAAAGCCAAGGCTGCGTGACATGTGGCACTGAGCCACTGCTGCCAGCAGTGGAGCTGTAAGGAGCTCCCTGGGATGCTGTCCCAACAGGTGCCTGCACTGAACACAGGCTGCCTGGGCTGCACACCCCTGGCTGAGCTGCACTGAGGGCAGCACTGTGTGCTGGAGCTGGAAAGGAGACCAGCATGGGACAAAGCAAGGAAATTACAGAGCCTGAAAGGATATGGAGTCAGAGAGTAATCATAGTTCTGGGGGAGTGATGCTCTAGTGACTAATAACAACAGGTACAGATAACAGCATTAAATAAATGCTCATCAGGAATAGCTTGCCATTGCATACATCAGAGAGAAAGAAGAAGGAAAGAAAAAAGTTATCATGAGCCACTTCAGCAGCTTGAGGGAAACTCATAAACATCACTTTCATATTCCTCTGGAAAGGTATTGTAAAGAGGAAAAGTTAAATATCGTGTACTAGAGCCTCAATCCCACTAGTGGATCAACAGTGTTTTTGTGGTAAGTCTTTCAAATCTAGTTTTACTTGTCTCTAAAGGATCCTTGAAAGGACTTTTTAAGTTAGATCTGCTGGCTTTGGCTAACTATACAGAGCAAAGAATTGACTGCATTCCTGCAGAAATGCCCCTAATAACTCCTTAGAATGAGCTGTGGCACTTTTCCACTAATTGTGGAAAAAACTAATGGGCACCTAGAGCATGTGTTATTAATCTGTCTGCCAGTTCTGAGAGATTTCAGTTGTGAAAAACTACAAAGCAGTATTTACTCTAGAGCACACATTCTGCACCAGCAAAAATAAAACGCACATGGTGAACTGGAAAAGCAAAAAATTTTGCCATGTAACTCTATTATTATTGAAGATAAAAAATCCTGTGTCAGCTCCCCAAAGAACAGGAGTTTAACCTGAATTCAGTTTCCTTGCACAAGTTCTCAGAAAAGTGATAGGATACATCAGGCATTGTATTCCAAGATTCATAGCTCTCCGAGGGAGAGAAATTACCCAGTGGATTTGGGTTCTAGTTCTACATTTAATTCATTTTAATGACCAAAAAAGAAGGAATAGTTGCAATTATGTTTCTCTGCTGAGTCACCCCATTGCAAAAATATTCTACTCAACCTCATTTCAATTTTTTCCCAAAGAGGCAAGATTCAAAACATCAAGCCAAAGTAAAGTACAAGACCTTCAAATCCCAGATGGAAATGCCGCTCTTCTGTGATTATGCTGTTCTGAAAAAGCACTGTCACACCCTTATTCTTCATTTTCCCTACCGAGCTCTTGGCTCCCCACATTCTCATTCTAAGGAGTAAATCTGGTATTTCAAAAATGTTGGCAGTCACCTGGAACACAACAAAGACATTTCCTGTTTTTCACAGATGCTATGAAGTCCTTTCTCCACATAGCTTGATGGCTGGGACATCCAGCATAGGTGTGACAGAGCAGCTTCACCATCCCACCCTCAGACATTTGTCCCTGTTCCAGATTCATCGTCTTTATTGCCAGGATGACAACAGTTGTGTTGAGATGACCAACTTCCAAAATTTCCTATTGCAATTCTTCCATAAATAAATGTGGAGAAAGCAGACCTTGAAGCTAGATATGCGATCTGTGGAAGATTAATGACTGAAAAATTGAGAAGTGGGTAGCGAAAAAATTTCTCTAAACTTAGGTGTTCTCAACACAAGTCCAATTTTACCAGATCAGCATTGGATAATTAAAAAATGCTATTGGCAAATGTGAGGCTTTCTCCATTACATTACCCTCACTCATCTCCAAGTTCTGCTGGAGCTGAATCAAGTCCAGAATCAGCATAAGAATAGCTGGGATTGACATGAAGGCTAGTTAAAAAGAAATGAAAGAGGAAAAGAAAAGCAGAAAACCTTATTGCTGTATCTATAACCCCTCCACAAGTCCCATGCCAACTTCAACTGGGCCCCCAGGAAAAACAGTTATTTTTCAATCTGGGAAAATGCCTTTCTATAGGGAAGAATATCCCCATACAGTCTTCTTGCAGAATTTATGCAAAGAAAAAATAATCCAAAAGAAGAGCTCCCACCAAAGGTGGGGGAGTGGGGAGGAGTAGGGCTGAAAGGGGGACTGTACTGCTTAGTGATGGATGTTTAGGTACCGTATTTCTTCCTGTCCTTTCCTGAGTGCAGTTCCATAATGGGTGTTAACAGGCCAGCTTTAAACACTAAGGAGTGCATTTGCAGTGTAATGCGCAGAGATTTGTCGGACAATTTCCCATTAACACTAATGTGCACTGCATGGGTAAATCCCTAAACACCACGTGGAAAATTTACTTTCAAAAGCCTCCATTACGTTTGGGTGTTGAATTCTTTTGAAACAGTTGTTAGTCTGTTAAGCAGTGATTGCTCTCACAGACAAAACTTTTCATTTCAGTTTAGACAGTTAATCAGAAGATATATTTTTGCAGGGAGTTCACATACTAAATGAAATTTTTAAAATTACTGTTTAGAGCGGACATTGATTAACATCTTCAGAAAGCCTCATCTAAAGATCTACTCACAAATACTAGAAGCCTCAGATAAATCTGTGATACAACTACAAATTTTGTTCACAAAGGGCACTGCTCACTTGTTTACAAGCACAGTAGGGACAACATCACACACAGTTTATTTTCCACAATTTTTTGTATCATTAGGATAAAGACAAAACGAATGTGTGCATATTTGTCTTGGTTTTGTTTTTTTCCTTCTTTTAGACAGGCGTGTAAAGCACTTACAAGAATAAAGGAATCTCACACTCAAGATGTGAATGCATATAAAGCCAGGTAGAAAAAGGAGGAAAAATGGAAGCAATAGGCAACATTATAATTATAACCAAGTTATGAGTGACAACAATACAAACATTAAAAAATGAAGTATGAAAACATTGTGGTCCTCACCTTTCCTATTCTCAATGTAAGCATAAGCCTGGTTTACAAATCATTAGATTTTAAAAGAAATGTCTATGCATGAAACAGATGATCTAATTTTATTGTGGAAATGCACACACCATGGGCCCAGGCTTTCTGCTAATTACACTTGTTAAGGAAAGCAAAGAGTTATCTGGGTATTTGCTGGGGGAGGAGAGACAAGTAATAGAAATATGTATTTTACAGAGGAAACCGATGTGAAATGCCACATACAATCAGCAGGTGAATTTGGATTTATAGATATATACTCTGGCTGGGATTTATGAGTGGACATGAACACATGAAGCCCACTACATTTACAGCAATTTTCTTGTTCTTTTCAGTGGCTTTCAGAGGTGGAAGCTTGCCATTACACACAAGCATTTAATTCTTCAAAAAGCCCAGTTCCTTCTTACAAGACAATAAAGTACTTCCCCTTGTAATAGCAGGTAAGCACTGAAGGCATCCTTAAAAATCTAACCCCAGTGTGCTAAAGAAACTTAATAATCTTTAAACTGCACACAATGCCACTTCATTCCTGGTCCCAGAACGTTGTAAAATGTCTGATTAGTCCTTATAATAGTGCTAACACCTCCACAGCACATAAAAGAGGACTTTTAATTTACAAACGACATCTCTGGTTGTCCTGATTTTTACCTTTAATTAGACTGTAAGACATTGCTCCATTTGGCTGTTAACCAACATATGAGGTATAGGTTTAGTGTACAAGGTAGATTTGTGAGGCTTTTTTAAAAGCAATACTGTAATATTTTGAATAGGTTTTTAATACACACACTATCTCATGGATTATTTAACTCTCTAATGAGGTAGAAAGAAATATTAAAGACAATATTTTAAATGTCAGGTAAATGACTCCATTTAAGGCAAAAAAAAAAAAAAGATAACTTTTCTGTTGATTCTCTTGCAGTGGTTCCAACAACTGCCTAGATTTTGGAAATGATTTTGTGATGTTTAGATTTTATATTGGTGCAATAATTGTGCGCAGTAGGGTACTGCACCTAGCCATGAAATTCATTTAAAAATGAAATAGGAGACATGATGAAAAGTCAGCTGCCCCAAAGGAATTATAAATAATTTTGAAAATAAAAGTGTTTCTGTGGTAACATGTACTTTAATAAGTCAAAATTTGCAATACTGGTAGGCTGTGCCCCAATGACAGGTAAATGTATGTGTCTGAATAAGGAGACCAATGGAGCTTATAGTCACAGAGCTGTCAGAGGAAATCAGAGGAAGTCAGCAATACATGTCTGAGCACTTAATAAAAATCCATCCAGCTCACAATATGTGACACCAACCCTAAAATAAGGGGAAATCTGTATTGTGATGTGTAAGGGACTTAGCATGTCATTTGACATGTGCACTTGCCTCGACTGTCATCCAGTTTGACCAGGAAAAAGAAGAGGGGCAGTCCAACAGGTACTTCTTTTGTTTCAGCACATCCTGAAGAGGAAACAAGTTGGCTGCTCCCTCCCTGTACTTCTCTTACCAAACAGAACCTTCAAGAAACTCTATATGCATCCCCCTGTAAAGAAAACAAGAAGACACAAGAGCCAGTCAAACTTCTGGTGAAGCTCTACACCACAGGAGAAATATAAACAACATCTCCATCAAAAGCTACCTGAGTACAAATTCAGCCACAGAAGTAAAAAGTGTTTGGGAAACAGAATGTCTGCCCGGCAAATGGAAAGAAAAAAACCCATAAATTTAAATTCAAAAATTTCAGATGGAATAGATAACAGGACACTGCATGGGTGGGATCATACGAAATTCTAGCTCAGTCACAGCCATATCCCTTGAGTATTCGTACCTTGGTCTAAAGGATTTCAAAGGGAATTCTGATTCACAGAAGTGACGAGCCCCTTCACCACCAATACAGGCAGAGCTGTTCAGATCCAACTACAGACTGACAAAGCCCAGTCTGGACGAGGGAAGGGACTGAAACCTCCAAGGGCCTGTGGCCCTGAGTGGCTGGCCGCCTCCAAAAAGAATCCAAACCACGAAGGATATGTCCCAGACCCAACCTGCTCCCACCTCAAACCTGTGCTGCCCTGACAGTCCCAAGGGAACCCTACAAACTGACATCAGGAACCTTGGCTGGCCACTTTTCTTTCCCAGGGAAAAGGCCCAGTCTTTGTTACCATGGTCCACAGGCCCTTAGGTGCCGGCGGCCCCCAAAAAATCCGAACAATCAAGGATATGTCCCAGACCTATCCCGCCCCCACGTCATAGCTGTGCTGCCCTGACAGTCCCAAGGGAACCCTACAAACTGACATCAGGAACCTGGGCTGGCCACTTTTCTATCCCAAGGAAAAGGGCTGGTCTATATCTCCAGTGTCCTGTGGCCCTGAGGGGGAGGCCGCCTCCAAAAAATCCGAACGATCAAGGATATGTCCCAGACCCAGCCTTCCCCCACCTCAAACCTGTGCTGCCCTGACAGTCCCAAGGAAACCCTACAAACTGACATCAGGAACGTGGGCTGGCCAATTTTATTTCCCAGGGGAAAGGCCCGGTTTTGACCCCAGGGGCCACAACATCTGAGTGGCCGCCGCCTCCACAAAATCCGAACAATCAAGGATATGTCCCAGACCCAACCTGCCTCCACCTCAATCCTGTGCTGCCCTGACAGTCCCAAGGGAACCCTACAAACTGACATCAGAAACCTGGCCTGGCTACTTTTCTTTCCCAGGGAAAAGAGCCAGCCTCTGTCTCCGGAGTCCTGTGGCCCTGAGTGGCCGGCCGTCTCCAAAAAATCCGAACGATCAAGGATATGTCCCAGATCCAAACTCCCCCTACCTCAATCCTGTGCTGCCTTGACAGTCCCAAGGGAACCCTACAAACTGACATCAGGAAGCTGGGCTGGACACTTTTGTTTCCCAGGGAAAAGCGCAGGACTTTGTCTCCAGAGGCCACTGGTCTTCAGTGGCCGGCCGACTCCAAAAAATCCGAACGATCAAGGATGTCCCAGACCCAGCCTTCCCCCACCTCAAACCTGTGCTGCCCTGACAGTCCCAAGGGAACCCTACAAACTGACATCAGGAACCTGGGCTTGCCAAATTTCTTTCCCAGGGAAAAGAGCAGTTTTTTTCTCCAGGGGCCACTGGCCCAGAGTGGCCGGCCACCTCAAAAAATCCGAACTATCAAGTATATATCCTAGACCAGACCTGCCCCCAACTCAAACCTGTGCTGCCCTGACAGTCCCAAGGGAACCCTACAACCTGACATCAGTAACCTGGTCTGGCCACTTTTCTTTCCCAGGGTAAAGGGCTGGTCCTTGTCTCCAGGGCCCTCTGGCCCTGGATGGCCGGCCGCCTCCAAAAAGAATCCAAGCCACGAAGGATACGTCCCAGACCCAACCTGCCCCCACCTCAAACGGGAGCTGCCCTGATAATCCCAAGGGAGCCCTCCAAACTGACATCAGGAACCTGGGCTGGCCACTTTTCTTTCCCAGGGAAAAGGGCCAGTCTTTGTCTCCAGGGGCCACTGGACGAGAGTGGTCGGCCGCCTCAAAAAATCCAAGCGATTAAGGATATGTCCCAGACCTAACGTGCCCCCACCTCTAACCTGAGCTGCCCTGACAGTCCCAAGGGAATCCTACAAACTGACATCAGGAACCTGGGCTTTCCACTTTTATTTCCCAGGGAAAACGGCCCGTTTTTGTCTCCAGGGGCCTGTGGCCCTGAGTGGCCAGCCACCTCGAGAAACGCCAAACGTTCAAGGATATGTTCCAGACCCAACCTGCCCCCACCTCAAACCTGTGCTACCCTGACAGTCCCAAGGGTACCCTACAAACTGACATCAGGAACCTGGGCTGGCTACTTTTCTTTCCCAGGGAAATTGAGGATCTTTTTCTCCAGGGGCCACGGGAAATGAGTGGCCGGCCACCTCCAAATAGTCGGAACGATCAAGGATATGTCCCAGACCCAATGTGTCCCCACCTCAAAGCTGTGTTGCCCTGAGAGTAACAAGGTAGCCCGACAAACTGACATCAGGAACCTGGGCTGGCCACTTTTCTTTTCCCAGGGAAAAGGGCTGGTCTTTGTCTCCAGGGGCCACTGGTCTTCAGTGGCTGGTCACCTCCAAAAAATCCAAACCATGAAGGATATGTTCCAGACCCAACCTGCCCCCACCTCAAACCTGTGCTGCCCTCACAGTCCCATGGGAACCCTACAAACTGACACCAGGAACCTGGACTGGCCACTTTTCTTTCCCAGGGAAAAGGGCCGGTCTTTGTACCTGGTCTTACATTTCACTGTTCTGCCTGGGTAACACCTCCTATGCAGCTTTTGTTCCTGAAGTGAAGAAAAAATGTTGGGTCTTTAATATTTGAAAAACACACTTATCTAGTCTAAAAGGACTAATTAAAAATTTAGAAACTAATCATGATCACCTATTCATTTCAAGGGAGAATGCTAGAAAAAAGACAAAAGGGAATTGAACATAAATATATTAACATGACAACAAAACCCCTATTTGAAGCATGATGACTGTTGGCAGCTAACACCAGAACTTCAGTACATGTCATAACCTACAAAGATGAACATAAAACCTTCTTCAACCCATTACCAGACACAAGGTGCATTCTGCTATTAATCTATGTTTTGTTTCCATCTGGAGGCACCTTCAGAGTGGTGGGAAGCCTAGATTTTAAGTTCATTGCCAAACTAGTGAGCTCAAGACGAAAAATGAAAATAATCAAAGAGAATGCTTCAAATATGAAAGACTAATAAGAACAGGAGTGATTTCTTTGGACATGAGAGGTGTCAGCAAGGCCTGAAAGAAGTACAGAAAGGTAAAATATGGTATAGGCAAGATTTCTGGGGAATGGCTGCATTGCCTACAAGAAAATGAAAAGGCGAGAAACTTGGTTAATAAGCTTGCTTTTTCATTACACATCATGTTACAGAGGTCACCCATATCAAAAACTAACGATTAAAAGTATATTTCCAAAAGCATTCACAAGGCATCACCAAATATGTTGAGTAATAATTATGACAGTTATTAATGACAGTTCACAATTAAGAAATAAACAAGTTCTCCAACTGTTGAACACCAGAATAAGAACCACATAAAGACAAATCATTCTATTACAAAACTAGTGACTTCTGCAGATGATAGTCTACAGAAGTCTACATTAGTATTTGACACCTGAAAAAAAGCTTTAGAATGGGACATTTGTTATTCATAACTGGGAGTAGTGGGTCAGGCTTTGGCAAGTCAGATGGACCAGCTAAAGACATTCCCAGAAGGCAAAATAAATAACTAATGGTCTTAAAAAACAGGTTCTATCAAAAAGGAATTGATAATCTGCAGAGAAGAAGCCCAGAAGACACAACCACGTTCTTCAACACATAAGTTATTGTAAAGGGGATACTGTTGATCTGTGGTAAACAGGATGAGCAAAAATGGGTTTGAATTGCTGCAAGAAATAAGTTAATCCTTGTCTATATAAAAAGTTAGATACTGGAATAAATTTCCAAGGAAGTTGCTATGTCTCTTTCATCATAAGTCTTAAAAATTACTTAAGTATTTGCAAGAGATGAGATAGCTGGTGTTATCTCAGGAAAAGCTCAAAACTTCTCTTATTTTCTCTGATTTTATATAGTCTGAATTTAAACAATGAAGATGGTGATTTGTTTTACAAATGCCAGTATTCAGCTCACATGACAGTGAGCTCCTTACAGCCAGTCTGTGCCTGTGCTTCTAACCCACTTAGTAAGTCCTGAGGCAGACAACTAGCACCCTCACTACTTCAATTTATAATGTGATTGTCTCCAAGTAATGGAAATGCTTATTCCAAATGGGTTTCACACCAGACAGACTCTTCAGAGAGAGGAAGGAACATGGCTGTCTAGTTTTCTTCCCTAAAGCTTCCTTTTTCACAGAGTTGTGAAAAAAATTGGCTACAGCTACCTAGTTTTTACTTTTAAGTCGAGGTAGATTGCTAACGGATGTTCTAGAGAAAAATAACAAAAGATCACCCCCTCCTTCTGCCTGGCTGTCAGCTCAGCAGGGCCAGGAACAAGAAGAGTGGAAGAGCTTTGGCCAAGGCACTCTGTGTGGGGCAGAATGGACATGCAGGTGGCCAGAGTATCCAGCCCAGGCACACTCTACTCAGAACTAAATGTCTGCCAGTCTGTATAGAAGAACGAGCTCCGTGAAAATCTCATTCCATTTCACCTGGAACAGAAGTGCCAGCACTGAGCCAACTTAAAATGAGAATCACACTTCACCTTCCTTGTCCCAGCCGTGGCATGCAGAATCCCCTAACCAAATTACCCTCACACTCTTTCTTCTCTCACACTAAAAGGTACCATTTGGGGTCCCAAGCTGTCCCAAACCATAAACTGTTTAGTAAAAGGAGTAAGTAAAATGAATTTCATGAGGACTCTATAATCATGACAATCAGTCAAACAGCCACGAGGCCCAGAATCCAGGTTTTGTTCAATAAAGATATATAAGCCACAAGCTCTGTTTTCCTCTTCCCCATCCTTTAGATGTGCATGAACCAGCTTGTGTCACCCGTGAAAGGATACAGGCATTGTTTGCTCTAATGCCCTGACAGTATTCCCTGAGAGATTGGCCTTTTACACTCTTCTCTCCTCCTCAAGAACTGAAGTCTCATTTCTCATAAGACAGATCAAGAGGGCACAAACACTTGGCTCCCAGGTGCCACAGCTCGTCATCATACAGTTCTCTGTGGAGGCTTAAGGTTAGTTACCACAGCCAAAAAAGAAACAAGGAGACATTTCTTTTAGAGCCAAGTGACAATCCTCAAACAAACTGTTTTCTGCAGAAGTTTCTATGTTGTCTCACATTTCATTCAGCTTGCCAGCCAGAGCAGAAAGTTTGTAGCAGCTCAATTCAATATACTGGCGATATATTAAAGAATTCATTTGATTTTGGTGCTGGTGATATTTTCATTTCACTTTTCATTTACATCTGGACAATGCTGTTAACTCCTTCAGCCAGGGATTTTATTCTTACTATCTAAATAAAAGGACAGCAAAAAAATTTCAATTTCTTTTTACAGTCAGGGATTACACCCAGAATTTTTGAAGAGGTTTAAAGGAGGGACAAGCCAAAAGGGCCAGAGATGTTCTCTCTTACTGTTTGTTTTTAATTTTTGGGGTAAGTACTGTATTTGCTAGGCCCTTACATAAAAAATTGTTCACATTCCCCTCCATAAGAAAGAGCCATGAGCACTTTTCTTGAGCTAGTTTAAGTTGACATGTACATTAGCCATGGTCTGAGTGGAGTCTCCTGCTGGAGCAATCCTGCCATGCAGTCATTTCTAAAATGTGCTGCTGCTGCAAAACTTCTTAGACAAGGATGTTACCAAACATGCTAAAAATCAGAACAGGAAGCACTGACAGGATTTTTAAGACAGAAAAAATGAACTGAGAAATGACTAAGATTCTCCAAGGTCTCCCCCAGTGAAAGCCAATTTTGTTTTATTGCTTTTTTTTGAGGTTTGGTTTGTTTTTTTTTTTAACCAGCCAATTTATATTAGGAAGTAATCTCCTAATTTATGAAGGAGGCCTTTAAGCTCCCTAGAAATTCCCAGCTTCATGATTTATTTGATCATTACAGAGAGGTGATTTCAATATCCTTATGTTTCTCATTGTTTTGCATGTGGCTATCCATTACAACTGAAGAAATTACAAAAATTCTAAAAGATATTATCATAGCTAGTAAGCCTGATGAGTTTTCTATGAGCAGGATGCATGACACAATGAATAAGGAAACTGGATTACAGGAAAGAAATAAAAATATGGAGAAAGAGAAGAGGACAAAGAAAGGTGAGGCTATTTTATGTACAGATATAAAAATGAGGTTGGAAGTGCTATTTTTATTTATGGAGATTACAGCTCTCCTCTGAACTCATTAGTGATTCATTGCATATCACAGGATTAAAAACAAGGAATAGGTAGATCAGCAAGCCTGAGCAGATAGCCAGACTTCTGACTCCACCAGTCAACATTTGCAGAAGCCTCCTCTTTTGGAAAAATCCTTGATCTTTCCTCAGGAAAAAAAAAAAAAAAATCCACACCTGATTTCCTCCTAAGAGCTCCTTGCAGCTGTGAAGGGGAGGCAGCACAGAGCCCTCCCCTGGCTGCACAGACCCTCTCTGGATGCCTTGGCTGTGGAACCCCAGCTCTGCCAGCCCAAGGGAAAGGTGCTGGAGCCTGACCTTGGCTCCTGGGGACAGGCAATCCCCTCCCACCACAGCAGCTGGTGGCAATGGGGACACAATCACTGAGTGCTCATTGTTTAAAGTTCTTTACTTCAAAGAATACTCAGGTGGGCCTTGTTCATGATTTAAATGCTTCAAATTAGAGGTCTACACCTTGCTAATGTTCCCACTAGCATTGAGAGGGCATTTGTCAAGGGCTTCAGTGGGAACCAAAATTATCCCTTAGTGATTTTGCCATTTCAAGACTTTCTTATTTTACTACTGCAAATCATAACAGTCAGATCAACAAAATGTTACAGCATCAAGGCACAGGAACTCAGGAAGTCTTGGAAATCACCACTTTTGTCTGCCGGAAATGAAATGCCCTTCTCATTTCAGTTTCTGCTGTTGCAAGCCAGATTGCATTGCAGGACATGCTGTTAAACCAATCACACTGTAAAATACATTAACACTGTTCACACCCAAAACTGGTGTGGTTATGAATTGTAGAATGATCATGACACAAAGCAATCAAAGCTGGACCACTCAATATAGAGCTTATACTCCACCCTCATCTCATCACATCCTCCTTCAGAGTTACAGCCCAAATGGTGCTCACACATTTCCTTTGTGTTTTGCCCCTTACACCACACCCATAAAAAAGGGCACCAGTGATGTACAGCCCACCCTGAATAGGGTCTGTCACAGGCAGGTCAAGCTTTGTCAAAGGGATAAACCTGCTAGTGCATATTTTATATTTAATTTCTACTTACTCTTTATTTTGTGACACTGCTGTCACGTGCTTTTATGCCAATTGCAAAACTCAAAGCAAGTGTGTTTGAAAAGCTTCAGTCAAGTCCAGGGCAAGAAGGAAACTTGTACTCAAGATTTCAGCTCTCCAGTGTTTGGATAAGATCCCACCTGCATTCTGGAGAAGAGATAGAAATTTTAATAGACCTCATGGGGTCTCTCCACCTCACTGAAAAACAAAATGCTAAGAGCTTATTACTGTATGGAGTTGTCCAGCTACAGTTAAATGATTCACCATGTACCCATTCTGCTAATTAATTATTCAGTGCTATACAAAACCTTTATTATATACTGCTAGATACTTGGATACTAGAGCTGATTGCAATATAGCAAAAAAAAAAAGACAGCTTCTATTTTTTATAGTGAAATAAAAAGTTGATATACTCAAAAGTTGTGCCTAGATGTCTGGAAACTCAGTGAAATATGTATAAATTAAAAAAAAAAAAAAAAAAAAGCCAAAAGCAGACTTACATGAACAAATGGAAAATTTAATTAAAAATAGAATGAAGATGGATTCTGTACATTTTTCAGGATCAAGTGACCTGGAAAGAGACAGAGAAAACTTTGAGTGGATAAAAAGTGTTTACTTGGAGAACAAATGAGAAAATAATAAAGTTTAATAACAAAGGTAAGTAATTAAAAATGGAAAGGGAACCTCAAAATAGATTTTAAGAGAAATTTTTGAAATTATACACTAAGTCATATTTGACACTTTACACACAGACACAATTTCCCCCTTATTAGTGCATAGTTTTTCCTCTACTACAGTCACCCAGCTGCTGCTGTGTCTCAGACATGATCATAGCTTTTTCCACTTCTGGTCAATAATGTTTGCATGGCAGCGGCCTGTGTTTGAGATGAAATACCTGCAAAAGACAGGAGATATTCCTGGTTCAGAGAGGCAGCAGTCTAAACCCTTAACTCAGCAAAGACACTCTCTCTTCAGAAGAAAAAGGACAGGTCAGTGATTCACAGCCAGAGCTACAGGACTTTATTTTGTAGAGCCATTACAGAACTTCCCCTGCCTGTTGTGAATAACTCTTTCAAGCCTGGACTTCATGCATGCCAGTAAACCCCTTCCTCTCTCAGGTAACCTTGTCTTTGGTCTACCATCTTGCCACAGGAAAAGCTTTCCAATTTCATCCTCATGCCATTCTGGTATTACTTGGAGGGGTTTCCACACCAGTCCAAGAATTTCTGAATTTTGCCTGAGATTCTGAAAATTCTGGACTCTAAACTGTAGCTGTGAAAACAAGAGAATCAGCTCCTAGCTCTTTCTCACAGCTACAGAGCAACATTACCCACTTCAGTTTTCCCTAATTCTGGCAGAGCAGGGCACCATGAGTCACTTACTACACTCTCTTGCCAACTACTGTTTCGAAGCAGAAATCTCCATAAGGGGAAATTAAATATTTCTATAAACCCACCCTTCAAGAGCCAGGAGGACTGTGTCACTGAGAGTGCTTCTCGACATGACACACTGAAAAAAATCCCCATAATAATCACTGCAGAGCAATCAGAGAATTTAATCATATTCTAGACCTGTCACTAGTTCTGTTCCTGAGACAGGCAAGTACATTTGTGACATGTGGGGCTTGTTTCTGCTGCCACTGAAGTCAAAGGCAAACTCTCCACTGGCTTGCACAGGCACAGAGCCACTATTCTCTTATGGAGCAGAACTGGAGGAGCAGAGTGAGGATGTTCCTTGGGACGATAGCTGTGCGTAGCTGAACTTCTGCTCTTCTCCAGAGATTCGACAAGATACCTTCTAGGGTTTCATAAAATACAGAGAGACAAGAGGATCAAGAGCCACTCTTCTTGTGAGAGGGCCAAATCAAATTTTCCTGATCAATTTACCTTCCCTTGTTCCCCTAAACAAATAAATTAATAAACAACACAACAGCAGAACAAGACAGGCTTAGTCTAGTGTTTAACTAATTAACACTACTAATTAGTGTTTAATGGCAATGATAATTATAATCATATCCCTCTGAGAGTACTGAGGCTGCCACATCAGATGGATTGCAATCTTCTCTATTCCTCTACAACTTTAAATCAATATCACTTCAAACCTGACAGGGTCATTTCATGAAAAGTGATTAGAGAGTCACCTTTATTTTCTGTGTTAAACTGAAAATTTCAAAAGCCTCTTTAAGTGGTGGGAGAAGAAAGGATAAATCATGACTTTGAGTTAACAAAATCAGTAATTGACGCTCCTTTTTGTCCCACATAGGCATCATTCTTTAGGTTTTCATTTGAGTCAATCCCAAAGCCAAAATTCACAGGCTCTGTGCCACTTGCCCATTATGTACAACAGAATAATTTAGATTAGGAAGGACCTTTGTAGTCCAACCCACCATTCAAAGCACTGCTACCCAGGCCACATGATTCAGTATTTGGTAGTCTTCATGGCAAAAAGCCTTTCTTATATCAAACAGGAACCTCATTGAAAATTGTGTTGCTCAGTCAGGGAGAGGCATCAGACATCCCCTGTAGCTCAAGATCTGGGTGACAGCACTCTCTCAATGGAGTCCCATCTGGGCTGAGTCTTCTAATGAGCCAAGTCCCTTCAGCTCGTGCTGGATCAAGGCCCTTGGCACACTGACACTACCACTGGACAGTTTGAAGCAGAATTTCTGGGCCATTCTACAGCCACCCTGCCAAGTGCTGCTATGAGCAGTACCTCTGTGCTGGCTACAGGCTGGAGCAGGGCTCTTGCACAGCCTGCGGAGCAGTGCATGACTTCCCCTGCACAGCTGACAGCTGGAGGAGGGCTGCAGTAGTTCCTAACCGAGAGACAGCCAGCAGAAGCTCTCTGTTAGAGCTGACAGAAGCAAAAGCCTCTGGAAGCTAAACCTCACCATCAGCAGTGAGCCAGGCATTCCCAGCCAATGCAGCTATCAGATGTTCCCTGAAGAGAAGATGTCTCCCTCCAAGAGAAGGTTGGAAGCTTGGAAAGAGCTGCCTTTTCTGCCACCCACCTCTGCTAGCTGTCTCAAGCCCCAAACCCTCATGCACAGATGATGTGCTCGTTCGTGAAAGAAAGGTCAACACAGTCTTTGGGAAGGATCATAAAAAATACACAAATATAAAGTAGATAGCATAAAACTCTTCTAGGTTTACTGGCAAAATATAATCAGAGGGGGCTAATACAGAGTCTGGGAAGATTCTGAATTGTGCTGGTTAATATCCAGGCTCTGCACCCAGCTAAGACAACCTCAGAGGACACAGGATATTAAGCAGACAAGAAATTCTGCTGAGGAATGGCAGAAGAACACTGCAGCAATTCACTCTGTTTTACACAGGGCCACACCGGAGCATGGCATGAGAGCAGGAAAGAAATGCAGGACAGCTATGGAGCAGCTAAACACTGGCACAAGCATGGCATGGTGCTACTATATATATTCAGATATGTCAGGGCTTTACACACATAACAAACATATAGAGCAAATACTCCTAGAGCATTGTAATAATGAAAACAGCATGCATGAACATAAAAATCCAAGTATACAGAACTTGGAGCATCCAGAGGTTAGTATTGAGAGTTATTGGGGCTGTTATCGTTTCCAATGCCAAAAGAAGAAGCTTGTTACAGCTGAGTCTCATAATGGCTTTTGTTGTTTTCATTAGCACTAAACATTCAGAGGAATCTCAAATGGGAGAAACAATTACCTGGGGAATGGAAGCTTTTGATCCATCTTAGCCAGCCATTCTACCTTATTGTGGGTTTTTTTTGGTGCTTTCTTTTTTAGAATAACCACTAATACTATGAAAAAAAACTTTCTGAAGTTCAAGCCTCTCATTTTGTATGAAAGATTTTTAGTTCAAATAAACACATGAGGGGCAGGGACTTGTCTCTGTTCCTTGATCACCACCCTTTCTCCAAGTCTCCCCCTGGGAATACATCTTTCCCAAGATGCTATGCTAAGTCCAGGAGGAAATCAAATATACATTTCTACTGGTGACTTAAGCTCTGATCCTACCATTAGTTAAACACAAGCTTAATTTTATGCATGTGAGTCATCCCATCAACATCCCCATATGCCAGAGACTTTGTGGGATTGATGCCCAGAAATGAAACCATAATGAATGAATTCCATTTCTGAGTTGTAGAACCAGGGTTGGAAACCCTGAGAACTGAGATACTGGAACATAAATCCACACTATAACATGGGCCAAGGAAGTAAACACTTAAAAAAAAAAAAAAAAAAGAGATTAGCTAATTCCTTACTCTGAAAAAAAAAACCCGAAAACTCACAAGAGTTGATGTTATTAATTAAGTTTCATTCTTGTTACCCAACAGCCAGCACTTCTCCAACAAAAACATGGCAAAATGCCTCATTTTAAAGAGCACATGCCAGACTTTGGATTTAGCTCTGCCTGCTTTTGGCCACCACAGCACCATAAATTTGCTACATCTTTCATTCTGCCCCCATATGTTAGGATTGTGTCTAAACTCAACAACTCCTTTCTCTTCCACACAGGCAAAACAAAAAAAACTTCAGCAATTCATAGTACCAATGAACCCCCCCAGGACATACTTACATTTGAAAAACTTTTTGAAACATTAAGTACATAATTAGAACTAAATATAAGTAATTGATACACTAATGAATTATGAATATGAGTGCTGTGTATGCTGTTCAAAATGGTTGCAGCACTTTAGTAATGAAATGGCTCATTACAACAGAGGCAACTGCTCTGTTGCAGGACCGTGTGCCAGAATAAGAGTTGTAGTGAAAAAGAAGAGAATAGAACAATATTTAACAGTTCAGAGTGAAACCTCAGCTCTTACATTGCTAGCCTTGTCTAAAAGCAACGGGCCCAGAGTCTCTCTGCATTGGCTTTTCTGTCACCTGCTACAAGGCAAATATATTTGGAGACTGGACTCCAAAGCAAACGTGACTTGTTACTTCAAAGTTCACTTTGAATCTTACACTATTCACAGAATGGATCTTCTTCAGTTCTTTCACAATGTATTTTATAGGCTCATCTTCTCCTGTGTACTAAACCCATTAAAGCATATTTCCTGTAAGCCCCTTATATGCTTAACATTTAATATCAGGTGTTGTACAAAGAGTCATTGTCAGAAGTGAGCACGTAATTTCTTCACAAACATCAACACTTTGCTTTTCCAAACTACCCAAGGCTTCTCTCCTTCTCCAGACAGTTTGTAAATACACCACTCACAGGCCATGACAACAGGGGATTACTCTCATTTGAACTTGCATACTTGCATAGCAAAAGCTTCTTAATTCTGTTTCTCCTATTAAGCAGATTAGTTGGGGAGAAAAGTGTGCGTGTGTGTGTGTGTATACATATATACTTTTTAATATATACTTTTAAAATATATATACTTTTTATTTTTATATATATATACACTATATAAGTATATATATATAAAATTTGATTTTACAAGGGGATTTTTTAATACCAAAATATGCCTTTAAAAATTAGAGAGTGCAAATATTTACCCCTCTCTCCTCTCACCATGTTCCAAACAGCAGACTTATCCCTGACAATATTCATCTCCTGTAAACACTGGCAAAGCAATTTCAGAATTGTTATTTCATTGCATATTCACTAGCTGTTGCTGGAGGTATTTTGTTCAGCTCTAATTAGCACAGTTAATAAGATCAATATTTTCATTACTGAATGCTGCAGTAAGGCAAAACATGCTTAAAAACTTACATTTACAAAATCCCAAAAATATATTTATTGGGAAATCCTACTCATCTATTTCAAAAGCAAAAAACCCTCAAAATTGGAGGGAAAACACTTTTGGTGCTTGTCATTTTGCTGAGGACAGAAATTAAAATTGAAACATCCATAGTAGTTAGGGGTGCTTTTAGAGGCAAAAGGACTCTTTGTTCTAATTGGGTTTTTGCTACTATTTCCTTGCGTCCAATGGCTTTTCCATGAGAAATAAATGCTGCACTTTCACTCACTTGCACAGATCACGGTGTTGACACCATCACTCTCCTTGTACTCTTGCCTGGCTTCAAAAATACCCAACAACAAAACCCCAGAAACCTGAAAAAAAAAGCAGAGGCATTATTATCCAGCAGCAGTGTCTAAAATTCAGCTTCAACTGGCAAATAGAGATTGAAAGAAATGAAAACAGCTGCAGCAGCCAAAACGAGTGTTAGCTCTGGGGAGAGAGAAGTCCTCAGCACCCCTGCCCTAAAAATGGGCCTTGGGGTTCTTCCATCTGCAGAGAACATCCTTTTCTACCACAGAACACACAACAGTCTCAGCCTTCCCTGCACCTTGTGACAGCTACCACAGCAGAAAAAGGGAATACAGATGTCAGATATCCTGTTTCTTACATCCCTGGGCTTTGTTTTTTAGCACTCTTCATGTCTAACAATTATGGGTCAGAAAAGAATCCTGACTCTGTAACTGTCTTTTTTTTTTTTTTTTTCCTTGAAATTTCTTTCATCTTTTTTTTTAAAGAGAAAAGCTCAACTTTATACTTGGAAAGCATTCTTCCATCCTTTCACTTAAGTTATTAAATGAATTGGCAATTCACTGTGACTCTACCTCTGTGGAGATGTCACTCAGGAAACTGTGAATGTAAACTACCCTAAAATAATTCCATGCTCATGTTGAGTAATTATTTTAAAAACTGTTCCTGCAGAAAACTATGATCAAATATCAAATGGATACTGTATAATTAAGCAGCAAGACACACCATGGAGAATACTATAGGTTTAGGTGCTTTATTAAGCATCAGGCTGAAGGCAGGGATTGCCAGAGCAGAGAGACATGCATTATATGGCACTGCTTGTAACATAAAGCTGCTCCCTGGGGTAACACATCCTGCACCTGTTGAGGTTTTGCCACCCACTGTGTCCACTCAAATTGGTTTTCTTCATTTCCATGCCCATCTTTTCTACTCAACTGATTCTACTTCCCCCCCAGCTAACCTGCTAAACTTGTAATTTACAGCATTGGAGCTGTTAAGATATCTACAAGGCAAAACCACAAAAGACAAGAAAAATTTGGCATAATACTTCTAGGAAAGGCAAGTGAAAATGCTGATGAAAGACACTAGGCAGCTCTGCATGCATATTCAGTTTGCTATTAGCAGTATGAGCTCTCATAAAAAACCTGTTCTTTTAAGATGACAATTACAGCAGCAAGGCCAGCTTGATCTACTGTCCAAATATGAAACACTTAATTTAAGAAATGGAGAAAAGCTATTTAATAGGGGGAACATAAAGAGAAGCCATTTGGGAACTTAACTGATCCCTAAGCTTCACATACTCATTTTGTAACAGACACAAATGCAAGAAGTAGCTTTAGAATTATAGGAGGTAGTACATGTGCTGCTTACACACCGAAATGAGAAAATATTTGAATGGGACTGCTGCTTCTGCGCCAGCAAAGAGCTGGGAGAGCAGTGTCAGAAAACCTAAAAATAACATCCAAATAAAGAGGGTCTCAAGCGAACATTAGATCAAGCCAATTTCACCCCGTTCATGTCTTGATTCTTCACTCTCACTTATTGAAAAATCAGTTACATTCTTATCTCCAAGGAGAGGGGTTAAAAAATAATAAATATTTGATTCCTTGCCTGGACATATCACTCTGGCAAGATGCATTGTTTCTCAATATGACAGCAGAGATGAACAGTATTTCCAGAGATAGCCTTTTCTCTTTTTCTTTTCCTGAAACAAGGCTGGATTTTGGTAACAAACAAAGACATTCATCATTAAACCCAATCCCTTGGAAAATATGTGCCAGGGTCCTGGGAATCCATCACATACTGATGCTACCCAGGGAATTCTCAGATGTTGCACAACTGTGGCCAGTCCAAATTAAGACAAAGGAGAACACTGGGTCATCCTGTAGAGGAATCTCAATCCAAAGAGTACTCAGAATAACTCAAGTTTATATGGCAACATCTCCCATTTTCATTATGTCACAGCACAGATTTAGAGACTGTTGTACTCCGTTGTCTGCTCTCTTTACTGAGTCTGTCACTAGAATGAGACACCCAAAGCTTAATGCCATGTGCAGGCTGTGAAAGACAGTAATACAGTGAACTCCTTCATATTTTATAAGTTAATTTGCCAGGCACTTCAGCATGTTCTTACAGGCTGCTTCAGCTGGGAAAGAGAACAAAAGTAGTTGGCCATTCTAATCAGAGGGCAAGCGACCTTCCCCAGCCCCAGCTCCTTACTGGGAACACCTTTGTGCCACAGGCTCTGCAAACCCAGAGCAAGAAAAGGCCCAACATAACACATGATGGTCATCATTCAACGCTGTATTTGTGAGACCTTTTGAAAAGACAATCTTTATAGATGTGTATGTTAATATACATGTGCATATGTACATATAAATATATATTTCCATACCAGAAAGCCACAAATTCCTTGATATCCTCAGGTGAGGACAAATTAACAAATGTTAATAGAGGAGACTTCTCTGCCAATGGACAGAGAGGGAAAGTGAGGGCAAAATAAGCTTTCTTGCAGGGGTCTGAAGTAGATAATTGCTGCTGTGGAGTAGTCTGGAGACTGTAGCTGTGGCTAAAAGGGGAACAGCTTCAATCTCTCCTCACAGCATTGCCTCTCAGGGTTTTAAGGTATTAAGCATGTTTTGGGAAAAAAAGCTAGAATTTATCCTAATACACAAAACTCACTGCAACTGTACTCAAATTTTTGGCTACAGAAACCAAAACCAGAATTATGTTCTTAGAGATATTAAAGAAAACCCCCAAAAAATCAAAACCAGAAACCCAAAATGTTCAGAAACAACTGCCAGGGATTTTGTCTTTGTTTGTTTGATGGTGGTCTGTGCCTAATAGACAATGCATCCTCCTAAGCCATCCAATTAAATCAAGACCAAACAAAGAACCAAAATCCATCCATCTCTCTCCCCACCCCCATTCACAGGAAAACTTTGATCTGTCATGCTGGCAATAAAACCAAAAAACACCCAACCAAAACATTCTTATCACTCCACTGCATTACTTAGACTCTGCTAGTTAAACTCCACTCAAGTAATCAGTTACCATTTATTGGTTCAGTTGTCTCCTTGTCTCTGCAATCAAATAACAAACTAAAATAATGCACGTCACAAGCAGCAAAGCAAACACGGTCAAGCAGGGGCTGTGCTATTTGAAGGTCAAGTGAAACAGCACTTGAAGTCAAGTGGCAGTCAAAACCCTGCCTTATTGTGTTGCCATTACAGACATTTGTGCTCACTATTACACTGAAATGCAACCAGACTTCCTCTGGAATTTCTGCTCATTTTCACCAGAGTAAATCAGCAAAGGTTTTGGATCATAGGAATTAAGTTCACTGGTGACTGAGCTTAGTCACATCACAGAGGGATACCTGCGCAGGGTTTAATCAGAGAGAGCTTAGCTCTTTCTTTATGTATAAACTCTAGATCTTCTACAATACAATTTTCTGTTCTGCCAGTGAATCATGGCTTAAAGTTTGCTTAATTCTACCACAGCATGTATCTCATGTAATGGTCTCCCCTGCAGACAAAATTTCTACCCAAAGTACTAGGCTATTTCAGAAAGAAACCACTCTTATTTGCCTGAATTGGTTGGTGTGCTACTTAAATAGCCACATCTACCTAGTGATTTCTCTAAATGCTTGTTTTCAAATGCTTTAAATTATTTTTGGTTCTGTCAAAGTTAGAGAAAGTTTAGGTGGGTACAGAACACATAAGACAGAATACAGTCATATCAATCACATATTCAAATTGGGAGCATGTAAATCAATGGGCATATTAAAGTCTGGTCCATCAATTTCTCTTCTTAGGACTACGAGTAATACTTTAGTTAGGCATAGAGACATCTAAGTGAGAGAAAAAAAAATAAGAAAGAAACAACCAAAGGGCAGAGGGACTGTGTAAATCCTCAGATGGTTTTGACATTTAAGTGTATCAGTTTTCAGATAAGCCATGGACTTTGGATGACATGTGATAGAAGGAGAGAACTCAGCAATGGAAGAGAAGAATTAGCAGTGCATTAAGCAGCTCTGTTCCAGTCTGATGGAACTGTGTGTTTTCAAAGGCCACCTGGCATATCAGGCATATCCCTTTTCAGGCTGTACATGCTGCAGGGCTGCAGACCTCAGACAGATCTCTGCAGTATTTAGCCATTTGGGGATGAAAGATTGAAGTGTCTCAAATCTCTCTCTTCTCCTCCACCATGACCCATGGAGCAGACCCCAGCTGAAGGTTAGATTTTGCAAAAGGCCTGCTCACTACTGGCTAAAATCTTTCACTACATTTTACCCTAAATGATCTTTAAAACTCTCTGAGTTAGTCTCAGGCTCTGAGGCCATCGGGGCATGTTTAAAGCACACTACAGAAGCCCATGGATGCAGTTCACTGGTCACTGGAGCAAGACTTCCACCTGGATGGCACATCTGGTGAGGAGCAGTGGATCCTAAATCCTCCCTGTGGGACGAGACCCGCTGGGGCTCAGCCTGTGTGGCACAGTGGGACCCATGGAGCAGCTGTGTCCTGGGCAGTCCCATCCCCATGTCCCCTCTGGAGCACCACAGGGTGTGTCTGAGGACTTGCTGCAATTAGGATATTTAACAATGTGACTGTTTGGGCACAAACATTAATTACCTGGCTTCACATCCCCTGGTCACAAACAAATAGTTCAGGTGATCTTCACACACTGCATGGCCCTGCCTGATACCATAGTGAGAGACAAGAAGATTCACCTAAACGGGAGCCAGGTCTTGTTGGGACAGATGAATGCTTGACAAGAAAGTTTCACAGATATGTACGCTTGGCAGAAAGCCCTCTGAATGTAGAACCTGAGAGCAGAATAGAGATGGCAGCAAGTTTCGATATAAAAGAACAATAGATGTCTAAATTAAGAATTGCTGAGCCAGTTGTTACTGGACAACTAAGAAAGTAAAGGTTAAGCTGAGTTAGAAGGGGGTTTTATGAATAGAGCAAAGGATATGTTGACCACAAACAAATGAGATGTTTTTACCAAGCAGAAATAGGCCTTAGGAAAAGCAAAAAGATACTATAGGCAAACAAACATGTTGATGTGGCAAGTAAAAAAAAGGTCTAAGAATTTTCCCTTCAAGAAAACTGAAAAACAACTCTGAGCTTAAACTGTAACGTACTAACTCGTGACATTGGATAGTAATGACCTAACATGGTAATGATAGTAGATATGCTAGGCCATAGGTAATAGTAAAGGTATTGTATATGATGCTGATTGGTTGTTACATATTAAGATGCTCAGCAAAGAGAAATAGATAATGCATTGTAACCAGAACTAAAGGGTCTTCAGGCTTGCCTATAGCTGTAGCTGACAGCTGTAGGCGTGGCTCTGTCACCCACGATCCAAGACTGCTGCAACATCTTCTATACAACAAACAGCATCTTGAAGAGGCACCTGGAGTCCCACATCTCTCGTCACAGGCTCCTACAAGGCCTGATATTTCCAAAAGCAGGTCCCTGCACTCTGACCTTTCTCTTTGCACTGGGAAAATTCATTATTTTATGGGGAAAGAAAGCACATACCCATCTTTTTTCTTTCATCACAGGCCTTTGAGCAGCCTGCTCCAGTGAAAGGTGTCTCTGCCCATGGCAGAGGAGTGGACAAGAGGAGTTAAAGTTCCCTTCCAAGCCAAGCCAGTGGACAAGAGCAGTTAAAGTTCCCTTCCAAGCCAAGCCAGCCTGTGATTCCCTCAGCATCCAGTCTCCCAAGTCAGTTGTGCAAAATCAGACATGAGAAGAATTTATCGAGTTTGCTAATGACACTGACCTGGTTTTCTTTCTGACCTTTTCTTTATTTTCTAGTGACCACCTTCCTTCATAGCTCTTAATGACATTTAGAACCAGATTTTTAATTAATGTGCCTAAGAAGCAGATAGACAATTAGGATTTTAACAAATACCTCATGGGCTAGGCATATCAGCTCTACTGATGAGGTAGGCATATAAATGTTTTTGAAAATCAGACATCTATCTGCATCTTAGAGTACCTAATGACCTTAAAATATAATCTCATCTTTAAGTTCTAGATATTCTAAAAAGCTTTTGTTTTTCATGATGTGTGTCATGCATATATACAGAGGGAATATTTCTCAGTCTCTTTCAACCAAGAATAGAAAACATTGAAAAAAAATACAAGCCCCAATCCTTTGAGCCTCATAAACTTTCTAAGGAAATTAACTGTCCTGTAATACTGCTGGTAGAAAATGAGTGTGAGTTGCAAGCAGTATTCCAAAGCACAGTAGCAAGAGTAATTGGCTTCCCCCTCTATCCCAAAGTCCTTGACCTTTTGCTCCTCATTAGGGACATAAAACATGAGGAAAACAGTTACATTTGTCATATTTCTTGTAAAATTATACAAGTAGAAATTGAAACAGTTTGGAGTCAATAAAGTGAATTTGAAAAGCTGCCTGTAGGAAATTGCTAAGAATAGAATTCCTCAAATCCCCTTGAAGTGATTTTGGTGTAGTTATGCCATGAGCACTTGTACAATGCACTTCAAAGTATTAAAACTTTAACAGAGAAATTATAAACAAAGCTGTAAAATTTAAAGATGCTAAGACATCTGCTACTGTTCTGGTATTTAAATCACAGATCCTAGTGAAATAAAAGAAATCATACAAATACCTGGATTTAGAGACATTCTGATCCCTACTTTTCTCCATATAATTCATTACTGGCATTAAAGGGTCTCATTGAGAGAACAGCAGAATTGTAACCTACACATGGTTGGTCCTCCTGACTTTAGTGGTATATTTAATTTAATTCCAAACCCCATGAAGCAGAATATCATCCTACGTAAGTTCTGCTGCTATTGACAAATGTTTGTAACTTGCTGCTAAGACAAAACAATTGCCTGAATTTCAAGCCCTAAGATTTAAGAAGTAAATAACTTTAGGCAACATCTGACAACATATTTTAGGCACAAATATTAATGTGTACATTAATAGAGGCACTAATGTGGCCTCAAACAGAAGCATAAGAAAGCAATATTGATAATAATTTAATTAAATAGGGAACATTAAAATAACTGATGTATCAGCACAGAAATGTTGCATTTCCAAAATTGCAGTAGAACATCTCTTGATGAGAATATTCATGCTGTGAATCAACACTGAAAGAAACACAGTAGTTGCTGTAGAGGAGGAGGAGAGAGAGCTCCAGTCAAGGGTGTAAGATTAATTGCCACTCCAATCTACCACTCCTAAGTAATTTGCAACAGTCAGTCAGCTTCTCTGTCTCCAGAAGTTAAAGCAATAAGGCAAGGAAAAATAATTGAACCTCCAGGTTTTCTGCATGTCTACTAGTTCTACATATAAAGTTGTTCTATACTGTGTATATATATATATATATATATATATATATATCTCATACATACATGTATAATAACATGTATAATTTTCTAGAAATACCAGCTGTACAAATATAACTTTAATTGCAATGAAGGATAACATAGAGATATCCAGCAGGGTATATGGGACACAAATAACACACCTTGCTAGGTATCTGTATGTTAATGAAAAGAAAATTAACAGCAGTGCCACCTCATGCAAAATATCCTATTTAGAAACCCCACAGAAAAGACCTGAGCTCAATTTTGACCTGTATACAATGTGCAGCATCAGGGTACTCAAACTTACTTTTCTTTTATTCTTTTTATATATTTTCTATGTGTTGCTCTATGATTTCAGTGTAGAAAATACCTGTATTCTTGTGTTATGTTTCTTCATAACATGTACTATTTCTCTCCCTTGCCCACTGGCACAAGTAAAATAACACATATAATCAATTAGCAGTACAAATTTTCTCTTTAAAAATCTGACATATTTGAAATTTTACAAGTAAATTGCAGTAACATTCTATTTATTATAATGCATAATAACAAGACACATTTGCTAATTATGATTTAGGAAAAAAACCTGAGAAACAGAAATTATATCATTCCATTGTAACTTGTTCTCTGATTCACACATAAAGCAATCTATTTATTTACAACAACAATGAAAGTTTAATCCTTATAGTCAAAATCTGGCTTGTGAAGACTTGCCTCCATTTCTTAGGGGAGCAAACAGAAACCAACAGAAAGACCTATTAAAGGTGTTTACAACATTGTTTGTTGAACAAACTTTGATATCCAGATATGTAACTAGTATTTTAAATCTGCAAGTTTCAATGCACAGAAATCTTTCCAGAATATCTCCTGACATTTTGAATTTATTTATCTATTCCCTACCAACCTGCTTATTAAACAACTTATTTATTTAATTATTATGAAACAAGGAGTTTGCACATCAAAGTTTAATTGAGAGTTTCATGATTTTTTTCCAATATCCCATGCTGGAATACATTGACAAAGCTGTCTTGTGCAGGCATTTTCAAATATCACTTTACAAATCTCTTTTTGCCAAGGAAGAAGCGTCCATGAGAGCTGCTGTGCTATGGCCAGGGCTGCAGGCTCCCGGAGGCTGCGGTTACAGACCTCCAACATTGCCACATTCTTCTTGTCTAGCCCTGTGATTTTTTTGCCAGGTACTCCGTATGTTAAGTTGTTTCATTTCAATTGCCCTGAGGGTTTCTTCCTCACTAACTGATGGGGAGCTTGATGCATCATTACTTTAACATAGAACAATGTGATAAAGCTGTAGGATTCTCCAATAAAAAAATTAATGGTTCTGCTCTTAATAAATTAGTTCACTAAATATTCAGCTATACATCAGCAAGGCCTTTGTATTTAGAATGGTATTTAGGAGAAATATTTTACTGGGCTCAACTAATTTCTATAAAACAAAGGATCATTCCAAACAGTTTACCTCAACACACAAAAAACATATGGAGACAGGGTGAAGATATGAACTTGCTCCACACAAAAACCACAAAACACTGCATATTCATAAATGTCAAGAACAGGTTTGTTTTCTTTTAACAGCCTAATTAAACTGAAACAACATAGGAGACCTTTGGGGGCCACAGTGATTATAGCTTACCAAATCTAACGTTGTTTGTAAATGCAGAGGTTGTGTTTTGCTGTTCATTCTGTAAGACCCTGATCTGAAGCCTCAGAATGGCTTAGGAATCATTTCCCAGTCACCTAAACAGAGCTGAGGCAGTTCAGAGAAAAGCTGCCAGGCTGCAGACAAATCTCTTTCTGTCTACATTCCTGTTGACTCAGTTCCAAAATTTGCATTTTTCTGTCTTTTGCATATGCTTTGTCTAACGTTTTTAATTACAACATTCAGGTTTTCCTCACAGCAATCTCAGTGGGGAGAGACCATCTTTAAATATGTTTTACTGGTAGTCCTTTTCCTCTTTGGTGCTGTATGTTTGGATAACAGTTCAGGTATCTCCTGTTAACTTAAGCAGTCTACCACACACCTTCATCTTTTTGATTTTCTGCTAGCATCCTCCAGCAGTTTCCTTACTGACTCCTGTACATCTCTGCCTATGACCTTCTGTCTAAAGCTTAAAGATTAAGAGCTCCCAAATGTACAGACTTGACTGTTTAGAACAGTCCTTGCAACTGTCAAATCCTACCACTGATCTAGAGCTGAATATCAGAAGGTCATGGCACTGACACCTTAAACAAACCCTCATTTCTTTATCACATTGTGTCCAACAAGATGTGTAGTACATCCAGCAACAAACAGTGCATTAATTCCTGCTTCTTGGCAAAAAAAGGGTGATGCTTCTTATATTAAACTACACTGCCTCCCAAAAAAATACTTGGTTTATAACATATTTGATTTCTTCCAGAAACTTGAGCCCTTATCTATGCCTGGGAAAGAAAAAATAGTCATTTAAGAAGTGGAAAGGAATAATTACCAGGTATATTAATAACATATTGATAATCCACCTCTTCATGCCACATGTTCAGAGTGGAGCCCTCCTATGTTCTGTGGTTCAGTGGACTGGAAATCCTGGCTGTATGTTTTATCTGCCACAGCTCTTTGGAGAAGTCAGCTGCCTCCTGGACTCCCTTTTACACACTATATCAGGACCTGTGCAAGGACAAAAACATGGGTTAATACTTCAGAAATTGCACAGAAAAATTATGATGCTATAAGGTCACACTAAAGTGTAAAGGGGCTGATTTGGTCCCAGGAAAATCAATAAAGTTTTGTTATTGACTTTGCTTGGAGCAGCATTGATCTCTAAAGGCAACAAATGCATTGAATTAGGTTAGTAAATTACTGTTCCCACGACCAAGTTAAAAGACAAATGAGTAGTTAAGTGAGAGTCTGGTTACAATATCACATCACAGAGCTTCCTGGTTATTTTCTTGTGGAATTCAGACAGCAGAATTTCAAAGAAAAATATTCTCCAATCAGACACACGGGAGTTTTATATATTAAAAAAAAATCATTTACAAACAGAAAGATTGTAAATCTGTCTCACACCAAAAGGAACCTAAAAATCAAAGTTAAAGACATCCTGTTAGAAGGCTGAATAAAAAGACCAGCTGATTTCTTGACTGAGAATTTCACACAGTTCTGGCTAAATAAATTAGAAAATACATTCTGTCAGGACTGAATATTTAATTTAAATATGCTTTCAAAAATCCAGACTATATCTTGATTAATGAAGCTTTTCTTGATTAATGAACCATTGCAGAAAATCTCTGTGGGAGAATGCCATGTTAAAATGAAGAAGCTTTTAATTCAGACTTTAAAAACTTTTCCAAGTGGATACTCACACAGGTCTTAAGACTTGCATGATCCATTTATATGCATAGATTAGAAATGATGGCATTTCCTTTTTGCAGGGGTCTCGCATGTCTGCTCCCAGTGATTACATGGCAGAGTCAGGCAGTTCTCAGAATGAAACACTCCACAGAAAAAGATGACCTATAATGCAATAGGTTATGTACCGCAGAAGACAGCCTATAAATATTTAAAATGTTGAATACAAGAAAAAGCATATTTATTTTTATTTGCCGTCTCATTCCAAGGGCAGAAGCACCTTCATTGCTAAAGATACTGACTCTGCATTACTCAAATATACATAGATATATAAATAGATAATAATATATAGTAATACAAGGAAATGAAATTATTCCTGTGTTTATAAAATTCCTCTTACAGTGAAATCATTGGTAAGCAAGCATTTGGCCAACATGAGCTCTTCAGTGGATAAATTCTTAATGATGGAAACTAGGCTAACACTTTTAAATTCTGTTTGCATATGACTTTATTTTCTTTCTCCCCTTTCCTTAAACTGGAATATTACCATTTTTTTCTCAAAAAAAATCTACTTAAATTTGAGTGCTACAGAGAAGACAAGCTAGTGCAAAGCACTTAAATTCCTAAACAAGCAGCCGGACTCAATGTAAAACGGAGCTTTTTGATTTGAGAACTTTTTTTGAAAATTCAACATGACACACATGAAATCTTTATTGTCAGCAGCCAAGCAGTTCAGAGCTAGTTCTGTAATCCCAGTGTGGGACCTAAAGTGCACACAGGAAGCTGGATTCAATTTTTCACTTAATTCCAGAAGTTACCCATTATCCTTCCTTACTAAGTAAGAGGGTTACTTTTCCTTGGCAAGCTCCTTGGTATGCAGAGCTAAAATTGGGTCTCAGTCACAAAAGACCTGTCAGTAGACATTAAATTATCTAATTACTACTGAACGTGTCATTGAACAAGTCATATTTAAAGTAGGAATGACACAAATCAAAATCCATTCTTAAAATAGCCCTAAGTGATACACACACACCAATACAGCTTCAGCATTCTGCTGCTGTCTCATCCACACAGCGTCCAGTGTGAGTCACAGCTGAGACTTGGGAAATGATACCTTCTCAATACTTTTGGCTTAATAGGAGATGTGGTGAGAAGCAATGCAAGGAAAATAAAGCAGTCCAATCAAGATTCTAGTTTTTAAAAGACAACAATTTCAGCCCACGGGGGTTTTATTCATCAATAACACTTGCAGTGAGACCCAACACAGAAAGTAGATCTTTAATATCAATAACACAAAATGCTACCTTGCTAATGAAGACATACGAGTTTATTGATTAGTTGTGCAGGAATGTTTATGTTGGTTTTGCTTCTAATTGCTCATATATGATGAGTTCTTCAATTTTACTGCATTTGCAAGCAAGGACTTGTAGAAATGGTAGTAAGGGATTTATTATAGCTTGTCTCCCTCCTCCCATCCTTCTTACAGCCTACATTTCCCCCAAGCTGGGTTCTGCTGTGCTTGGTGTGCACTAAGCACAGGCAGAGTAAGGTAGGATCACGTTCAGCCTATGGAAATCCAGCTCACCTTAATAATCTGTGGGTTTAGGAAACGCTGACCAGACTCTGCTGCCACTTTACTGCCAGGGACCTGGGCTGCAGGACCCACAGACACCAGCAAGATGCCAAAAGAATGCAAACCCACCAAATCATACAGAGGTCCTCAAAAGTGTTCCATCAGGACAGCCCCTTGAAGGATATGATCCACAGACATTTGCCTGTCCTTGTTATGGCCAAACTACCTGCCCCAAAAGCCTGCAGCTTAAAAGTGCTCACAGCAGCTTCTGAGAGAGCAAGCTGCATAACCTTGGGCTCTTGGAATAGGGAGGAATGCATGACCTTGAAAGAGTATGAATGAAATGAGGTTTAATATACACATTACTTCTAAAACTGTTTTGGTTTTTCTTTCTTTTTGCATGGTTTCTTAAGTTGATATGGACCAGATGCAAAGTTCACAGCCTAAACCTATGAAGTTTCAGAGGTGTGCACAATCAGCATTTGGTTTAGTGTAACTTCTAGAAGAAAATATCAGGAGAGATACACACAATCTGGTCTCCTTAATAAAAAAGATTTTTCAAGTAAAAAAACTGACAAGAACTACCAACTAAGTTCTTTACAAAAATCCCCAAAAGACATACACATATGGAGCAAAAATCTAATTCTTTGACTTGTTCAATATGATGAATAAAAACTGTAATTTTCTACATGGCTCCTTCCTAATAAGGAAAACCATCTCCTCCTATTCAATCTCTCAGAAATCACTACATGTAAAACTCCACAGGAAATGGGTTTCCAAACCCATCATCTCTTTCCTTTAAAAGTATTTCATATACTTGTAAATATGTATGTATATATGAAATCCTAAAAAGTGTGTCTCCTACATATATGGCCTAGAAGATGCCACCATAATTAGCAAGTAAACTGTTAGGTCATTAGTCCAGCAGGACTGGATATGCTAGGAAAATATGGCCTGCTCATTGCCATATTTTAACAAAATAAGAAAATAAGAAAAAAAGTTAGCAGTAACTCATCATTAGATGCACAGGACATTTTGCACATTTTAGGGCCTGCAAACAAGTGTAAAACTTTTATCTCTGACTCATAGAGACATTCACTATGCTTACAATATGCATATTTATCATCAGCTACATTTCAGATATCAGTCATATTTCAATTTTCATATTTTCCTTTGCAGTAGAAAACATCTAAATGAGAATTAGCAGTGTGAAAATACCTGAAACTCTGATCTCCTTTCTTTTAAAGATGTCAGAAATTAAATATTTGCACTGCTATCAATGGGCCGTTAAATCTGTAACTAATTCCATATGTGTGCAGCCTATAAGGATTAGAAGTGTAGAAGGATGCTGTACAATAAATCAAAAGCATAGAAAATTCTGCAAGGTTGCTAAAGTGAGTCACTCCAGGCAAAGAAGATATGAAAATTAAATCAATTTATGGGAGGAAAAACCATACTTACCCTCTAAGTGTTAATTGCTTCTAATATAGTAGCATCTGTATGATTCAAACCCTTTATTCATGCAAATATACACACATAAAGAAAAAGAAGTTTCTAGACCCAAAGGTCTAGACCTTTTGGCTTAGTTTTTAAATAGTCAAAAGACTGAGTCAACCCTAAGTCTACTGGGCACATGGTCATAGAGGAGAGTGATTTGTACATCAATTTCTAACTAAAGCTCTACATCTAGGCTCAGATCTAGGCTAGATCATTATTTTCCATAATGAAAGTGAGAAAACTTTATATAGGTAATTGCTGCAATAAGATTACAGCTGTTAGTACAGATCACAACCTTTATTTATATTTAGCTCTTCAAAACGACTACCATGATGAAATGAAGTAACAGAGAAAATGGTCCAATGGTTAACTTACCTACTGTTAAATCTTTTTTTGTATGAGCAGCAGAATTAGGTTTGATGCCCACTGGCCCCAGTGTGACCTTCACTGGCAAAATCTTTAAGTGATAAATTAAATTTCTTCCATCTAGCTGCTGTTTACAGATTTACCTTGCTGTGGAACAGACTTTCGGCATTGGAGACTCCATGCCAATGGAGGTGTATTAAAATCAAGAGACAGACTGCTGTAGACAACAGATCAGATATGTTGTTAACCAGTCATGTGGTAAAAAATTACAGATTTCAAGTTCCACAAGAAAGCTCTGGTACCCTGGTACAGAGAGGTCAGCAGAGCAGGCCTCTCCAAAAAAAAGGCCAATGAATTTCTTGATCTGTCTTCTGGCATGCTTCAGCCCTGTGAATCTAATAACTGAGGAAGGCTCATAAAAGTGAGTAAACAAACATAAAAGGGTGGCCCTGAGTGCTATTGTATTTCAGAGCTGGCTCACTGCTCTTGTTAAAGGGCTGCTACAGACATATACAAAGAATCATATGAATAATGTTGGAGCCATCTACCTACAGCACAGAAACGTGATCTTTTCTGTTCAAATGTGTCTGAAATTTGTTAGAACTGGAAAAAAGATTACGCTTGCCTAAAAAGGCCATGATCTCACGCTCAGTGCCTTTTTTTGATAGAGGGCTGGGAGGTGAAAAAAGCCCAAAAATGTATTCAGCCCTTGCTGGCTTAATAACTTTAACATACTATTTCTGATGAAGATGAAAAAATCAGACTTGTAAAAACTGATCATAAAAAAGAAAAAAAAAATAGGTTTTAACTAACAAAGGAGGAAAGGAAACCATGGGAGGCAGCTTAATGCTTCAACATCGGGTAACAATACAGAAGTCTGAAGTCTTTTACTCATTAATTTGAAAGGGTTTGGCTCCAACTCTTTATTTTGGCTTTTCATTTTTGTTTGTTTGTTTTTCCCTCCCAAAGGAAATCTGGACTGTAGATGATTACTTTGAAAACAAAGCAGTACAAAACTGTGGCAGAGAGACTCTTCAAAAGAGATAATTTGAGGAGTATAACATGCTTTAAATTAACACTCAGTTGCAGCAGTGACGGGCCTCAGGGTTTGGTGACACAGCCTCACATTAATTACTTGCTAACGGAATGGGATTGTCTGCAATACAACACAAGGATAAATATTAGGATAAACAGTTTCAAGAGGTTAGGCTAGAAGAAAGCCTTTTTTTGAAAACATTAAGAAATCTGGGGAGGTTAAATACAAAGTTGAAATGAATACAGATACACACAATACCCTTTTCTAATTAGCATGAACCTCTGGCTAGGGATCTGCTCACAGAAGAGCACTAGAGATAAGACAGCTGTTAATGTCCACAACTGAATAGCACAGCTTTTTAACCTATTAAGAAATGAAACACTACATTCAAAACAACATAAGTTGGCTACTCATTTACAGTACGAGATCTGCTGAATTTTCCTAGAACTATGAACTGATTTCAAGTTAATCTCTGTGGGGATTAGACCTGAACTCATGAACCACTGCTGACCAAACAGGATCTTTACAGACCATGAACTCCCTGTTCAACCTTTTGTGGAAGTTTGATCGTTTATAACATGTTCAGTAAGGTATGCTGTGAGCCAAAGTGTGTTACTGGGGAGAGCTCCCGTGAGACACCTCAGACCATCCTGCTGGAGCACTGCTAACCACATACACATTAGGGGCACACCTACAGAGCATTGGCTTCTCCAGAAGAGTCATTTCCATTCAGCAGAAACAGCAGCAGGATTTCAAATTCACTCTATGATCCAGATGGAGACATAAAACTATTTTCCCTTTAGCTACTGTCTCAACCTCTGACAAGCCATGGCTTAATTATGTTATCACCTTTGGTAATGTGCCTAGTCAAAACTGTCGTACACTATTGTGTGTTTTTAATAAACTCATTACAGTTATACAGGAGGAAAATAAATTTTTCTGTGATCAGGATCTCTGCTTTACAGCAGAATGGAAATCAGTCAGAAGAGGGGTGCCAGAGGCCTGCCCCTAATCTACCTCCTGGAAATTCCTCAGCTAGGGAAAAAGCTCTTTATTTAAAGTACAGTTGCCTATTAAAATTTACATTTTAAAATGTCACCTTTTATCTTAGTTTTCTAGTTGAATGTTTTGGAAGGCAGATAAAGCGATGCACTCTCCTGTGGATTAAGAAGTGTAATTGAAGTGTGGGTTGGAGGGACAGGACCCATGCTGTTATCTGTGGCTTGAAAAACATATAAAACCACAGCTCAAGAAAAATCACAGTATTTCCACGTCATGTTTCAGCTGTTCTGTTTGCTGGGGCCATCACTCTGGTTCATATTTGTTTTTTCTACTGTCTCAGAGTGGACTAGCCCTAACTTGCACAAAGCTCTATGCAATTCCAAATCTTGCACTTGCCTTCTGTGAAACCAGGGTGGGGTGAAGTGGTGTTAAGCCAAGTTTGCCAAATAATGGAAACACAAAACATTTCACACTCTTACCCATCCTAGAAGTTTTCAAATACAAGAGAAAAGAGAAGTGTCAGGCACCAAAGAGTTGAAAAGCATTCTCTTGAAGACAGCAGCTGTTTGCTCTGAAAAATACAAGTGGCCACTTCCCTGGGGTCACCTGGGAATGCCAAGGACAATTCTGGGAAAAGCCAACCAAATAAATAAATAAATCCCAGCAGAATGGAAGTCTGCCTCCCAGAGGATATTTTCTTCTGCCAAACTAAGAAGGTGTTTAGGAACATGGGCAAAAATAAACATTCCCTCACTGTGGAGGTGGAGTGCTCCGACTTCTATGGGTTTTTAGAATTAGTTCAAGGAAAAATTAGTACAATATTCCAAACACTCCAGGTGACCTGTGCCAAATGGAGCAGCTGGCATTAATAGAGTAAATTAGATGATTATATTAAAGATGAATAGCACAGCTTTACAAAAATAAATATCTAACACTGTTTAGAATTCAAATCAGCTCCAGTAGGAGCAGTCCTAATGGATACAAATGAACATTGAATTAAAGTGTAGGAATGAAAATCAGAGTCTCCATTTACTTTCCCACCACGATTCTGACTTTGTGAGTGTACAACAAATCCAATGTGATTTTTTTTTAGGTTTAGCAAAAAGAAGTCCCCATCACTGTGGCATTTTAAGCACCTACCAACATCTTGTCACCTGGGAAAGACTGTACTGAGATCAGAACAAAGGTATAGTTTGATCTTACTGGAAACCAGGATTCCTTCAATGAAAGGACCTTGATGCTTTGCTCTGTGGTCAAATGAAAGCAAAATGTGGGGGGCTTGGGGAGTGGAAAAGTGAACAGACTTTCTCAGAATAGGAAATAGCCCAGTGCTTACAATATTTGGCCTAGATAGGGTTTCTTTTTTGTGAAGTAAACACCTGAAGCTGCATCTTCACATCCCTGTGAGAATGTCTCAACCTGTGCTGCTGGCCATTCTGAGCACTAATCAATCTCCTACTCCAGAGACTGTCTAAACTTGGCCCAAAAGGACAATGTTTTTCTACAAAATATTCAAATCTTTATGTAGAGGGGCGGGGACAAAAGCTTCCTGGGAAATGCAGGAAGAAAAAAATCTAGTTGTGGGTCCGCAGCCTTTCTCTAGTGGAGTATTTGTGTTGGCAGTAATAGGATTACCTGCATCATTAAAGGTTGCAGGAGCTCTCCCTTGGCAGGTGCAGTAATTGAAGAAAATTATTTTCAGACTATTTGGTTTATAACAGAAGGGCTTAATTATAGCTGCAATGAGGCTGAGCTGCACAGATCATGGTGATCAACATCAGCTCCAAAAAACGTAACGTGCTACATCCAAGGGGTGCTGGAAGCAGCGCTGTGGGATAATGATGCATGGAAGCAGCTTTCTCAGGTTCTGACAAGGAGAGAAGGCAGCATCACATTATTTCCTCCCCCATCTAAGGACAATTGGGGAAGGAAAGCATTCCAGTGTGCTCCCAGGGCATCACACAGTGCAGTCAATCCAAGGCAGTTTGACATGGGGTCACCCTTCTGCTGAGCACTGCTGCAGCACTCAGCTGAAAACCATGCAAAGCCTCAGGACACTGAAGAACAAAAGCCAAAACCAGGAGATCTGGCTCACTGTTATGGAAGAGGCAGTGGGAAAGAAAAATAATCAATTCCTAGCTAATGGAAGACTTTTAACCTGTTCTCAATCCTGATGCTTCAATTTGGGGTGAATTAGCCTTCCACCCTCTCAGTCTGAAGAACTTTTTTTTTCCATGCACAAAATGTGCCATTTAACTAAGTCTATTTAATATCCCGATTCTAAAAAGCCTTCCTCTTCCATCAGTCCTATTAAAATCAGTAGTTATTCAATCAAGTGAATATGATGACCCAAAGTACCACGGCTGGTCCAAGATCTGAAAGGAAAAATTTTGCCTAAAGCTCCTGACTATCAGAGATTGATCTTTTTTTAAGACAGCAGTCGTACTTAGGCAATTGGCCAAAGGCCAAACTAATAAATCTAATCTCAAATATATATATCTAACATATATTTTCAGGGTTGTTTATTCAGGTATTCATTATATTTGAAACAATGCCAGTATCAACATGGAGCAGTAACTAAGGACATGATCCTGCACAGATCTGAGGATAGTTATAAACTTTGCAAAGTCCATCTGAAAAGAAGAAATGAGGATTAACTGTACTGAATACAAGTCTGGATTTGTACTTTCAAAACTAGGTCAGGCTGTCACACAAATCCATCAGAAGAGGAGTAAGCCTTGTACAGAATTCTAGGGTAGAATTCTCTATTATTTCAGGTACTTTTGTCTGCAGAAAAGCTTACTCACAGCCTAATGCTGAAGCATCCAGGCAGCCTGGCAAGGTGGTGATAAGAAATACAGTGGGGAAGACTCCTTTCCTCACAGAGCACCCAAGACATCTGCAGAGCCCTGGAGTCCAGAATATCCCTCACTGATTGCTCTGAACAACTCACACACAATGACAGGTCTGAGCCCTGCACTTCCCTTCTGCTCCCCTTCCTCACGTGTGTTTGTACCAGTGAATGGCTTTCACAGGGAATTTGCCTGCAGCAGAATCCATGGAATACAGCACTGTGCAGATGCACACTGCCTTCTGCTTACACATCCTCTCTTTGGGCACACATTTGAAGACGTGCCATGGAGTTATTCCTTTGTGCACCGTTAAGTGCAAGAACAGTATTTCCTGTGCTGTCCCTGCCAAGGAAGCACACATGCAAAGCTGTCAACAGGACAGGCAACAACAGCCCTGTATGAATTCAAGGAAATGTAAGAGATGCCTTATAAAAGCTACTAACAACTTTAATGATAGTACTTAAGGCAGCCCTGTGGCCCAAGGTGCTTGGCAGAACACTTTGCATCAAGTTTCTGCTTTAAATGCTTTGATATTGGGATTCCAGTCACTGTTCACCAAAATAAAGCACCACTGTCCACCTAGCTGCAAGTGACAAAATCATTCCAGACCATACGTTCCTAACCAGATTCTCTTGCTGAGAGGAGGATTGAACAAGATTAGGCTCTCTTTCCAATTTTTTTCAGTGATTCTTGGATTTCAGGGGTAGATTTTTCTATCAGATCCTATTCCAACCTAAATGGCAGGTTTTTTTGAGTTAAAACACCCTGAAATTTTTAACAAATAAAAATAGTCTGAATGAAAAGATCCTGGAATCAGAATTCTAATTTAGTTTTTGTGGATCAGGTGATTAGAGGAGATTATTCAGCATAAATAACTCTGGATTAAAAGCAAAACAAGCTTACTAAAAAATATTTCTATTTTTCACTTTATTCCATGCCCCATCTGCTTCAGATGACTTCATTTCTGCCTCTCCAGATCTGGAGAGATCAGTATTAATTAAAAGAATCTATACCAGTTCAAGATTCTAAGACCTAATGCTATGGTATAAAAATATAGACAAATTGAATTCACATTGGTAATGGCAATTACACAAGTGAATTGTTGTATATTTATAGAAGCAGGCTCCAGAAAGTCCCAGCTGAAGCCATACTGACAGCAGCCAAGATGGCCTTTATAAGAAATTGGGAGCTGTTGCCTTTTTCTTGCTCGTTCCAAGTCTGCCAGCCCTGTCCTGGGGGTACAACAGCCACCTGCTTCCAAAGGATTCTGAGGAATAGCACACAATTCTAGGTAAATGAGAAACATTTATGCAACTCCTTTTTTAGCTTTACAGCTTGTGGTACAGATTACTCTCCAAACTAAAATAAGACAGACAGTAATTGATGCACTGCACTTCAGTGCCCTTCCACAGCGTCCATGCTGGCTGCTTCTAAAAAAGGGAGATGGATCACTCAACCCTTCTCTTACATGTCCTTTTCTACAAATCCATTTGAACTGGGCTCAGGGTGGGATAATCTAATCCAAGTATGGACTTTGTGCCTTGTTATCAAGAGTACCCTTCATTTTTGGATAGTGCAAAAATTTAATGGCTGTTCTACCCATGAGGAGGAAGGTGGAATTTTTTTCTTTAGGGACTTTGTATCTCATTCAAAGAATTTATCTGCTTTATAGCCTCTCACTGAGTCCTGCTCAGACACTCTCTCTTTACTGTTTCCGTAAACCAGAATACTGAAAACACACAAATGTCCTTTGGGAAAGGATTAATAATTTTCCTATTTTCTCACTTTTTTCATCTCCAGCTAAGTCCATTTATCCATGCTAAGGCCACAGCACATCCAGAATGGGCTGTTTCTAGCAGTGTTGCTGTTACAGCACTCACAGTGCAGAAATATTGTAAACCACATCTGCACCAGGAGACTGGGGGTGCTGCACAACCAACCAGTTCAGAAAGGAAACCCAAATCATAATGGGGAATTAATGAACTCTCACAGGGTTGCAGAATTATTAGACCAGGACCTGGACGAGATATGCAGCCGGTGACTCTGGATTCTTCTGTTAGCTTTCCAAGAAGACAGAAGAAAAGGATGGCAAACTTGCATTTAACACAATGTAGCATGCAGCACAACAGAGAAGCTGTATTCAACACCCTGTAAACCTCACTCCAGAGCCCTGCCTTCAAGAAAGAAGTGAAAAGAAAATAAAAAAGGAGAAGGTGCCCTTTGGCCTTTGAAGAATGTTCTCTTCCTTACACAATAACTATGACTGATTCATACATCACAATAGTATACCTTGCCAGCTCAGGGCTTGGCTTAAGCCTTGTTTAACTTTTTAATAACATACTTAATATTAGCATCCAGGTGTAAGCAACAGCAAGTAGAGGCTAGCATAGTAATTCTGCTCCTGCACGCATTTTAGGGATTCCTGAGAATAGCACTGTATTGTTCCTAGATGAAACAGCCAAACCCAATAGCACTAGGTTTGATTGTTCTCATGAATTCTGCTCTTTCTAATCTTCTTCAGTGCTCTCAACTTCCATTTAATAAATCATTTTAGACAGGCTCAGCCTTCATGCTCACATAAACTTTATGGAGCGACACATAAAGCAGGCAAAATTTCAGGTTCAGCATGAATTTCTTCCTGAACTATGACTGGCTTTCAAATGAAAACGTCTTTACCATACCTAAACTACATTTTTTTAATGCTACAGTTACAAAGCTTGTTCTTGCTCACAAAGGAGCTAATGTGCCTCAGCCTTCCTTGTAACATCAGCAGATCCACAAGACCTCAGGTTCTGCTTGCAAAAGGAAAGTGACAATATCTGCATAGGCAACACTAGAGCATTTCAATCAGATTAATGTATTCATAATTTCCTTTAAATAACAACATCCAGAAATTTCTTGCCAAATTGAGAGGCCTGAAGCATCACATTTCAGTCACCTTTTCCAAACATCTCCACAAAGACTCTGCCTGTTGCTCTCTTGGAAAGGAAACGCTCAAGATCAGCCTGGGTTCCCAGCTTTGTCATGGAGACTGAACATTCTAGGAGGAGGTGAGAGCTGGATGGGCATCTCCCCACTTCCACATTCTATTAGGATGGTAGTTTGACATGTATTGAACTGGGCAACAAGACAATTTTTTAATCCTGACCCTGTACATAAAGTATGATTGCTGACGATTTGGTCACTCTAGAGAATGTCACTGACCCTGAGGACAATCAGCATTTTACCAGACTGCACTGTAGGGCATTTCAAATAATTAAATAGTTTTAAGGAATGTGATTTTCAGTTCACTGAAAAAGACAGCAAGTTGTATATTTTACAAACACCAGAAAAAAATGGGCTTATTCTAACTTAACCTCAGAAAGAGGCACTAAAATAGACTAAGGTGAATATAAACTAGAATAATTTATCATGGCCATTGGGATGTAATTTCTATAAAGAAGAAAACACAAATAGCTGAACTTTCAGGTCAAAACATTGCCTTGAAATATCAATAACAATAACATTTACATTCAGCTCAGTGCCTATAGGAATGCATGCTTCTCAAAGTCATAAGCAAAAGGCAAACAAACAAAAATCATCATTGTAAATAAACATGAAATTTGATGGTTTGCCTTCCTTCTAATCCAAGCTTAAGTAATGCTAATGTCTGTCCCATTCCTCCTTCAGTCCTAACAAAGCATAAATAAACAATTAATTGTAGTCAAAAAGTGGGAGGGAAAAATTACTTTTAACTTCAGTCAGAGATATTGTGTTTTAAAAATACTGTTTCCCATGCTTTCTTCATACAAAGACAACAGCCCACAGTGAAGTGGGACAGAGCTCAGAGGATTATGGTATTTACTAACTGGCATCCAGGAGACTTTATTTGTGTAAAACTATATTTGTTTTCTAATTAAATCGTAATTTTAATACCTTTGATGATTTCCATGGAGTTCATTTCTATCTCACTTCAATTCAGCTTTCAAATTCTGAAGATAAATTGATTAATTCCATAAAATATATTATGATATGCTCACCAAAAGCAAGCAAGCAGTACCTATTATGATATCCATTAAGAAGTAAATATTAACAGGGGAAAAAGGTGTAGGACAAGAAGAATGGACTGTTACTTTGCTCCTCCCACAACCAACACAGTGTGGGTATCAATCAGCATGGTTTGGATATATCTTTGCATGTATTTATTACTTTTGTTTTAACAGAAAAGCTAACCCTCCCCCCCACATTCATTAATGTTCTAAAAACATATTTAATATGAGTACTTTCTGTAATCCTTTTTCTTCATTTTTCTAGGAGTTATGCAATGTCCAGTGTTTAGGGAGGAATTCTTGTAGCCTTGAATGAGTTTTCAGGCATGAGCTGTATTGCTCACACAGTCTATACATTTGCTCTGGAGAGCAAGGCTGGAAACATTTCATTATAATACTGCACATGCAGTTATGTGGTGGGAACATGATAACACAAACCTGGCAAACAGCCAAAAAATCTGAGTCAAAAACTTAAAAATTATTAAGATATGAGATGCACACTGTTGAGTGCAACATTTTGATTTCCCTCCCCCAGTTAGGTCCCATCCTGCACTGTTCCCTCACTTCCCCCTTAGTCTAAGTCATTTAAAATCCTTGATATGAGAGCAGAAGTTCCATCCTTTTGCCCTGGTAGCTGACCACATTCCTGAAATTTAGAGCACTTTTTGAAGTCAACTGTACCAAAAAAACCTTAAGATACATGGTGAAAAAGATTAATAAATTCAGAAGCTCACCCAGTGGAGAACTTCCTCATTTCTGCCTTTGCACTATGAAGTGGAAGAGCTCCAGAAAACTCAGGATGTAAAAGGGATGACATCGTACAACAAAATCCCTGTACTGTTACCAACACTGAGCCTGTCTCATGTCAGTGAAGGTTTACTCCCACATGTGCCCTTAAGAGTGGTTTGTAAGGACAACTTCATCTTAAAATCCAAGCACTTACATTGTTAAGCTCTGTCCTTTGTTAACCTGGGGCCTTACCCAAATACTGTTGAGCTCTCAGAGAGTTTCAGCTGATTGACTTCAGAGGGCTTTGGATCAGAAGAGCCTGGAGCATTGACAACAGCTCTTGAAAGGAAACTGAAAAAGTCTGTCTAATACCACCACATAAGATCAACAAGAACAGAATAGGACAAAAAGGGGAGAAAGGTATTCCAGAGTTACCTATGTGCTCTTTAAATATCTGATGGACTAAAAAGCATGTGAGGGTTGAATAACACATACTTTCAGAAAAGTTTATAGTGACAAGCATGATGCCATTTAGATTTATCTCCCTGTCAACTGCAGACCCATGTCTGCACCCTCAGAAAATGTTACCCTGTTTCATTAATTTTTTGAAAAAAATAAGATTAATTGGGATTTCTATCTCCAATATCCACTCAAATGGGATATAGAGGGTGTGAAAACTGTCCTGACTCCTTCACTCTCCGAGACTTTTCCAGTTTCTCTGTCAGCCAAAAGCCTTCTCCTGGCAGAGGGGAGGTCACAGCACTGCTCTCAACCCACAGGCCCTGCATCTGGCCATTTAGACCAGAAAATTAACTCTTCAGCTCTCTCTGAACACCCTTTCCCTCAGAAAAATCCACAATCATCTGAAACTTTACCCATGCCCACCAAGAAGCACTTCTGCCATTCAGTCTCCCTGCTGTCTCTGAGAGCAAACACAAAATGATCTGTTACACCCAGGACTAAGATTCAAGTTCAGGTTTTAATACACTCTGCTTTTCTCTTTCAGGCCCTTGGCACTACCAGCATGTATTTACTGTGGTCGGGTAAACAGAGCAGAGAACTCAGCATATGGGAGTGATTTAAACTGTGTCATTAGCACATGGCAGGGGGCAGGGCTTCACTTGGATAGTTCACACATACCACACAAATTCTTAAAACAAATAAAGAGTTCTGCAGGGAGGGGAGGGGACCCAAATTTTCCATGCACAATGTGATACCCAGTCTGTCAGAAAGTCTGCTCACACTGCCCACGTTTCAGGAAGGCTTTGGCAATGCACAAGCAGCTCTAGACCCTACTGTGGACACAGAAACATAATGTGATGTATTTCTTAATAGATGCAGTCACCATTTCACTTGCAATATATTAACCCTTTGTGCCTATGAATTCTTCACAGAAACAGGTACTGCAGTGAGCAGAGCCCCGGGTAGAGGCTGGAAGCACAGACACCACATTAGGCTGGAGAACACCTTTCCCTTTTTAAAAATTTAATGATGCATTTTCGTGTAGTTGCACAATGAAATGCAGCTCAAAAGAAGTATTTGTCAAAGCTCAAGATGACACAACAAGCCATTAATAAATCTGAATCCTCACCTCTCTGCTGGTACATGGTACACTGCAGGCTGCTGTGCTCTGATGCTAGCAGCAGTCACCTTAGCTGTGACCTTACATTCAAGGACAGAAATGAAACCAAAAGGAGAGGGACAGTACTGAAAGAGGGTGACATACATGAAGGTGATTTTACAGAGTTTAATCAGACAAGACATGATTCTTGATTCAATCCAATTTGTCAGTTTTTTAATATGGTGCTAGTCTGCAACACACATCTAATATGGATTAAAATTAGTAGTACTTCACCTATGTTTTTTATTATAGATAAGTAAAGAAAATTCCCGCTCTTTTGCTTTTAGGCAAAGTTATTCTGCATCAATTTTACTCATCAAAAGACACAAATATTTCTTCATTGAGCTCCCCAACAGCCCCTCAGTGTCCAAGACCCATTGATTTCAGTGGTCCTTTCAAATATCAGATGTATTATCCTGAAGTATTAAAGTTTAGTAAAAATTAAAGGTGATGGCTTCATTCAGATCTGTGTCAGGAAAAGGATTAAAATTAGGGACCTGAGAAGGCCAGGTGTGCCTAGAGAAACAGAAGGCAAAGCTGATCTGAAACAGTTTGGGTCTTTTGCTCCTTTTGGCCCCTTCTTCCTTTAAAACCTTCACTGGGCAGGCAGTGACAGGCCCTGCCTAACAGCAGAAGATGAAACCCCACAAGGATTTGGGGCAGACTCAAAGGAATATCTGGAAATGTATATGTCACCCGGATCTGCAGCATGTAAGAGAATTGATTTACTGTCCCAGCAGCTCATGGAGGAGGAAGAGTTATTGCTCAGACAGGGAACTGGAGCAGAAACAGGAGTGACTTCCTTACAGCCCCACAGGAAACACACTCTATTTAAGCAGACTGCAACATCACATTCCATTGCCAGGTTAATTTTACAGGAAGATTAGTAGTTTAGCAGCTCCCACAGGTGTTTGCAGCAGCAGCAGCCTATACTTTGTTCCTACAGTTCTGTCCCAGCTGAAAGACAGGTAAGCATAAAGGATCTGAAGGAACTTTCCAAAGATGTAGGCATGGTCAGCTATCAAATCCCACCAGTGAAAATGAAATGTTTTCCAAGGTCTCAACAATACACATGGAGCACAAGAGGACTGGGGGGATTTAGAGTTTGGCAGATATGAGGTGGAGAAGGAGAAATGAATGTATCTGAATGGATCTAATTCCTGATGGATTTTTAAAACTGGAATTCAATCCACATTTCTTTACAGAATTAACACCATCCTGCATAGATACACAGATAATATGTAGATTTTCCTTCACTATTAAAGGAAGGGAGATTACCATCTCACATCTAGACATCCTCCTCACCATTCCTATCTTGGTATTCCAGCCAATGTCAGTGAGAAGACTTGTCCACTTTTAGAAAATATCACCTGAAAAATCCGGATGTGAAGGAGTTGAGAACACAATGACAGGAGGAGAATGAAGAGCACAGTGGTGTATTTAAAGCCTTACTTGTGATCCCCTAGTGCCACCTTTGGTTGAACCCCACCAAGTACAAACAAGCTTACAGTCATTCCCAGGAGAGAATGAAGTTTCATTTGCTTTATGCCATTTGCAGGAAGACAGTTCTCCTGCATTCCTTATCTTTTTTCAGGAGAAAATCAAACACTGAATTTTTCTGCTATAGTGACTGAACTGTATCTCCTATTCCTCTGCTATTTCTGAAGTGCCCCCAGAAGTGTTGGCTGGAAGAGACTCACCTGATTTTTGTGACAGTGTTTCCATGCAGCATGGGGAAAAGGTACGTTCATGGAACCTGCTCTGAGAGCTTCACTCAGTAATGTCTGAAAAAGGAGAAGAAAGGACCAAAAAAAACCCTTCTGCTGTTTCAAAAACCAGATATTCCCTGTGGATTTTTCTGTATTCTAGTTCATCCTTACAGCCATAAGCCTGTTGGGAAGGATGTGTTAAAAGCAGAAGATTGGAGATGAGGATTATAAAATATACTCAGTACCCTTGCAGCTGGGAGTGACCCTGGCTACACCAGTGTGAAGAGCAGTGACCTCCAGCATGGCCAAGTGAAATGGTACCTCTACATCCTTGGTAGGGTCTCCCCTGCCTGGGTGCTGCTCTGGGATCCCCCACTCAGCAAGGTGACAGAAATGCATTCACTGTCTGTGTTTTAGCCATGGGCTTGGAGCTGTCCCAGCTGCTGATCCATGCTGACTCTCACAGGGTCAACCCTCAGAGCATGTAAAATGCTCCAGGAAAGTGAATGGAACAATTTTAGCAGAAATTCAACAATTTGCTCTTGCCAAGAATTAGGCCCAGGAGCATAACAAAGACAGTGGTTTAAACCCATTAATAAGAGTGCACTTCCACCACCTCGTGCTCTAGTGGCCACTGACTGGAAGCCATTTCAAACACACGTGTAGGTGGTCTGCTCCAGGATGCAGAAAGCAGAGAAGAAAGGGAATTGAAAAGAAAAATTAAATAGGTTGATATAGATGTAGCTATAGATAGGACAAATATGGAACATAAAAACATATGCAGATATGTGTGTATATATATTTATGCATACTGGCAAATGTACTCACATGGATTGGTATAAATACAAATATATGTATGCACATGCAAACACAAGACACAGAGGAGATGTATACTCTTGTTTCAATAGGATATAAAAGGCTAAATTATAAACTAAGCCAAAAGCTTTCTAGTACACAAAAGTTACCCCTTGAAATATCAAGCAAAACAGTCTTCAAGAAGTTCATGGACCTGCTAGCTGCTCTTTCAAAGCTTCAAGTGAACAACTGCTGAAAGAGGCCCTTTAGGCTTCCTTCCCTGCTGAGAATCAGACAAACCTCAGGTCTAGAAAGCTTCAGCAGTCAAAATGTTCTTCTGTAGTGGAAATGTTGCACCACTGAAACAAATGGATTTACTTCACTGCTAGTACAACTGGATATTTAGGGAGAACTCACTTTTGCAGGGCTGTTATCTACCCTGTGTTGCCAGAAACCAGTTTGTGGTTTTTTGCAAGAATAGTCATATTGCACCATAGGGTTTTCAGACAGGGTTAAAGAGTCAAGCAACAGCTCCTCATCTTTCTTCTTCTGATCCTCCTCTTAACATTTTTAATCCCATAGTGAGGAAAAGGAAGTGGAGCAGAAAAAATAAGTATTTTTTTTACTACTAATGTATAGCAGAATGTCATTTGCAGAATGTATTACCTGTAAATTAGCACAAATGGGATAGCACTATTCCAGGTATGCCTTTTCACATCCTGACAGAAACAACTTTGCCACCATTTTAGCTCCTGGCAACTTTTCTTTCCATTCCCAGACTGCTGTCCTTTGCTTTCCCTTCTCTGGAGGCAGCAGTTCCATTGTTCCTGGTGCCTCACAGCTCACATCCACTGGCTTCCATCTGTTCTCATTCTTACACAGCACTGCTGCAAAATGTATCCTAAAGAAGCCTCAGGCTATTTTACTTGGTGCCCTAGTAATGATGTTCTCTTATGTGAGCACTTGAGAAAGATGACAGGTTGACTCTAATCTACTCCATGCAGGTGCCATTTGAATTTTAATTATCCCCAGCTAAAAATTCTACTTTCAGGCCATCCTTCTTTATATTTGAATTTAAGATGACAAATTTCATATGAGGAGATTCATTCCTAGTAGACAGCTAATAGAGACATCTGAGTTAGGATCCTAATCAGCAAAAAGAGCAGAGTATTTATCTCTCTCCAGAGACTGTGAGTAGGGCTCAGTTAAGGGCCTGAAGCTGACTCAGGAGAGCCCAGGATGTATTCTCTGTTCTCATTTGCCCAGGAAGAATCCTGCTCAGGAAGAGCTGTCCCCTCAGAAGGAGTTCTTGGGGAAAATGGAGCTTAAAGAGGACACTGCTGCTGTTAGTGGCACAACATGATAGATGGGATGCCACGTTTTTACGGTCAGCTGAGGAGTGACATCTTTGTCTCACCATCCTCAAGTTCCCACAAACATGAGAACAGAGCAGGGAATACAAAGAAGCACAAACTGCAGTGCCAGTAAAGCCCAGGGCAATTCAGACGCCATAAAACATCTTATTTCCCTCTCAGCCACAGACAGCCACTCCAAGGCACCTTGCACAGACTGCAGCCCTGCAAAGTGTGCTCACATTCAGAGTTGAAATGCAGCTGAAATGCATTATACTGACTATTGTCTGCTGCATCTTAGAACTTCTTAAATTCTTCCCTATTTCTTTTTAAGTTTAAGAGTAATGCTATTTCTGTTAATGATTCCAGCACTCTAGTCAGTATTAAGTATCCAGTTGTCGCTGCTAGATCCTGTGTATGAAAAACAAGGAGAGGGGGAGGAAAGAATTAAACCAGCTTATAATAATTGATATTTCCAGACTATAATCTTGGCATCTCTTTAAATCCATTTATAATTGTTTGCTACCCGTTCCTGAATATGAATAGGCTGTTTCACCCGTGAAGGGTGAGTGCTAAGTTCCTTCCCTGGTTATGAAAGATCCATAACTCACAAAGGCTGCAAGGCCAGAGCAACAAAAAAGATTTGTCTTTTTTTTTCTCCAAGCAAGTCAAAGAATCATAGCCACCCCTCATGTATGAGACAGTCTATTTGTTCTTCGCTGCTGTATGTCTTTTAAACTAAGTTTTTTAAAAAGGGATGGAACGCTGGCATCAGATAGTAAACAGAAGGCTGGTGCTGGATAATTAGTACTTTGGGGCTTGTTGGATAAGCCAAAAACAATTAAAAAAATTTTAAAATATTGTGTTGTCAACATTATTTGGGTTTTTCTTTGGGGCATATTTTCACCACAGTGAATAACAAAAGTAATACTGAAGGAAATGTTTTGTTTGATTAGACATTAAATACATTGTTTCATTTGGCACCATATTTATCATTTAATTTTCATAAAGCCAAAATTTTAATCCAACATTCTATTTCAATGACTAGGTCTACACAGGAGATAATGAGAAACGAAGCTAAGCTTTGAAAGCACAGCAATGTGAATATCAAAGGACATCTGAACACTGGCACAGTCATGGAAGGAGAAATAGCCACAGGTGTAGAAGCAGCAAAGGACATCAATGCAGAAACTCAGCAACTTCATGCTTGAGTTTGAGGCCATTCTTCCTCCCCTGACTCTTTGGGCAGCTCCACAGTAACCCCGCACAAAGCACCACATCACCTTACAGGACCTTACCTGGGGATGCTGGAGGATATCCAGTCCCAGTCCAGGACAGAGCACTGGCTCCACAGTCCTCTGGGAATTCACAGCAGAAACACTCTCAGGTGATAGTGCAGACAATTCCCTGCACAACCACAGTCCTCTGAAAAGAACTACATGGAAATGCAGGGGTAGCCCTGCAATAAAAATAAGAGGCAGACATTGAATTGTACTTACCAGACACTTCTGACTTTGCATTCTACCTAATGATCCATTTCTGCTAGAAGTATTTTGAATATGTCAAACATCCAGGAGGTGCAAGATGCTTACATTTATTTTGCCACTCTAACAGGTTTCCTCCTCCTCACCATCTCTGCTCCAGCCTTTCTCTCCCCAGGCTGCATTGGACCTGAATGCTGAAACCAAAAGATTGAGTGCTGGGTTTAAAAATCAATATTATGTCACTCTGCAGAGGTAGAAATGGGAGCCTTTCCCTCCAGTGATTAAATGTTGCCAGCCTCCCCATGGGTTTCAGTGTGTTTGTTTCCAACCCTGAAGATTTCAGGATTGTAAAGAAGTGACATTTTAACTGTTCTTACAGGAAATGCATATTTCTCATACAAACAGGTTTTAAAACCTCGGGGAGTATATCCTGAAAGGGTATACATGGCTTTTACAGCACAATAAAGTGGTTGCTGTTAATTGCACTATCAGTTGTACACATCAACCAAGTCACCTGTTCCCTTCACCTGGCAGAGATGGATGCTGGCATTGAAAAATATCACAGGTGATTTCCTTGCAGTGCTTTACAGACACATAAGTGTTCCCATAAAATATTAAGGTATTTGTCAAATAGTTTACATCCCAAATAGTCTATTAGATGTAGCAATGGAATGCAAATTCTCTTGCCAGTAACAACACTGAAAAGAGCATTGGCAAATTTGTGACCTGCTTTTCTCCTTTATTATTTCATTTTCCATTGTCATTTCATCGTTAGCAACTTTGAAAAGCTTTTACACTTTAGGAGAAGTACTTTTGTCTAATTCTTCCTCATAAGTAGTTTTGGAATTTAATAATAAGAGTAGAAAAACCTATAAATTTTTCAATTATTAGAAGGATACTAAAAAAGAAAAATATTAGAAAAATATTTTTACTGTCTTTTATGCTAAGTGTACAGCAGAACTTTGGTAGCACAAACAAATAGCTCTCAGCTCAGCACAGTTTTTCTATGTGCAACAGAATAAAACTTAATTTCTTATAGTAAAATAATTTTCTTTGTTAAAGGGTTATGTCCTTTACTGTTGCCAAAGAAAATATCAAATAGATGAACTCTTTCTGCTCTCTTATCCCTGGGCAATAATTTATGTTTCTTTCCTCTACCTAGCTACTGGTTTCCAAATTCTAAACCACTACTACAGCTAAGTGGAATTCAAACATGCATTACTACAAATAAAATAAAAATATTTTGCTATAAATCTCTTTTGTCTGCCTTCAGCTTCAAAGGACTTGGAGTTGGACTGGTTTTACCCTCAGTTCCCAGAAGTAATTGAGATCTGTAAGTGCCCTTCAATTCCTATAATGCATTTATATTAAAATGATACTAGATCTCAGGTTGCTCTGTGGAAATGTTTTAGAGCTGATATAACAGCCCGGGCAGTAAGCTCAATCCATCCATTTCTGTTGCTCACTGCTGCATCCAGCAAAAATGAGGAAAATATAAACCTAAAAGTACAATAAAACAGCATTTCAAAATTCTTTAATTTAAGCAATTTTTATGCTTCTACCTACTATTATTATTATTGTAATTAAATATTTGTGTCATCTAGATATTAAGGTTGACTTTTTCCTTTTTTTCTTAACCAACTCACTGTTAGGCTGAGCTAATTTTCTGTTCATAAATACCAAAGGGGGAAAAAACAAACAAACAAACAAAAAAAAACCCAATGAACTGAAACATACCTTGCAAGGTATTGCGGAAGTTTTTCCAACTAGTCAAGGATTTCCTCAGGATAAATATTCAGCCCTTTCAAAAAGGAGAACAAGTGTAGGACTTGTATGTATGTATCACATATAGAATATGAATTTCTGAGTGTCTGTGCCAATATTATTTCAAAAGCCTGCTGATTTTTTTTCTGGGAAAAAAATATTTGCATCATAATTTCTGTATTTATTTCCTTTAATTCAACATGAATTATAAATAACAATTAAGAATTACAGAATTCCTATTTTTATGGCAGACTCAGTCTCTAATAAAAACTAGAGTCACTCTAGATGCTCACTGTGAAAGCTCCCTACTTATCTCAGCAAACTGTAGTGGAAATGATCACAGGAAAAGGTAATTATTTTTACTTTATTGAAACTATAAACAGGGATGTGTTCTTTTCTATGAAATAAAAATATTGTAAGCATTTTTATTAGTAAAAAAACCTCCAAAGATGTAAGCATGGGTGTACAACAAAGTGTTCAACATTTACATTCTTCCTTCAAGAATAGATTTCTGAGTAGAATATATTTCAAACTAACACCAGATATCAATGATATCAGGCTTAGGTCCTAGACCTCTGAGCTACCATGCATTTTACAGAATGAAAATGACTGTTATCTGTATGTACTGGGAAGAATTAAGAGTCTCAATTTAGTCCAGGCACTGCTTGCCAGACTTCCAGCATCCAGAGTGTAATATTTTTTAGGTGACACATTTTAAGCTTGTGGGTTTGAAGAAACACATACCTCAGGCAAACAGGCACATAAAGCAGAGCACACCTTTCCATCTCATTAGAGGGCTGTATTTCTGAGTCCAAACACTTCTTCCTTCTGTCATGCCTCTTCTTAGGATAAATATCCACATTCCAGTCTTAGTGAGACAAACAATTCCTAAATTTGATTTTATTCAGATCAAAGATGGTTCACATGGAAGTTCCAGCTACAAGCAGCACTTTTCAATGAGAATGTTTAATTCTTCAAGAGCCATCTGAGCTATGAATGTGATGAACAAATGACAGGAGAAGGTTTTTAGTTAGTATATAAACACAATAATTAAGAGTTAACTATGTCTAATTTTCTTCCAAGCATTTCCAGCTGTTTTACTGAAAGAAGCAAATAAAGATGTAAACATGAAAATTTCTTCTGCAATCTTGTCAGGACTTGGCATTTCTATTTTTCTCCTTAGCATTTATGAACAAAATTACATTTGTGAAAAGTAATGAATTAATTTAACACTCAACATCCACGTTCTCAAGACTGAATTCTCTCAGGCACCCTCCCACCACCACAGTGACTGGCACCGTGTCCAACAGCACAGAGCAGCCAGTGGGGTTCTTTAATTTGGCACTAAATATCCCTAGATCTGGTTGTGTCAGGCTTAGAGGGCTGAGGCTGGACATTCGTCCCATCATGTCACACACACAGCTTGATTTCTGTGCCACACTGCTGAGCTGTCACTGAGCTGTGCCTGCACACAGCCCAGCTGGATGAACCAACTCCATTTCAACATTACCAAGCAAATCCATCCTCACTGGTCTGTGCACAGCAATGAGTCTCAGTTAATATAAGATGTATTTCTCATTATTTCCTAAGAATGCACATTGTTAATTATCTCAGATCATGTTTTCTACACTGCTCTACCAAAAGGTCCTTTTCTGAATTGCATCTGTCCCTCATGCATAGCATTGCTTTACTTTTGATTTATATTCACATGATTACTGTTATGATTTTATATACACATATATAAAGCATAAATGTTTTACCAGCATAAACAGCACCATTACATGCTATATTTATTACACGAGACACTCCATAATTGATTGCTAAATGCTACATAGTTAAATTTTCCTTTCCCTGAAGAGAATCATGACGTTCAAATATAGATTTAAAAATAGAGCTGCCAATGTCTTTAAATAAATACTGTACAGCACAAGATACTCACTGCTGCCATCAGCTGCAGTTTACTTTTGTTTAAGGTTTTTAACTCTGTTTTTAAATATTTAAGGAGTTTTAAAGGATTTAATCAATTTCCCAAAGGTTGTTCCCATACCAGCCATGACAATGTTAAGCTTAAAACATTTTAAAAGGATTTTACAAGGAAATTTTATCATTGAAAAGTAATTATTGGCTGTTATTGTGATAATCTGAATATCAGACACATGTACACAAACACAGCCTCTCACAATGTTCACACATTTAATTTCAATAATCATCCCCTAAATTCTGTACTCTTTTCAGAACAAGCAATTGTGAAAACAGAAAGAATTTAATTCAATCCCAAATTATAATTTTGCTATCAAAACACAAAGTATTTCTAGACACAACATAGAAAAGGCTATTTTTGCCTTAATTATTATTAGCATACAGTAAGATCTCACCTGCTCCTTGTAAGTAGGAACCTGTCACAATTTGTACAATTGCTAAGGTATACACAATAAGGGAATTTCCATATGATTCAAGCACTTCCTTTTTAAATTCTTTGCTGTATTTTCTGTAAATTCCCTACTGTTGCTTATTAAGGAATGCTGTAGTGTTGCCAGAAGTGGTAGCTGTAATGAATTGCTTATGTAGTGCAGGAAATTAATGTAAAGGTTTCCTAAGAGAATACTCATCACTGGACTTGTTTAGCTTGTTGTAATGATTCTAAAGGGTATTGAAATAAAGAAAGGAAAGTGTTTGTTTCATTTTGTTTTGGTTTTCTATAAAAAGGGGGAGGGATGAGAGTTACATTAATTACTTGAGATATTTGGTATATGAAATATATTTTCTGAACTGCAGTGTACTTTTTAAAGATAATTGTGCCATAAATCAAAACTGCATTATACATTTAAAATGTCTGAATATGCTCTGAGTGTAGACTCCAAAGGAAGTTTTTCAAAATCTATATGCTGAGCCAGATCTATGAATTGATCCCATTACTCTAAAGATTAGAGTTTAGTTAAAGGTATGCTTTTTAGTTTGTCTGCTAGACCTTGTCATATTATGTGTGTTGTACAGATCCCAATTAATGCTTCCCAGATATAAAGTAGGCTTAGTTTTAAATTGACTGTGCAGATTTTGCATCATCATTTGAGTTCTCTTGCTGAAGGCTGTGGTACAGATGCCTCACTAGAATACATCCAGTTATTACCCCATGCAAATGTAGGGAAGTGCAGGGAGAGAAAGCAGCAAACAAGTGATGATTTGGAATCCGCGTGCCTGGCATCTGACACAGCTGAACACCCAAAGCTCACTTGTGGAATTAGACTGATCATGCAGCATGGGAATTTCTAGTTGGACATCCCAACCATTCTGAACTATTTAAAAATAATTTTCCCTCTTGAGAAGCAGAGATTCAGACATCAATATTCTTTTCTTTCCAAGACAGAACTCTGTCCTTGTTTCCTGAATGCTCCCCTTTGAAAGAAGAGGGAATATCCTGTCTGAGAGACCCATACCAATCAATGTCCTAATTAGTTAGGATTCTTTCATTGAAAATGATTTTTTACTTTAGAAATGTCATTTCTTTAAAAATCAAAGTTTCTCTGCAGAAGTGCATTGCTTTCAAATAATTAAGGTCTGGCACGAATTAACTCAGGGGCTGTGATTAGCTGAAGGCCTAATAATTAAGGCACTTCCTGAGGATGTGGAAGATCCTGGTTCAAACCCCGCCTGCCTGATTCAGACCAGCAATTCAAACGCCACAATCTCTCACGTCCCCAGCAAATACTTCACCTTTTGCTCTGGCAAGTCAGCCCCTCCTTTATCAAAGGACATCTCTTTACACAGACAGAACAACAGCAGCAAATGCTTTGGGAGATTCATCCCCAGCCTGCTGTAGGCAACAGCAGTGCAGTGATGGGGCATCCATGCAGCACATGGATACACAAGGCTGAGACAGCATTCAGCTGCCCAGTTAGGGGACTCCAGTGCCATTTCAAACACCTCAGTGTGAGCCATCTCTTCTGCAGGTATGACAGAGAGAACTGCTGGCCTGGAAGAGGACTTGTGCCCAAATGAGAGAGCTTAAGGCATCTCACATGGCTATGTTTAGTCAGGTAAATCCCTCTCATGTAAATGGCCAAGCCAAAAGCTTGAACGCGCATTGCCAAAGTCCTCTGTGAATGAAATGAGTTGGCTGAATACCAGCTGCTCTGAATGAGCCTTCTCTTAAAATCTTAGTAGCCCTCAGTTAAATTTTAGATTTTTTTTAATGCCAATAATTTTCTGCCATACAAGAATTGTTGGTCTGTAAAGTTAAGTAAGTCTGGGATAAGTGCTCAGGGTGTCTCCCAGTGTGCCTTGGTATAGACAAGAAGTGAAGTTAATAGCAACACTCTGTTTTTCAGCATAAGCTACTAAATAATGTCAAGATAGTTCTAAGGGAGAAATCAATCCTACACCCTGTGGGTAAGTTTTGCAGTCTACCCAAAACCAAAATACATCTGGTTTACCAAGTCAGGCTGCATGTGTGCACTAATAATAACTATGTTTCACTGTCTGACTGGCATCTACGCTGTTTTCTCCAGGAGAAAATTACCTAAAGCAGTGTGTCCTTGAGGACAAAACTGCTGTAAGCTCGCTATGGGAATCCTATGGTATAGTTTACTACCATTTGTGTCATTCTATTTAATTTGCTATTTCTTCCTTACACCATGTGGGTAATAATCACAGCAAATTGATTCCCATGAGCTCCTTGGACAATTAAAGCTATTTGGTTATTGCCACCTGCCTGCTGTTTCCATTAATGCAATTTTCAGGACTTTTTTCTCCTTCCTGCTTCTCACCCCAGTAAATTCTTTGCCCAGTCTTGACACATTGCTGTGTTGCAATTAGAGTTAAAATGCTATGGAAGACAGCTGTCTCTGAATCCAATCAGTCACACTTCCAAATATTGCTTTGTCATATGCAAATTTAGTTTTGAGAATTTACGAAATTTAGCTTTTTTTTAATACACAGTCTAAGGGAAACATATATCTACTCATATGCTATTTTTAATCAGATTCCGGGTAGCTTGGCTATTATTTCTGTAACCGTTTTATGCTCAATACATTTGTGATATTTACTAAATTGCTTGTTATGTTCTAACTTCTCTGTTCAATACATGTATGAGAGAGGAAAATATGTGCTGTATGTATCTTTGTGCATGTGTGTGTTTTTCCTGTTTGTCATGTCTTTAACCTTTTCTTTCTTGGAATGTTTTGGCTTTGCTCCTCTACTGCTCTAGTTCACTATCAGCCTTTTCAGATCTGCATTCTCAAATAAGCACTATGCCTTGTATTGTGATCTCTCTTACCTAGATCAAACTGGCCACTGACTTTTGTGGAGAAAAAGGCAAAAAGCAGGATAAGGTCATGGATCATAGAAGTAAAGATGAAAAAGGGAAAAAATGAAATGAAAGGTCTCAGTCCCAGCTCTGTTAAGGAAAATTGAAGTTGTGCTTTATACAGCAGCTAGAACAAGAGGGAATCTGAAACTGATTTCAGCTTTTAAAAATGCAGTCAAATGGAACTGGATTTCTTTGTTAACCTCCTTTAACTGCTACAGTCAGATCTACACAAATATTCTGAGTTGGAAGGCACACACAAGGACTATCAAGTCCAACTCTTGAGTGAATAGCTTGATGCATTTGCTATTCATAGCCACGGTACTTCACACCAAATCACCCAGGTTAAGAGGTTGCAGTGGGATAAACACATTGCAAGAGTCATCCTTGCATCATTCTGATCATCACAAATAGCTGATCAACTCACAGACAAGTCCTGCTGGACTCACTAACTTCTCACTGCACAAATACAAGCTTATATTATTCTTCACATTGCAGGTGGCAATGAGGAAAAAAAAAAACTATGAAAAATAGCCTTGATTTTACCCATTGCTAATACTCATTTTTCAGACAGTCAAGTTTGTACCTGAAGATATTTAGACACACAGCCTAAGCACAAACGTGGATCCAAGTTAGCAACTTACAAACTGCTTGTGTGTGTAGGAAACAAATTGGATCAGCAACAGGGAGAACAGACATCAAGTCAATTCCAGCTTTGTCCCTCAACAAACATGGCAGAAACATGGTGAGCAAAAGAAGCAGCAGAAGTCACCAAAAAAAGCCCTAATTTAGGAACCCTAATTTAGGTTTTTAAAAATTTCCTTTGATTATCTATCTAATGTTCCACTAGATCTTAAACACCAGGGTAGAATTTCCAGTCTTTGCAGATCATTTAAAAGCTTAAGGGATTGCTAAACCAGTCATTTAAAATGACATTTTCATTGTACAAATATTTGTCTATTAAATAGGCTGTATGGCACAGGACCTGATCAGCCTTGGCAGTATTACAGGTTCTTCATACACTGCAAACCCCACTGTTTCCTCATAAAGCTGTCAAGCCTTGGTTTAATGAAACATATATAAACTCAATGATGTTAGCCATGTCTTGGCCAGTTAATTCATTTTGGTTTTTTCCTGTTGAGTTTCTCCTATTAGGACTTTTATCAATTTATCATTTTAGGAGCACCACAGCTCTTGCTGGCACTGGAATACAAAATTGAAGAATAAGTTTAATTTTCAAACAGCCAAAATATTTAGATATATAAAAATACCTCTTGATTGACCATTATTATATTAATTTGCAGAGAATGAAAAATTAGGGAGCTTTATTTTAGAACTGTCTCCAAATTGACCCTAAACCTCTTCTCAAGACTTCTTACTGTCCCATGAACTGTTTCCATGTTCTGTGCTTCTTCATTTCTAATTACAGCCAAGGGATTTCACTTCACATGCACTTCACAGTGTCAGGGCCTGAACGATGCAGAAAATAAGAACAGCTTTCAAAGAATGGTTTCAGTTGGAAAAGACCTCTGAGATCACCATGTCCAACCATTCCCCCAGCCCTGCCGAGTTCACCACAAATCCATGTCCCCAAGTGCCACATCCACGTCTTTTAAACCCCTCCAGGAATGGCAACTGGACCACAGCCCTGGGCAGCTTGTTCCAGTGCCTGACAACCCTTCTAGTGAAGACGTTTTCCCCAATATCCAATGTAAACCTCCCCTGGCACAGCTTGAGTCCTACTCTTGTCACCAGGGAGGAGACCAATCACCACTGCTCCATACCTGCTTGTATTTGCAGGAAACAGTGGAAACATGAATTGAAGCAACCAAGTTTGTTCATTTGAAAAATATAAATACACGTTTTGAAGTGTACAATGAAAACCTGAAAATTTGTCCACTGAATCTATGATGAATGCATTAAATTTCCTTGAAGATTCTGAACAGACCCATTTAAATGTCTGAGGTAAACAATCAGTCTATTCCCAGAAGAATTTGTAAGAGAAGTGAAAAGCCAAAAACAACGCAATGCATTAATTCTGTCAAGTTATTTACCCAGTTCCATTTACAATTCTAGTTCAGTTTAATTATCTCCATAGAGAGTTTTGAAGTAAAGAGAGAAATTTTGTCCAAAAGGGAGTTTGCATGTAATCACACTGGACTTTTTTTTCTTTTTTTTTTTTTTTTTCCTGTTGGCCCATATGAACAAATGACAACTACTCCACACAGAACAAAAAGAAGACAGAGAAGGAAGGACAAAATGGGACAGGCTGTGTGCTCCAATGCTGCAGGTATCAGGAAAGGGCCATAACCAGCAGTGAGGTTCAGAGAGAAAGCTGCTAGAACTGATCTTATTTTTCTGCCAGAAGCATGATTGAGTGAAGGAAAAAAAAAATATCAGAGTTAGCAGTAAACCTTCCCTCATTTTCCATTACCCTTCAGGAGATTACTTTGATGGGAATTAGAAAGCCCCCTGCAGGAAACTCTTTAGCTCTTGTTAAGTCTTTGCACAGCATGTTTGTTGGAATAGAAAACTTGTGTTTGATGCTGTTCATCACTGTTGCTGCTGATTTTCTGAAGTTGGGAGACATCAGTCTGTTTGCACCCCTTTTGAGAGTTGCCAGCATGAAGATTTCACATGAGTTCCAAGCTTCTGGCTGCTGTGTTACAGCACATCCCCTTAGGCAAGCCTTCATGCCAGGCTGAACAAGTTTCACATATCAAATGCACATTTAAGGATCTTCAGTAGGTGAAACCGCTCTTCCTCAAAGTGATAGCATGTGCTTGAGCTAACATTGGTCTAATTGCATTTCTAGATTGTGTTTGAAAATCGTCAAGGAAATCTTTTCCCCTTTTGGACCTGCTGTCATGACAACTATTACAGTGTCTGCACCCAAAGGGGAATTCTTGCCCTTCAACAGAGACAGGATAGGTTTGTGGATTGTTTTTCATTATTTCCAGGGTCGACAAAACATATGTGTGTGGGTACTCTTGTTCCAAAGAATAATAATTTGCTACTATAATACAGTGTTTCACTAAAAAGCACATTGAGATGCACTTCACATTCTCTTCTTTTATTTAACGGTTCATCAGGGTTTTGTTCCCCTAAAATTTGCTGAGGTATAAGCATAAACCAAGAATGCATTCTGCATTTCCCCTGCGTTTTTCAGTAAATCACACTTTCTCCTGCTGGAGCCATAACTGTGTTTACCTTTTAGTTCTTCCCTCCAACCTTTCCTGTGTGGAGTCAACTGAGTTTTGTTCCCTGACCTCTTCTCCATTTGCTCTTTGGTTATAAGTGTGTTCAAACAAAATCAGTCTCTCTAAGACTGTCATTACAAAACCAACCTTTGCCTCTTTGCTACTTTTACTCCCTTTCACACTTCTGAAAATTACAGAGAGCTGATAAAGTCTGAATCACTTTCATCACTTATCAGAGGTTAAAAAAAATGCACACTTAATAAGGCTTCACCACCTCCCTTGGTTTCCTATTTCTCTCCCTTTACCCAAGCTGCCTTTGTATTAAGTGAAAAACTGCTCTAAATCTGTCCTTTATGTCTACCAGATCCTATTATGTCTACACACAAGGGCGAAATTTCAGTGAATCTGGATCTCTTCCCTTCCTGTCAGGGTCTGCTCTACTGTTGTTACCAAATTTGGTAACTTATCATTGTACACAGAGTGATTTCCAGCTGGGAAAGGCTTAGCACATCCCCTCCTGGCACAGGCAGAGGAAGGAAGGCTTTTCTTTAGGACACCTTTATGAAGGCTTTGGCTGCACATGGAGTTAATTAGGGCTGTGACATCTGTACCATGTCCAGGCACTGTCCTGACAGATACATGTGAGCAAAACCCGCTAGACTTCCCCAGTACCTTTAGCTCCCATGCCAAGGAAAATCTGGCTCTCCTTGTGGCTAGTGGCAGATTTTCCTATCCCTTAACCTTTCCTGTGGATGAATTCATACAACATACCCTGTTAACAGATCAGCTTTCATCTCTCTGCTCATCCCTGCTCACAGGCACAGCAATTTCTCTTTTAGCAGCTGTGAATTCAGTGTCTCTTTGATCCACAGTCATCTTTAGCACCTAAATGTTAAGTGGCATTAAGAGTTTGAGTCAAAAGCATCAGTCTTCAGTGGTTTTGTGACCAGCACGTCTCAGGTGTTCAGTATTTTTCTGCAAAGGATTTTTAGGTCATGGTTTTCTCTTCCTATTTGATCTGATCAACTGGAAAAAAAAAACCAAACCAGGACATGATTTCTTATGTAGGTGGAGGTTACTGTGATTCACCAGATCTATTTCTCTGATTAGTCCTTTCTGTGCATGCCTGGGAAATAAAAGTATTTGTGATCAGACAGGTATTACCACCATTATTTATATTAACACAAATAAAATGCTACATGCAACACCACAGACCCCCCATAGACACACACTGATTTCACACACATTTTCCACACATTTCTATTGGCTCTGCTTGAGACCACATATTAAAACCCACCAATCTTCCCAGTAGACTGATGAAAGCCTCAGTAAAAACAGCTGCATTTCACATGTGGTTTAACTTAATGTCTCATCCTGAATGTTTAACTCTAGCTGGTAATGCTACTTTTTAATATTCACAGTCCTCTTTATCTTCACACTAGAAGCAAGGCATTGAGCCTTGAAAAGCACAGGGGAATACAATGAGGCTGGTAGCACTTCATTTCTGGAGTGTCTAAAATCACTTTTTTATTGCAAGGAATATGAAGAGAAATTCATGTTTGATAACCTGTGAGCACATAAACCAGTTGCATAGGTCTGTTAAACAATGTAAACAAACACCAACCTGTCCACACAGTATTGCTTTTCCATAGAAATGAAGCATTACTAAAAGTAGGTAGCATTGCATGGTTTTTTTTCAGCTTGAGTGTAGTATTAAAAGGGAAAAAAGATATGTAAAATGCATCTCTTCTCCTGGTTGGGCCTGAAAATAACTATTTACTAGAAGCTGGAACATGCCTTAAAACCCATACACATAGAAAACTTAGAGAGTCCCTTGGGCAGGTAGAAAGGGACTCTTAATTTAGAAGACCCATCTTTTTGTCCCCTTGAACCTGGGATAAGATTAAAGATCACTAATTAACTTACACAAGCAAGCCCACAGTCAGTCATATGTCTGTCCCTCGTGCATGAATGACTGTCCCAGATACAGACACCAATGCTACCTCTCCTTTTTTCCTGGAAATACACTTCAAGCCAGGGAAGCCTTCTCTGCAGGTGACTTCACTGCAAGCTGTGCCAGAATCCCATGGTTTGAAAGGTAAAACTTAGTGATGGAACAGGTTTATGTCCATGGTAATACATGACACACTTTGCCTTGGCCTTCACTTTCAGTGAAGATGAGATCAGAGGAAAGATATCACCTTCTTGAACATGCTAATTGTTAAAGCTATATGACACTGCTGAATAGGCTCTCAGGGCAATCCATCCTTTACCAAAATCAGTGGCAAAAGTCTCTGTGACAGGATTATTGACTCCAGTTTCTTCATCTCTAAGACAATAAGAACGTCAAGCACTTTACAGAAAGCCCTCCTGCTCTCTACTTAGGAGGAGGAATAGAAACCATCAAATTCCTTTCACAACTATTTTCTCTCCAATCTGAAATGACAGGCCTTATCACTTGGGAGGTTCACTTTGCAGGGAGCACTATGTGCCCATTACACCTAATGCTTAAGAGCCTTTCATTTTAAGATGCTGCAAAATGTTTTTCCCCTAATATTGCTAAGAACAACAGTAAACCATAAATGTCTGGACTGGGTGCAGATGAGAGGAGTGTAGAATAAGAGGATAAGAAAGCATTTTCCAGCAGAAGCCAGCAGAAGCTAGTGACACCAGCTCACAGCACCCAAGTCAAAGACATTCCACAGAGCAGAGCCCAGCTCAGACAATTAACAAAAATACATTTCATTGCATATTTCTCTATGGCAAATATGACACTGGCAGACATTGTTACTGGGGGTTTTTTATCCTGCTGTTCACAGATATCGCACATTTTACAGGATTGGTTCACCAATCCCAAGGAAAGCAGCAGCTCCAAAGCAAACATTGTACAAACTGATAACAAGAATAAGCAGATGGCCAGAGCACAGAGAAAGCCTCATTTTGAACTTTTCTACTATAGCCACACTGAGAAGGGAGTGATGCCCATGCACTGAGATTTGGTTCTTTACCTTTTCTCATGAACTGGTGTGAGCCATACCAGCAAAACCCCATCTGCTGGGGCATGCTGTGCACCTCCTGGAAAACTCTGGTGCTGCAGGGATTCAGAGAGCCTCTTGCAGTGCATCCTGAGCCACTCTCAAGAGAAAAAGCCACTCCAAGCATCAGGATTCCTCATTCATTGTCACTCATGCCCTTCTCATGGCACAGGCAGCAGTGGCCACACACGTCCCAGTGACTGTCCATCTGCAAAAGCCTCCAGGCCTGGAAGCAAGGAAGACCAGGAGAATTGGACAGTGTTTTCCCAGGACACTCCATAAGCTCCTTAAGTTACAGCTAGGCAAATTCTTGGTTAAATGCCAACTACCTTTGACAGCCTCAAAGGTTTTTTATTCCATTAATTTGACTAATTGTTTTTGAATGTGCTGTAATTAATAAAGTGAATGGACAACAGGATTGGCAAAAGGTCAGTGCTGACAACTGCCCAAATCCTGGGCAAAAGAAAAGAATTTAAGAACATTTTTCTCTCTGTCCCTGCTCCCATGTGTAAGAATGGATTAGGTCAGGCTCACTGCACCTTCTTCTCTCTTCCTGTGAAGGTGCATAATAACTAAAGGCAGTCAACCTTAAAGCCCAGGAAAAGGCCATGTCTGATTCTCAGCTGATGCATAGTTATGCATGCTAAAACTAACTCTTGTGGAATTACACAAAGACTGAACCATCTGCATCCCAAGGTCAGAGTTGCCAGCCAGTACCATCAAACCATGAAACCTAATTCCCTGGAAACCAAAAATAGGACAGATCACCCCTTAAACTGTCAAAATTTACTTTACTGCTGTTTCAACAGAAGAAAAAAAAAAAAAAGTGGCAAAGAACAAAAGGGAAAAAGAAAGAAGTGATGTGACTAAGTGTTCCCAATGGACCTCTGCAAGTAAAAGAAGAAAGGCAAAAAGAGCAAGAGGTCACCAAAGTGCATGTGGTTAACATAATCAGTGTAAGAGTGGTGTCAGCAAATTAAAAATAGAGTCCATAACCCCCATAAAATGTGCTCAGGGCAATACCAGGAAGAGCCACAAGGTATGAGATGTGAGACTTTGGATGAAGCCGAGGCAACATGACTTTTAGTAACTGGAGAACGTGTGCAAACAAGGCATGGACAAATCCTTCAGCTGGGTTTCAGTCATTAGTAGTCAAACTAAGCATTGAACAGATATTTATGGTATGCAGAAGTAAATTCTAAGGATATTCAAAGTCATTCGCTCTCCCACCACCTTTCCTGCACACTTCCAGTGACAACAGGACTCATCCATGGACATGGCTGTTCCAGGGAGCTCTTGAAGGACAGGGACTAAATTCCCACTTCAGTGGGAGCAGGGCTGGATTCTCTCAATCCTTCAGGCATTCAGTGAAGCAAAGCCTTGGGATGAAGAGCAATTCCAGGTTTGGAAATAAGGCAAATTTTATCCGGTATACAGGAGCACACAAATATATCATGTGAAGCAATAGTTATCATTCAAAACATTTGTAATCAAGCAGGATTGTTGACCAAGTTATTTTCCTTTCTTACCTGTTTCTACCTACCAGTCATTGAGTTATCTGAGGAACACTCTAGTATGTCCTGGGTTTTTTCAAAGTCTTCAAAGCATTTACTTTGTAAACTAGAGTTACTGCAATATTTTAAAATGTTATTAACCTCTATTATATCCATTAATTAGATTATACTGCAAAACATGTTTCTGTTCTTTGAAAAGAATCCTTGAAAATTGCCAAAAAGGAATTCTTCGGAAAAATTTAACTTCTGCAGAAATCAATTGCAAAGACAAATTCTAAGGATGGTATGTGAAACAACCCTATCTCTGGTGCTATTCTCCCTCATCCTCCCTTAGCAAATAAAAAATCTTTGTCCAAAAGGAAAGCAAGTTATCAGATGCCTTCAAAGAACTATTAAAGATCAAGGGTCACTGAGAAAGGACAGTTTCAGACAACTTCATATTTTCCAAAAGCTGGGAATAGGAAAATTTTTGCATCTAGCAGGGAAGAAGCATCAGGGCATTTTGATTTGGCTTCTTTGAAGTTCAGCTGTGGGACTGACTCTATCTGTACACCCTTTGCTTGTTGGTTCAGGAGCCCTCTGAGCTCCAGTTCCTGCCTGCTCTTGAGTTCAGGAATATATCCATTGAATTTGGATCCATCACGTGCCTGGCCCTGACAGGGCAAAGATGGATCAAGCTGAGAGGCCAAAGTCATTGTCGGACCCCTGGAACTTAGGAGCTGCACAGGAGGATGTAAAATCACCTCTGAAGGCTGTTGGCTTGGTTTAACATATTAAAAATAAATTAAATTAGCAGCTCAATAAACTCAGTTGTAAGCTGCAGTTGTTAAACAATTCTTGCCATAGGGGTAGCATAGGGGAAATCCAGCCAAGCAGTGCTTCAGCACTCTTCACTGAATCCTTGGCACCCAGGAAACATGGGAGATACTCCCTTCTCAAGAATGCCACTGCCTTCTCTCCACTTTACTCCATAGCAAGACCAGAGAAAATCATCCTCATTCTTTCCAAGCCTGTCAATCCCCTAAAACTTCACCTCTGCATTTTCAGCTGTTTCCTATTCAAAGTGTAGAAAATGTAGTTTTCTAATATTGAAGGTGTTGAAGGTGCTACTTATGATTTTTTATTGTTTTCACCTGAAAGTCATCTTTTCCCTTCAGTGACAGAGAAAAGCTTCTATCAGCCACCCAAAAGCTTTGTACTCCATCTTGTAATACATCCCTAACCAGTTAACAAACCACAACAAAGAAAACCCAAACATACAGCCCTGAATCACGGCATTTTGGATTTTTGAATTTTCCAGCATGGGGAAATAAGCCAGTCCTTGTCCCAGTCTCCAAGGCGAAGCACAGGAGACAAAGATTTAAAAGAGAGACTGGTTCCTGTATTCTCCTGACTTTTGAACCAAAGAGGACGAGTCCTGTTCTGCCAGGCAACCCATGCCAGGAGGGGCACTGTGCCTGGCAGAGCTCCCTGCCTGCTCCCAGCTGGGCATGAGCTGCTTCCTCCCATCTCCCTGCACAGCAAAGACAACCAACAACTCCCTCCCACTTTGCATATTCCAATCTAGCATTTCAAACAGAGCCCTTTGCTTTTTATCCTAAAGTGGTACTTGTTAAAGGAGCTGTGACCACTCAGGCTATTTCCTCTGAGGATGATAACGCTGCTGCAGAAGCTTCATTATTATGCTAATGGAGCACAGGCTGAGCAGCTTTCATAACTGCCACATTAAATCATCTACCAAGGGGAGGCCTCGAGAGCCATTTACATTGCACTGGATGCATGTTAATGAAGCCAGGAGCAGCAGAAATGTTTTTGAAGCAAATAGTCAGGTAAGATGGAAAAAAAAAAAAAAAAAAAAAGGAAGGTATTATATTGAACATTGGGAAAACTAGAGATGACTAAACTTCACAAAGGCTCAATCTTGAGGCTCGGTTCTGCTGTGTGTAATTAGGACTGAGCAGAACCAAGCAGAGCCCAGTCGTGCTGGAGGTCTCGGTGACAGACTGCAATGGCTCCACAGTGTTCCTGCAGCACAACACAGCCTCACGCTCAGACAAACACACAGAAATGCACTTCTTTCCTCCTCCTGTCCTCCTCACACCCTGCTCCCTCCCTCTTGCCCCAGAACAGCCACTTGTGCTGCACCTAAAGCAGATAATGCTACCCCAAAATGAGATAAGTACCTAAGGACGTGCCTTCAGAGGAATTCAGACACATCCATCAAGACCAAGGACATAAAAGCAAACCAGTGACATTTAGAGTGATCTTGGGCTGACAGCTGAATATAGATACACTTTTCCTAAAAGATAAACCATGAGGAAGTCACCACAGATGAAGGGGGATGATACAGACAGGTTAGGTGGAAGAAAGAGCAGGAGCGATAATCACGGCAGCCCACCTGCCCACACAGTGCCACGCTGCTTTATTTCACATTTGCTCTAGAAAATGTCTCTTGTCAAGAGGGAGTTTAAGGCCAGAGCAGTGTCATTATTGACAGGACCTGGGAGCTTTTCCCATTCATATGAGAAAATTGCATAAAGGAGAGAGTTCTATGGAAAATGAGGATGATGTTGGCATTGTTATTGAAGCAAAGTCAGGACCTTTTTATCAGATCACAGGTTTGTTTAGACGGATAGGCATATTTTTAAATGATTTATAGATGAATATAAGTGCACTGTGGAAAGAAAACACACTTTAGAAAGCTGGCATCCCAGGAAGTGTTTTATTTTATGATTCAAGCCGTGCACTCTCTTCCATCCCCATGTTCTGTAATATCAACAATCCACTTCCCTATCTTGCTCCTGCTACTCTCCTCCCTGGACACCTCCCCTCCAGACCCAAACAATGCTTAACAGCAATCCTTCATGTCCTCAGGACTTCACCTGCTAGTGCTCTCTGCTTCCCCACACCTCTTGACTCCAAAGGGATCCGATAAGAGAAAGCCAATGTTTACAAAAGCAGTAATTCACCTGGAGCCAGTAAAGAATGACTTTTCTTTCTGCTTAAGAAGCATTTATCCACAAACTCATTTTAAACCCAAGAACATATCATCATTAAAATACGTAATTTCATTATGAATGAAGAGACTTCTTGCACAATATCACTGCAAATGCCACAGTGAACCTTGCACGTTACATATGTGCAAAAGTTTGGCAAACAGTCAGACACACAACCTTCCAAGTAAGCTTTTGCAAGCCTTCACCTGCCAAAAAAATAGACTAGAACTAGAATCAGGAAAGTCTGCAATAGCTTTCTTCATCTTATGAGAAAAGAATGACTGTGGATAGCATGGGACTTCAGAATGATGACCCTGGCCAAAGGGAAAAGCTCTGGACCAACTTAGCACAGTGCTGAAGGAAAGCAGGCACTGCTGCAAGATGGCTTACCCCATCTACCCCAGCCTAAAGAAATTATTCTCCACTTCAGCCTTTAATTGACTTCTGAAGATGCACAAATTGACTTTTGAAGCAATTCCCAAGTCTTGCTTTCCAGTCATTTAAAAATGTTTCCTGGCCCATTGATTTTTTTGACAACACCTCACTAAACAATTAAGGTTCATGATAACTGCCCTCCCTACTGAAAGCAGCAAAGCTTTTTGTAATTTTTGAGACTTTTCCTTCAAATACTGCATTTTCTCTCTCAGTCGTGTTGCCTGCAGTAAGGGGTACCATATCTGAAGATAAGCTGGCATATATAAAAGTAGTAATGCCCACCATTCATGTCTCCTCACATATTCCAAAATAGCTAACTTTAGAGGTAATCTAGTATATACTGTCTTTGAAAGGGAAAGAAAATGTTTATGAGTGTCTTGCAATTCAACAAGCAATATTAATCTGATAATAGATAAGTGACAGAACAGTGTAACACTATTACATAAATACTGCCATAAACAGAGGCAATAAAATGGATATATGTATATATTAAAAATAGATTGTTGTACTTCTAAAATACACCAGCAAAACAAGAAATGTTTTGAGTGACTGCCTAAGAGCTTAGTTTGGCAAATGAATAAAATATGTAACATTTTCAGTAGCTAATCACAAATTAAGTACACAGTTTGATTTGCTTCTTGCCCACTTTCGCCCAATTAGCTGTTCAGCTTCCAAAGCTTTGGGATACAGACTGATTTCTTGTATATGTTTATGTAGCATCTCTCAACAGCACCACAGGGCTCACTCCTTGAGGAGGTCTTTGCATAGGGCTCCGCTGCCATTATTGCCGCTGTTAAAGACCATCTGAGGGATGTGCATGGAGCCAAGCAAGAAGCACAGGATAGTAGTGGATACTTGCATATCTTGCATGTATTATGAGTGATAATTCCCCAGGTTAACTTACTTTCATCATCTAAGCAAGGCCATTGTGTTAGAAATGTGTTTGTTTGGAAGTTCCACTAAGGGGTTGGTTTGTGTTGTAAGCAAATTAATGAAACTTAACCTTTTAAACATGAACAGATGGTGGAAGAAACAGAAATTCCATTAGCTAATAAGATAAAAAGTGTACTCAACAAGGTAAAGTTCATAGTCAAGAATCTAGTCTTGTACACACACAGAGATCAGGAGATACCTGACAGCTCTGCATGGTTTTGATTTGTACAAAAGCCCCACAAGTCTTCATTCCTAATCTCTGAAAGCCTGACATTAAATTAAACTTATATATGTGGTTTTGCTGAGGGCAGGATGAGGATGGAATTACTCTATATATTTGCTAAATATTATCAACAGAGACAACATTTTCCATTGCTGATACACACAGATTCCACTTCATTGCTTGTCTGTGAATCACAAGCTCCTAAACCACTGTCAGTCTATTCCATTTTAAGCACTATTTTATCCAAACCATTTAATGCCAGTTAGATCCCTGCAATGTGCTGGTTTTGCCCTGTTTCATTCCTATGTCTGCTTTAGAAATGGTTTACTGTCTTTCACTGCCCCAGAGCTGTTCTGCATCCTATTACTCTGTGTTCCTGAAGGGATTTTTCTGGAAGGTTCTGAAAGATTTCAGTGCTGTCACTGCAGAGCTGCTCTTTCAAGTACCACAGGCACTGGGGTTGACTCTGGTAGCTGGAATGTCATTAGGGGGTATCAGGAGGGCTTCACACTGACATCCAGGGAAGGAAGGGATGCAGCAGTGCATCAGATGTGCCTGTGGGACCAGCACTGTGAGTGGCCCATCCAACTGGGCATTGAAATGCAAGACTGCATCTGAGTCTGCAGGTAAGGCTGAACCATGTCTGGGTCCTGCTTTTCCTTCATGAGACTACACAAAACCAGAATGGTCAAAATGCTCTCTGGAAGCATCCTCTGATCCTCAGATAGATTCATCACTCAGTGGTTAAGAACATTTAAAAAAAAAAAAAAGAACTCTTTCCTCCATTTCAGAATAACTGCCTAATCTTTCCTACAGTGTAGATGACAGCTTTGGTGCTCCAACCTCCATAAGGGTTCCTGTTCTGGAAATCAGCCATCCTTGCTTCTCTCTGGCAGGCAATGGCAGGGAAGAGAGGATAAACCTTCTCTTCCAGCCTGGGGACAGCAGCCATCAGAAAGCACCAGTGACACCAGACCCTTTAGAGCTGAAATTCTGCAAGGTGCTCTCCTCTGACAGGCTGTTAGGAATGCCACTGGCAGGCAGACAGCCTCGGAGAGGGAATTTGCTGCCCCCCTTTCTTTCTTATCATCTGTAGCTCAAAGACATCAGCTAGACGTGTTGAGAGAAATATATAGCCTGTTTGTCTTAAAATACAGCACTTCTCATAGCTCTACAGTTTGTTACTTCCAGTCAGAACATTTTTTTTAATGATGTAGTTCAAATTGCATATGTTTCCATGTATTGATAATTAATCATCAAATCATCTGGCACCTAGACTGTCATATAGAAGCTGAGGTAACACATTTACAATGTACAAAGAAAAATCTCTGTTTCTTAATGGACAGAGTAAAACATTCCTCCAGGTTGAAGGAATATGCACATGTCAAACACTTCCCAATTTTGAAAAGAGAGTTAATTCTTTGCAGGGACAGCTTAATACAATAGACCTGGAGTGCACAGACCTGGACCTCTGCCAGCACCTGTCTGTTCAGCAATTTCATCCACTTTAATAAGCTGCCGCTCTCTGGATCTCAATTAACCAGACTAGCTGGTGCAATTGTAGAGAACTCAAAAATAAGAGAGAGAAGATTTCACAGATTCTCCATCTGTAGGCCTTCTGTAAGCATGACACATACAAATAGAACCCAATATCATAGGTGACATCCTTAAAATTATGAATTACTGTGAGGCAATGGGAAGCTGGTAGAGAAACATCAGCATGAGGCCCCAGAACAAATGTTATTTTTCATGGCTTACTTCAATCATTGTCATCAAAGTCGGCATCTCTACCAAGCACCTCGTTGATACCACAGAACCCGAGGTCTGCCAGGCCTGCAAACTGCTCCATGGATTAACCCCAGCTCCAAGCAGGCAGAAGGGTTCACCAGCATGAATCTAATTACAGGATGGAAGACCACATTTATACAATGACAATATAACTATCAGAATAGAGATACATCAAAATGCCTGAACAGCACATTAAATCATGAGAACCTAATGTTTGCATTGTAAGAGTCTCACAGGATTTAAAAGGAATGTAACCAATAGACTCCTAAAGAAATGACAGTAAAAATCCCACAGTGTTTTCTAGGCAATTGTATTCTTCCCACATATTAGCCAACCTTACTAAAGAAATCCAAAGCAGGGAAAAAATTTTGCAGTAAATTACTTTTGCTTATACGTGTAACCCAGAGATCCCTACTAAATACCATTTGACTGCTCACATGCATTTTTATTTTTTAATCATGGCATAAAATGTTGCTACCCTGCCCCATAAAACAGCCTGGCATTTACTACAGTCATTATCTGTCTGGTCTGTTGGGACTGGAGGCTTTTAGGATGGAATGTTCAGGGGAGTTTTAGCCATAGACAGCCACAAACCCTAAAAGACAGCTGAAAGTGGGAAGCACCACCAATGGGTAAGGCAAGCAAATAAGCATCAAGGCTAAACAGGAATGTAACCAGAAAACCACCCAAACAAAGGGGAAGACAAAATATTTGATTTTATACTTCAGTATACCACCATTCAATAGGTCTATCCATAGCCCAAATTTTAGTTCTCTTCTGTGATGCCTATTACAAACTGAGTATTGAAAAGGCAATAGACATCCATGACACTACAAGAAACACAAATTTGTAACTTACACAACAATATAAACTGTTTTTCAGTAGTCCACTTCAGATCTTTGCACAGAATTTACATTTATATCCTAAGGAGATGAATATGAAAATTCAGTCTGAGGAAGGAATTGAGCATTAAAATTTCAAGTCAACACAAATAAAAGTTAGCATTCATTTCTAAGTAACTGACTGTGTCCCTTGTGAAACCTTTGCAGGCAGTGCTGACCCCCACCCTCAGATTTGTACATGTTTTAAGATCCTAAAAAGACAAGGAGCAGAAACCCATATAGAGAGGTGAACTTTTGTAAATAAGAGTGGTATATTAATCCTCTCTTATGGTTTTATCACTATTCTTAATATAAACAAATCAGTTCTTCCCTTTTTTTCCACTCTCTTTCCAAGTGTTAGAAGTGCAGCAATACATGCATCCGCCAGTGGAATAACTCTTAGACAGATGAAAAATCATGAGCTTCCCAATTATGTCCTTTTGCTTGATCTTTGAACTGTTTCCCGTTAAATATAGCCCTGTCAACATTAACACAGCACAGCCATGCAATTCCCACCCCCATCCCATGGAGGCCATCATGTCAGATTATCACACTCACTGACATGACATAACCTGATTCACATTGCACATCTTCACTGGTAGCCTGAGGCCAGGGTAAAATAAATTGCATCAGTGTTATCTGTGGGATCAGTTGATTGCAGGGTCTAATATGACTAAAGTCCAGGAGAATATGTGAATGCTCCAGACACAGGGCAATTCTTTGAAATCAATGATTGCTAGAAAGGTTGATAACTGGGGGCTTTAGGCTATTAACGCCAGCTGGTCATTAAGTCCACACAAATTGTTATAGCTTTTATAACCTTTTCTTATCTAGAGAAAACAATTAAACATTTTAATTACATTGCAAGGATGACAGAAGATAATTGGAGTTACCAGGAAATTATGTAGTCCTGTTAATGTGAGTTACTATGTCATTTCCATTGCTTACAAATGTACTTGCCATCTAGGTAAAGTAAAACTAGCTTTCAATTAGGTCCATATTCAAACCAAAGATGGAAGACACAAAGATAAGTGACACAAAGCTAAATGAATTATCAAATTAAGCTGATATTGTATAATCTTTGGACTACTGTCCTGGACACCAGATATAGTGATGGAGATTGAGTTGAAAAAGTACAGTTGTCACCTGTGGAAATAAATTAATTTCTATACCTGCTCTTATTTTAAAATGGTGAAGTACATAGAATACAAAAATTCTATGTTTATATAGCTTCTGTGAACTACCCTGCACCTTTTAGTCAAAAAAAAATAGTGCCATCAATAGAGGAAAACCTGCCAAAAGTTGCTCCTTGTATTACTCCATAAAGTCTTTGCCCCTTTAGATCTGTTCTGGGAATGTGGGTCTTACAAAGCCCCTAATTCCACAATACCAGGTTTGCCCCATGTCTCAGTTCTTCACTGGGCTATTATAGTGAGATTTGAAAAGGGCTACAACTATTTCCAAGTTGGGAGCCTTCACACCATGACCTCAGCCTTTTTAAATAAGAGAATGTGTAGGAATGTACCCCTTAATTTTTGCTGCTAATCTTTTCTTGCATAAATTTTTATGGTTGAACAGCAGGCACAACAGCAGTTGCATTAGTTCCCAGGGAATTCCTGGTCATGATGTGCCAGCCTGTTGGACTTTGAAGATTTACTGTTTTGCACTTAAGGGAAATGTATAAGAAAATATTTACAAGTGCTCATTAAGGCTAAATTGTGTCCTTATCCTGTGCAGGTGCCCTGGGAATTAAGAAAATTCTATAATGAGAATGGATATAAGGCTGTCACACTTATACAGGAATAGTCCCTTGGACAAGGGAAGGATGAAGAGCAAACTACAAATACAGTAAAGGGCAAAGTTTAGTAGAAAGTGAAATATTAATCACCTTTATTATGGACACAGTCCTGCTGGGATGTATAAAGAGGAATATATTTGGAAAATATTATGTCAACTAGTCTTTTCTCACCTCCAGCCCTAGTGAGGCTGCAACTCTACTACTGTGCCCAGATTTTGTACTTATACTTGAAGCAGCACAGGATTAAAAATTGAACACTTATGTTCCATCATGTCTAGATGATTCACAGGGAAAGACTGGCCTGCAAGAGATTTATGCAGAGAACAGGATTCCAATTATCATTTACAGATACATATGAGTTTGCCATGTCTACAGCAGATAAAGCTGTAGTGGAGGAGCCTCAGGCTGAACTAAAACACGGAACAGATCACACAGGCATCTCACAGAGACTGAGAGAAATGGCAGGCACAGCTGACCCTGCTGTGAAAACAGACAGGGACAGTCATGTGGGACTCACCCACATGCTTTCATATGGTATTTTTCTAACAGAGTCTCACTTCAGTTCCTCGCTATATTGCCAGAAAGTGAAAGTATACATGATGATGTTTCTCAAGGAAGGAAATTAATGAAAAATCTGCATAGGTGTGTAATAGAGGCTAAAAGTTAGAATGGGCCAAGAGCTGCAGCTCCATCCTGGCCAGCACAGCACAGCCTGAATCATGGCCAGTCCTGTTTTGTCAAGACTTTTACTGCACTAAACAAAAAATCAGGTCCCCTAGTTGGGAACTTGGCCATTTCACAGGCTTTGCATATAAGCAGAAGTGGAACTGTAATACACAATTTGGGGTTGCTTCTGATGCATTGTGAAAGGAATTAAAGACACTACTTTGAATTTGCATGATGGAAGAGCCAGGAGATTCTGAATCTAATTCAAGTTTATGAGGTCAGGTCTTGCAAGCAGAAAAGGATTTGTCAGTCTCTGTTTGCAGATCACATACACAAGGTTGTACATTTCAGGACATAAATAATGGCATATAAACCTTGCAAAAGAAAACCTGGCACTCCTGAATTTTATGATGGGGAAGTATTCAAATTAAATCTGTAAGATTTCACTTGCAGGTGTTTTCATTGTAATTGCTTTATTTTGGTATAACTTCGATTCTTAATCTAAATTTGTCTGAAGTCTACATATCGCCTTCCCAAATAGAGGAAATATTTGGTTTGTCTCATGTACAGGGCTATTGAAGATGATGTGTGCTCCCTTACACAGAAACACAAAAGTTTTTTTATATTTTCCTATATTATCCAGTCATTTATCCCATCTTTTCCAAAGTTTGGCATTTTACACAGACCACACACTTAAGTTTGTTTCCATTGACTTTCTTGACATTTGTACACACATAAAACCAGCCAGAATTAGACTCAAAGGGTTTAATCCATTTTCCTAGATAACTCAGCAGACTGTGCCTAAATGTAAGAGGTCTATCTATGACAGCAGCATAAATTCAACTGTCCTGATATCCCAAATTTCTTCCTATCAGAAAGGCACACATGCAGCCAGTTGCAATATTACATGCCAAGAAAATCCAGTTATTCTTTGGGCTGGAGTTCACAGAAGAACTATGACTGATTCTTTGCTCGAAGAAGAGCAAGGAAAACCAAGGAAGTTTGGTTACAGCTACACACAAAGTCTCAGATGGCTGCTTGCAAAAATAGGCCCAAGCTGCTCATAAGGCAGATGCTAACTAAATCTTCATAGCAAAGCTGCTCCTGTGAAAAAAAATCTCATGTCTATCTCAGAGCTCTACATTTACCTTAATATGCCAACCCCAGCCTACTCATAGCAAGCACTGCCTGTGTGTCCAGCACCATTTGACCATGATCATTTGCTCACTTGCTTTTTCAGCTCTTTTTCCTCAGGATCTACCATCTGTAAAAGTTTCCAGTGTCTTTTCACAAGGTTTCTGTGCATATGTGGCCTTGGGGAGAAATCCACCATATTAAACAACTGCAAATAGTTCTCCTGATCTACATGACAAGCTATACTGGGGAAAATGGTGCTGTAAGAGAAGAATTATTTGAATGTGAAAAGGGTTATAGCTCACATGGGAAAGCAGGAAAGAAGACAACGGCCAGAGTATCACTGATGATATTGAGAAAGTGGGACAATATTATAATCACTTCCTTATCATGACTCTCTTTTCTTAAATGAGCCATTAAGAATATCAAACACAAACACCTAAGCAGAAAATAAAATACCCAGTTTCCTTTCCTTGTTTTTTAACATTTTTCTGTCCATACTCTGTTTTGGGAGGGAGATTACATATGGCCTCATACAGCTATCCAGCTTTACTAAGAATGAGATTTTCAAGAAGATTCAATGCACTTTCATCAAGCCAGACACAGTTTAAGTTTTGCTTAATTTAATGAAGAAACCCAGAACACATTTGCTGAATATTTTATGAAGTTGCCTGTGCTGCAAGGTCAAGTCCAACAAAGCTGCCTGTGCTGCAAGGTCAAGTCCAATGCACATCAAGAGCCCATAGAAGTGCAGGCCAAGAACTGTGTCTTGATCTTACATGGATTTTTTTCCACTCACAAGAAAAACATCCTATATGTAAAGCATCTGCAGAGAGAACTGCTTAAATACATGGTGACAAATCTTTCAGCTGCTAAAAAGAAGATGAAATAGGGCTATCAATAGAGCAGCTATGATGATGACAAAAATCTGATCAGCAGTTTTTGCTATTTTAAAAACTATTTAAAATACCAGCTTTCAGAGTGGTATTTTTCATTTTTGGTTTTATGATGCATTTAAGAGAAATATGTGCTCCATATGAATTCATGGTTATTACACCACTGCTGCAACACTTTGGTGTGTGTCAGCATTTTCATGGTGAACCTTGGAGAACTCTGTCTATAACCTGTCCATAAAAATCTGCCCAAAGCAGGAACCTGACATAAAAGCTAACATAGGTGCATTATTCTAAGCTGGGTGGGATAAAACATTTTAACCTTAGATAAATTAAAAAATATTGATTAACAATTAGATTAATGATAACTGAATTGGGTCACATTCTTGAATCAGATTGAATACATAACCCAGGGTGATAAATCAACCATTTACAGTATCATCCTGACCTTGTAATACCGAGATATTTTCAGACCTCCTTTTTATGTAAACAGGGTGTCTAAATCATTTAAGAAAGGTGGTTTTGGAGTTCTCTCTCTTCCTCAGCTGCCTCTTAAGTACATGTCCAGGACAGACACTTTTCATGCAGAGACATTACTGTTTCCACATTTTGGATGGGACTTCCAGCTCAGAAACATGCCCAAGGTCAGGAAGTGTGTCAGAGTGAAAAATCAGCTTTCTACCCTAAATCCTTAGTCTTCACACCAATCAAAAGGAAAACAGCAACATTCTGATCTCTTCATCGGAGCGAATTTGCACCAAGAGATTATTTCTTTTTCCTTAAGATCTCTCAGTTCTAAGTTTCTCACAATAGCAACTATCACTTCTATAACAACTGGACCATAAGGCAACTCACAAAAAATATTCTGAGATTAATCCTACCTCATCATGCACATCCTTTCAGCAACAAAATTACAAAATTTATATGGAGATTATTCTAAACCCACATCTCTTGGATGACTGTGAGCACCAGTGATTGTGCTGTGAACCTAGACTGAATGTTGATATGCACTTAATATATTTATGTTTTCGTCTGGGAGGGACTGTGTATCTTAATAATGATAAAAGCAGTTAGAAAAACAGCTTGCCTCCCCATTCCACAGTTTATAGCTTTGAAAGGAAAAATATATCCTATGCAATTTGCAAAGCACACAACTGAAATTTGAAAAGAATAAGATTTTTCTATCAATGAAGAGCTGCAAGCACAATGTTCGATGACTGAGACTGGAAGGAAAAGGAAAAAACAACACCACAAAAAGCTGTTTCATTAATCTAAATAAAAGTAGAAAGTCTTTGAAATCTAACAAGTCACAATCTTGAAGGCAACTCCCACATTAAAAAGAGGGCTGTGGAGTCATTTCTGGGGGGCCAGATCAAGGTTATTTTTGAAAGTCAAATGTGTGCAGTCCAGGTTGTGGTAGTGTTTTAGTACTGGCCATTTTGATAATGCAAAAGAGAAAGCTTTAACAATAACATACCATTCATAATAATAATGTTGCCATAGAATGCTTTAGAATATGTAACAACATATAAAATACACTAATGTATATTGTTTTTTTAAAAAATCTAAGCAAAGTATATTATTTGGGATCTAAGTGGCTAATTCCTTAGAGCTGCAGTCTCCAAGATAACAACTTAAATATTTGACTCCCCTTCATGTCTTGACAGCAATTCTTATTTGTTTGCTTTATGTATTAAAGCATCACTTCAGTATAACGAAGTACCACATCATATTCAATATCTACAGTACAAAATAAAAAACACCCATATTGCTAATCACCTTATAAAGTGGAAAAGTTTCCTAATTGCCTTTATCTTTCAAGCATCAGAAATTTCATATTTTATATTAGAGTAGGCAATGGGTTTTAACAGTCTGACAGAGAGAAATATGAAGATCCCTCTCCAAACCCATATTCTGCATTTATAAATTAGCTTCTAACATTACAGGAAAATTACTACACAGTGTGCTATAACAAAGAAACAGATCTTTTATGTACAACAATTATAAACTCAGATTCCATTCGTCTTGATTCATCATTTAAGCAGGATGAGAAATTGAGGCTTAATTAGAAAGGTACATCATGGGACAAGACACAGAGAGCCCCAGTCAGACCCTGAGAACAGCTGATTCATGCATTTATTTTCTCAGTAGAAGGGGGTGTTTCTGGATCATTTATCATGTGAGAGGCTCAGGACACCCTAGTTTAAAAGAGCCAAATTAATCAGTGTACTGACAGCTCTTTCTTTCTAACAAGATTTCTCCTCACTTAGGCAAGTTCATTTCAGGTATTAAAACCTAATTTTAGTTTGAAGTTAAACCTCTGACTTCTGTGCTAGGCTACTGTAGAACAGCCTATCAATACTGCATTTCCAGCTCATGAATTTGAAACAAATTTCCAAAAGGAAGTGCTCTGTGGTTCAGAGACAGGTCCTGGAGAAGGAGGGGAAGGCACTTCACACCAGTAACATAGGACACATTTACAGGAACATTTTGCACCTTTGGAAAACATTCAGATCCCATTGTCCTGTATGCCACAGAACCTACAAAAATTAAGGGGTGCACCAGGGGTGCATATGTGCAGATATATTTATCATTAAATTATTTCTACACTTAAAGAATTATTACACTTTTTTTTTTTTTTTACTTTGTATACTTTTATTTGCTTTCTGAAAAACTAATGCTCATTTTTCAAGATTTTTATGATAGTGCTTCTCAAGGAATATCCTGGAGTCTCTTTCATGACACCCAAACAGAATTAGGAAAAGAACCTCTACCTTCTGGAGCATTGCTGAGTGCAGTTCATGCAAGTTGCCAGTTTCTGTTCTTCTACAAAATTTCTTTGTTTTGGGAAACCAGACATTGTTTCTGAGGGCTTTCTGCCCTGAGCCCTCAAAGCATGAAGCAGTGGGAGTGGAAGGATCACTGCCTTTGATCATTAACAAAGATCAGCTCTGGTGGGTGCCTTGGGCTCACAGTTTTTTCACCAGGCTTGTACTGCTTGTTACATTATCACTTGTTAAATCTCTCCAATTTCCAGCAGGACATTCATCTTCCTGGCTATGCCTGACACCCCTGTGTGCACCAGGCCCTGGTGAACATTTGCACTAGACCAAGGCCATAAAAACACAAGATTCCAGAGAGCTCAGGGACCTGTTCAAAGTGACTACACTGAGAAAACATCAGCAGTCTCGTTGCATCTGAAGGCACCCATTGCCATGCTGCCCTCCAGCAGCCAGGTACGTGTTGGGACTGCTCTGACAGGTCCTGGTGCATGGCTGGTTTGGAATAAGCTGGTATGATCCCACCTTTCAGCATAAAAAGTTCCAAATGCCACGTTTCTTTTAGTAGAAATAGTCTGTGAGCCTCTGCAAAGCTGTTCAAGTCAGAATGTTTCAGATAAAAATGTCTGAAGATCTGTGGCAAAATTTACTTTATCTGATATTTACATCATGCCAAACTGTTACCATGCTCAAGTGAGGCTGACTAAAGTGGCATATGAGAGAAACATATCCTAATACAAACTGTGATTCTTTGTCAGAGTAAATACCCCATGTGAAGCAGGGGAAAAGCTTTTCTGTACCCTAGCTGGAAACAACAAATGGAAGCAATTCCACAGGAGGCTCCACAGAATTGCATCTGTACTGAATCACACACTGCAGCAGCCACGCCCTCCTCTTGCATGCAGGATATGAGACTTTGTACAAATTGAATTCCTATAAAATTTTAAATCTTGTCTTTCCCTAGGTTCCTTGGCTCACTGAGATTTGAACATTTCATGTATCCATCCTGGTAACCTGTTCTGACAGAAACAGCATCGCTATATTTTAACATTAGGGATTTGAAAGTGCAATCCCTTAAACAAAAATCATTCAACCTATTGTTTTCATATACATTCACTCTCCAGTGTAAACTCTTAATGATGCATAACTGGGAAGTGTTTACCTTTTACAAAGCTGAGAGCAGACCTAAGGTGCAGAGTGACCAAACACTGTAAGAAAAATGCATCATGCAAAGGGCAGCTGAAGCAAGTTATTCAAATTGCCCAATGGTTCAAAATTTCCCCCATGAAAGTAATTGAAATCTATTTATAAGAGTACAGTGACATTTAAAATAAGCTAATAGAAAACAAGGAAAACAAGGTCTTCTGCTGGAAGACCATCTTACTGGAAGTTTGAGTTTTTTTCACTCCAAAGCATCTATCAGTCTCAAAAAGCACTGCAACCCACACAGCTTTCTAAGAACATTCAAGAAAACCCAGACATTTAGCATTTCCCTGCCAGTCAAATGGACCTTCAAGGTGCTGTGTCTCTAAATGGCTTTAGCCAAGGTATGTGCAATATTGAAGGAATCCTAACTTAAATGGTTTTCAAGGCAGCTTCACACACAGAGGAAGTCACAATAACCCTGGGAAAATCATACTGCTTCTGGATTTGTTGGCTTGGGTTTTAATTTTGTTAGAAGGCTAACGTATGAAGGGTTAGAAGAAAATATAAGCCCTAAATCAGATGCACTGGGGAGGAAATTGCATCTAAGAAGTGGCAGAATATGCTCATCAGGCCAGAGAAATTAAGCTTTAGGGGGCCTATCTGCCTATATAAGACCTGGATTCAGTATTACATCCCAGTTTGACAAAACACCTCAGCACAGGCTTAAAGCTAAGCCTGTGCATAACTTCCACTGAAGACAAGATAGATTTTTTTTAAGATGTCAATCACTAGAGAAGCTAAAGTTTTTTAATTCAAATATCCCAATTCTTACCTGCAGACTCCTGAAAGGGAGAACAGTTTTCTGCAGCACACCTCACTGTTTGAGGAAAACAGTTATTACAATTTTCAAACCCTGAAGTTAGGTATTTAAATCCAAGCCAGGTAGATAAATAATAAAACTGTGTGACTTTCAGACGTGCTGAGTTCCCACTGATTTTAATGAGGGCAGTACATGTTCAGATCCTCTTGAAAGCAAGATTGTTTAGATACCCAGGTATGAAAGAAGAATCTTGATTTTGAGATAGAAACAGCTTTTATAAGAGCCAGTTGGAGTTTTTTATCACTCCTTTTACATGACTGATTAGGGAATCTGGCTCTGAGACATTATCAACCAGCATGTCCCACAGGAAGAGCTGCACTTCTGTTTGCAGTGGGATGGTACCCGAGGTAAAGGCAGGCTGCCATCCACCCACTTGATGGTGAAGTTAAAACATGTACAATTTAAACTGAGTTTCTTCACTAACAGCCCCACATACACCAGGATTTCCTAAAAAGATGGCAAGGAAGCTGCAGTATCACAAAGAAATAATAGCTTCAGACTTCTCAGACATGGCAGGAACACCGTTTTTAATGCATCTCTTAGAACGCATCTCACACAAACCAGCTTGGTTTAGATGTTTTCTCCATCACAGGAAAGATAAGAGCTTGAAATCTGGGAATAGTCAAGCTGTTATACACTTGAGCCAGCACATTTCAGTGGGTCATTGCCCATTGAGCCTTCACTTCTATTTCTGAGGTGGAAGGTTGAAGCCATCCACGACCTGTATGAAACCCTGGTTTTGTCAGCCTCCAGAAGATGGGCAGGTGCAGGACTCCAGCTATTAGGCACTGATCCAAACAACATTGGTCACCACCTCCAGCACCTTCTTTGTCAATATATTCAGTGGTGGAGGCAAAACACTGTTCAGTGCCTTGGAAGAGATTTCTCTGCAGTGCCTGGGATAGAGCTGCTTATTGGTGCTCACTCCATTAAAATAATGCATGTGGCACAATCCATCATCCACGGTAGACATTAAGCACTCTCTAGTATCAATTACCAATTAAGAACTGACAAACAAATTTTTTTGATTAGCAGACCAGTAAAATTACAGTCTGCTGGGAAAGCAGAATCTCACATCCTTTTCCTAGACTTACTCAGCCAGCCCATTCTCAATGAAACAGGAGGAAATTCAACTGTGAGAGAAGCCTCTGAAAAATCAGGGGGAAAATTCCACATGTGATTTTCACATATTTGCAGATTTTTTACTTCAATTTACAAGTTCATCACATTTCCCAGTGACACATTGCATTTATTAATGTAAACAGCATGGTGGGTAAGATCACAGGAAATCAACAGGGAAGAAAACAATTCATATTGCTGGCAGAGTTTATATACCTGCTCATTACTTTCAGCAAATTGCTCATAAGGACACCGCTTTTCCAGAAGCTGTTTATTTAAGTGCTTAATGGATATTCTTGTCACACTAGGCCAAGAGAAGTCACATCAAAACCTTTGACACATCATTTGATGCTATTTTGTATTTTAAGAAATTTGGCACACATCACATTACAGTGCAATGCATTATTAAGTGTCATTCCAGGATATGAGATAATCAATCAGAAAGAACCTTTGGGATCAAATGAAATTGAATAACTGACATTTCAGAATGAACAGAAGTGTAGGGTCGACTGAAGAAGTTGCCTTTAAGGAAAAAAAAAAACTGTTCAAGGAAGCTTAATTATTTCTATTTCCCCTTTTTCTCTTCATAAATATTCCTAGTAGTGTTGCATTTAGTCTCAAATCCAAAGCCCTTCCTCAGCTCAGTGCTTGGATTTCCCACTATCTAAACTGTGAGTCCTGGAAAGCCACAAAACACAAAGAAATTCCCTGTTAAGAATCTGATCATGTTACTCTGTCCACTTGGCCTTGTGCTTGCATTCATTATATGGAATGGAATGCTAGGAAATGCTATGAAAGCCAGGAGCAGAGGGGATTTGAGAATCTCTTTGGGTTGCTCATTCACTTCCCACCCCCTTCCCCTGCCCCTCTGTCCTGGGTCAGGCTCCCTTCCCAGATCAGCCTCTGTGCACTCCAACAAAATGCAGACTGATGGAGAATGATGCAGTAACTGAAACCCCCTCTGGAGAAAAAAAAAAGAAAAAAGAGAAAGTGAAAATAAAGACAAATTGCTGTTTATCTGAAGCAATACAAAGCTATTCTGATGGGTATAAATAGTAGTTGGAAAAATTACTTTTGTGACCCAGTATATCAAATGCAGCATTTCTGTTTGGCATAGGCTTGGCTGCCTTAGTCCAGAAACAGTCCAGGCTGGGAGAAGGACATGTCTCTCACACACATAATGGCTCAGTGCTTTACACTGAAATAATTTATGAATACCAAGAGGGTTAGATTCTGAAACTAAGGTTCAGCAAAAGGCACATTACAATATGTTTTATAACTTCTTTAATTCTTTTATTTCTTTAGTTATGAATGCCTCCTTTTGGTCATTTTTCATGTATTTCACAGTCTGCACATCTATCCCCTGGGCAATCTATCCATATCACAGAGGCAGCTCTTGAACGAGAGCAGCCAAAGAAGCACCTGCACCCCTGGGTAAAGATATATGGTACATTATATGAAAACAAAATACATACAAACATAAATGTCCAGCGAGTTTACCACATTTTTAAAATATCTCACTAGCAGAAATTCTCAGCAGCATTTCTCCAGAATGTCTCCTGTCTCACATCTCAGAAGGCAGCTTGCTGGATGATAAACACATTTTATTAGGTGCCATTTAATTCAGTACTATGTAAGCAATGACACAACCTCTGCTTCACAGACAGGAAAGGGATTCTTGAAACCAACTAACCTTAATTACTTTCAATTTACTAAACACATAAGCTAGCAGTATGATGTTTAAAACTGACAAACTTAACAGCTCCCCTTTAATTATCTTCAATGAAGTAGTCAGCTAAGGAGATATCTTCAGAAGCAAATCAATGAGTTAGGGTTTTAAATCCCATAGTAGCATGGGATTTAGTAGGATTTCAATTCCTTTAGTAGGGTGCCCATTCCATGTAGCAGCTGCTGAAAGATATAACCTCAGATGTTGCATTTACCTGGCTGACCATGCAGAGGTGAGGCCAGAAAGGATCCGGTGTAAATGAGCAGAAGGGTCAAGGGGCAACCAAGTCAGAGAAGCAAATGCCCACTGAAGGGCATGTAATGCTTCCCTAGGGAAACCTTGTCCTGGTAGAGGCCATTGAGAATGGCAGGGCTTTGTCCACAGTGTCTTGGCCTTGCTGGACAAGTCTCTAATACTGGAATGTCCCTTGGGAAGCAAATAGTACCATTAAGTTTCCTAACAGAAGTACCCTGTGCCAATTAGGCATTACACACTGGTTTTCTCCTTTGGTCTTTCTCTTAACATGGTGTCTGTGAGGAAAAGCAAAGGGCTTTGTTCCCATTGGGAAAGAGAACTGCAGCATGGGACCATTCCAGAGTTCTATTTAATATGCTCATGTCCTAAGGCACAATTATGGTAAGATATGTATTTATTTATCAGAAAGTCTATGTACTAATACAGTAACACAGGTCATCTTCCTAAAGACACACTTTGACCTTCTGAGTATTTCAAGCCACCCCCAAACCTACATCCATATTCCTACCTACTATTCAGCATGACTCAGAATTTGGGCTGAAGAGAGAATACAGAAGCAGTGTTCTTCAGAACTCCCCAAAAAAATCAGGTATGTGAAAACTCCTGAGCAGCAAGTGGTGTGCTGCTTTAGGCAGGGAGCTGCATCTTGCTCACACACTTCTAAAGGAATTCACAATTTCTAATAAGGTCCTATTTTCCTGCTTCTCAATTTCATCCCAAAGACACACAGTTCCCTTAAAGAGCCAGAGCAAAAGAGCAAATCCAAGTCAAGCTCTTAAGCAGTGGTCACACCATGTAACCTGTCTGAAGATTTTCCTGTACAGTTCAAATGGCATAAAGGGGACCTTGACTCTTTGAAGTACAGCTCCCCATGGTGTTTTTTCCCATAAAGAGCAAAACATATACCATAAAAGTTTATGATCAAACTTACAGGAATCTGGCTAAGCGCCTCAGAGCAAGGAAACTAATTAGTTCAAACCACCCCCCAGTCCCCCTGTTACTTCCATCCAAACAGCAGCAAGCCCAACAGAAGTTAAAAAGCTTAATAAAAGTACAGCCAGACCACAAGATACCCACTTCTCTTTATGCAGGTTTTTTTTTCCTAAAACAAGACACTACAAGAGAAAGGAAACAGACCTTAGTTATATTGCATATCTTTCTAATGCATGGGAAATAACCAGTGATCTCTAGGGGAAAAGGAAGAGATTCCAGTTTTGCCCAGGTATCAGTAACATGGCATTTTTTTATCTACCTGTATGTACAGTTAGAGAAAGTGCAGTATTTCATTGCTATTATGCAGGGTATTCAGAAACATTATACAGATTTAACCAGAAAAGAAAAAAGATCAGTAGCAGAACAAGCAATCAGCCTAGCCACAGGAAAAGAGGATACCTGCTCATGGCTATCAAGACATTTACATGAGTATGTGAAAGATACTGTGGTCAGGAATAGCAAAAACAACAAGAGATGTTACAGCAACACCGTGCTGTAAAGTGCTTCGCTGAGAAAGTTTGGAGCTGATGAAAGCAGGCACCAATCCAAAAATCTGCTGCACAAACTGCAGTATTAAGTTATGATAATGCTAACATTTCCACTGACTGAGGAACACAAAGTTAAACAGATTGGCTGGATTCTCTCACCTGAGGACATACGTCACTGTAGTGCCTGAAAACTGAAATTCTCCTCACTGTAAGCACAGAGCCAGATACTCTGGCTGCCTGTGCAGAGACTATGGCCCACTAAGCAGCAGAGGAGGCAGTTTCAGGAACTGCAGCTAAGTTAGACATGGAATTTCAATATTTACTATTTTGGTGGGAGCAGGAAGAGGAGAACAGTGACTATCACTCCCATTTTTCCCCCCAATCACATTCTCCCAAGCCACTTCCTGTCTTACCTTGCTTTGAGTGGAAGAGGTGGCAAGGCCATTTTATGTAGCTTTAAAAGCCTTTTTTCCAAAACGTGACACCCACAAAAATTAGCTCCTGTATCACTCAATAGCTTTCAGGACTGTGCCATGAGTTTTCCCCTAAATGAAGATCCCTCACATGGCAGAAGGAGACAGCTAATTCTGTGTGTGTCCTGTAGGCTCCAAGAAAGAGAGACCAAGAACCATGCCAGAACTGGGTTTGTCACTTCTGCCCAAAGGATCCCAGCAGCAATGCACAGCCCCATGGATGAGTCCCACCTTTCCACAGGATCCTCACAACTCCTGATCTCAGAGCACTTTTCTACACCAACCAGAATAAACTGAAGTTGTACTTGAACATGATCTAGCACAGTCAAGCTTTGTCCAGGATCCTAATCTTGGGAGACAGCTGTTCTAACCAGAGGAGGAAGGAAATGATGATTAAGGACAACTGCTAAGAGACTTGTGGACAAACCATACCCTACCACCTTGCAGTTGCAGAAAGCTTTCTGTTTTCTCTGGACAGTCACCTCAAATGAAGAAGAGTCACAAGATCTGCTCAGGGAAGACAGGAAACAAAAATGTCTCTGAATATGACCTGATGGTCATGAATAAGATGGCACTAGATGCTGTGAAATTCCTCAGTAATGAGAAAGAGGTGGCAGGGACAACCCACCATAATGTGCTTCAGTCTCTGCAGTGATGAGAGCTTCTGAGTCACTTTACAGAAGAACCAAACACCTGATCCCACTGCTCAGTTCAAAAACCCAAGCTTGTCTATGGAAATCCACATTTTGCATTATATTCCATTTTATACATGACTAAAGTCACAGAAACCCCTGTGATGACTTTAATTAGCAAGGGTTATTGACACGAATGTTTGTGGGCTCAAGACCTGAGAGCACAAACATCTACATCCTCTCACATAGTAATTTCATTTTTTTATACCATTTATGGGTTAGAAAAAGCAATTTGCAAAGTAATACACTCACTGCACTGTGATTTGAATTTGCATAATAAAAGCATTTGCCTTTTAAAGCATATATTAATGCTTAGAAGGAAAAGTGAAGGTTCTAATATAATTCAAGATAGCTAGACACAGATCCATTATTTTAATTTACATTTTATTGGGTTTTTGCTTTGGTAAAGAAACACATGTTATAACTAATCACAGTTCTAATTACTGCCTGATTCTATCTTTTATTACTGCTAAAATTTCTATTAAGGGAATGAAAGAAACTAATAGTATCACTTCAAGATCAATAGGATATATTGCTTACATAGAAGTTGCAATGTATAAACTTCAACTCAACAGACAGAATCAAAATAATTCCTTGGAAACAGAGGATTACGAATTAATTCCACTTAGGAAAGAACACAAACTGATTTAAAGGCTATCCACAAGAAGAATTCTTTTTAATTTCACTCCTCTGAGAGCAATAGGCAAACAAAAAACACAACAAAATTATGATTAACTTTCAACCTCCACACTTCTAATACTCTTTGTACAGAGTCTGAGTATCTTTAAAGGGTATCATTAGGATCTGGAATACACCTGACATTTGTGAATATAAACATGGGGATGTGACTTGCTTACAATTGTGCAACTGTAGTCTCATGACCCAGATTCTTATTTTAAAATAATGCTAACGTAGATCCCACTGACTATCCAGTCTAAGACCTCTTCTTCACTTAGTTTTGGCAGAAAAAAATTATTTCACTTCAAGTCACTACTCTGCCCAAAGTGGTGAACCTAGAATGAATGTCATATATAAAAATATTAATATGATCATATGACAATACCTACTTTGTTACACCTTCTTACTTTGGCTGCCAGACTGAAAAGTATAGGTGTACTGACATACCAGAGGTGAAGTTAGAGCAGGATAACTTCTCTACCTGTTCATTAATAATTTTGATACCTTTTAAGACCTCCAGTGTCCCAGAAAAAATAAGGAGAAAAATACAGGAAATGCATTTTAAAGCATAGTTCATGTAGATGCAGTACCTGGTCCATGACAGCAAGAAAACCAGAGTTTTCTGGCAATGCAGGTGCCCAGACTTCAAACCACCAAACTTCTAGACCTGTTCAGACTATTAGTTTTTTATCCCAAAATATCTGTATTTCTCTTTTCTGGTTATGCAGTGAACTCTGCTATCTGTATTTCTCTTTTCTGGTTATGCAGTGAACTCTGCTTTTCTTTAAAAGTCTGAAAAAACAACTGTGTCCACAGAGAGCCAGCTCAGGTCTAATCAATGTTTTCAAGGTAAAGCAGAGTCAGATGAACAGTATCTGCTGCCAATGGAGGCCAACTGAACCCAAAAGGTGCTGGTACTGATGCTGCAGGTCTGTGTACAGGCAATGCACAGGCTCTTCCTGGGAGTCAGGGTATTGATAAACATCCTATAGAAACATGTGATCACACCAGAACAGCTCCAGGGGTTATAATGCCTGATGTGGCTGCAGTGGCACCTGCACTTCTGAGCATTCCTAGGAACTACAACACTGCAAGAAGGAGAGGGAGAAACTCCAGGGCCCTCCAGGACCTTGGATTAAACGTGAAGGGAGCCCTGAAGTTCATGCCCCAGAGCCTCACTGGATGTCTTTTATTTGAGCTTTCTCCCAGCCTGAACTCAAGGGTACAGATCTCGAAAAAAGAAGCAGACAAAACCCCTAAAAACTACTCAATACACATCTCAGGAGGATCAAGTACATAATGGTGAAATGGACTGGACAGAAGCAGAGTTATCAGCAATGGAAACAGAAGCCCTTTTGCTTCTGCTACAAAGAATGTGACAATTCTGCTATTTTTAAAGACAGGATTAAAGGGATGCTGCAAGCTATTACACAGTTTATAAAAATCCAATTAAATTGGGGTGATAGCCAACAGAAAACTTGATTTCAAGTGGGTAAAAACTGATATGAGATTAGAGTGAACTTTCTCTAATAGATGTTGTAAGTCTGTTAAAATTTTCCATTTCCTACAAGGAACTATGAAAACAAATATGTTCCTGCTTGAAGAAGGATTAATACTTAAAGTCAAACATATCCAATGTTCACAAATTATATGGCTTAATAAACTAATAAAGAATATTTTAGAAAAACAAGTCATACCCAAAAAGAACCCACACACAGTGGGCGACTTCTAAATCACAACATGCCCAAAAGCATCCACAATAAACTTCATAAGAACACAGAAAGGAAAATATCATTGTTCTAAATACAATCCTTGCTTGGCAGCAAGGCACCATCAGGTGTGAGTGCAATTCACTGCCCCCAAACCATTTGTCACCCTTGTTTATGTTGTTTCTACACAGAACTTAATCCTCTTGACACTGTCCCTTTTTTAAGAACCAAGCAAATTAATGGCTTCTGTTTGTAACTCTGTGACATCTGTTTTCCTCTTTTGTCACTGTATCTTTTTTCTTTTCAGGAATCAGTTGCCTGGAACCACAACAAGATCTAGTATAAATCAAACCAGTGGATTAATTTACTCCAATAATAATTACATGGGATTCTTTGGGGGTGAAGGAGAACAAGAAGGGGAGGGACTCAATATCATGCAGCATTTCAGGCAACACCCCACTCTTCTGGTACAGTGATCTTCACCTAACATTTCATTCATTGTCTAAACTTTATAATCAGTAGCTTTCTAGCAAAAAAGAGTGCATACATGTGTGAATGAATGCAAAATGATGACAAGGATTGCACTTCAGCCTCTTTCTGTTTCCTAGCATTTGCAGGATCACCTCACCAGTCTCTTAATAGCTATAAAAACATACTAAAGGCACTATTTTACAATGAAAATTTGTTCCTCTTTTCTTGGTTTTGTTCCACATTCAGATTACCCAGGGATTTCCCCTGATCTAGTGACTTTCATGCACTGGCAATCACTTTGCCCTTCCCTCTTTCCTGATCCCACCATTAACTTCATACTGAAGTCCACAGACACAAATATGGCACCAAACACTTCACTGCCATGAACATGAACCAGTTACAGATGTTTCCCTGCAGAAGGAAGCTTCAGGCTGTGTTTACATTTGTTCAACAAAAAGCTATACAAGATTGCTGAGATTAAAACTGGACATGGCACATTCCACCAGTTATCTGCACTAATGTCAGTAACAAGAGCTTTTATTTCTGAGGGATGCTCATGCATGAGTAGCTATTTTTAGGGGTTGTTTTGGGGGGCTTTTAAGTTTATGGGAATTGCAGAGACAATGTTTTTCTAAGAGGATGATTCAATATAGTGGGTAATGTATTTTAACTACATAAATTCTGCATGCAGGCCCTGGATGTTTTACATGGTTTCAATGATCCACACTGTAACAGCTTAAACAAAGACAATCACATGGGCTTAATAAAGTCAGTGGTAATAAAAAAGAAAAGCTTGACTTTAAGAGGAAAATATTTATATTGGAAGCAATAATTATATAGTACTTTTCATCCCCAGAAGTGCTTTTTAAGTGTCATCTGGTGGTTTGCTTGAAAGACTGAGAGCCAGGATTGGATTTCTTCTCCCCGCTGCCACCAGCTTGCTGTGTGGCCTAGGATTCATTGTTTAGTGTTGGCTTTTCAGCAGCTCCAGTCAGCCACCCATCCTATAGGGTGCCACTGAAAAAAATCAGACCAGCAATGCTCTTGGGCCTCGTTTTTTCCACCTGTAAAATGAGATTAGTTACTCTATTTTGCAAGTCTGTCATGCACATGAATTATTATTTGTAGGTTTTCTGGAGATCCTCACATCAGAGCGTACTACAATAACCTGGCTTCATTTATGGCAATGTAAGATAATCCTCAAGCCAAGAACTGAAGTAGCTCCCTGAGGTAGAGCAGAGCTGTCTTTAAGTGTAGGAAGTAGCAAGTAGGATAACAGTGAAGGAAGGGTGTTTCCCAGTCATTAGCCCTTCCAGCTCCATTACATGAGCTCCTGGGAGCCACTGTAGGAAGCAGGAAGGAAATGTAACCAGTAACCTCTTTCTCTCTTCCTCTCACTCACCACCTCCAGCCTCCATCCCTCTGATCACCAGAGAACAGCAGCAGTGGATCAGGCAGCTGCTGGTTGTGAGCACTCTGTTGCTCTCTTTTGGAACTACCCTGTTTATTTCTTTGCTGTTGCTCAGACCAGCTCATGCAGCCACCTCTCTCTTCACCATTTGTAAGCACTTTGGGAGCTGCCTGTTCCCCTGCACTCAGAGCATGAAGCACCTGACAGCTCCCCAGGGCAGCAGCCTCGAGATATCATTGAATATAAATGCATAAACTGCTCAACTGGACAAGTGCCCCTTTCGTCCCTGCCTTGCTGCAGCAGCTGAGGCTCCACTGAGTGTGCAGCACCTGACACCTGTCCTAACACAGGTAATGGTGAGAGGGCCTCTCACTCCTGCACAAAGCAAGATGAAACACACCAGTTCATCCCAGCTAGAGAGGATACAGCAAACTGAATAGCTGCCACATGCACTGCAGAGCTGCCAGAGAGATCATCTGCTGAGAAACTGCAGCTTCATTTCTTCAGGACCTCACAAATACACAGAGTTTAAAAAAATTACATAAATACATTTGAAAGGTCAATACATTCTAGAAGGTAAGAAAGCGGTTAGATCTAACTCTCCAGCACAGACTCCTTCAAGAACCTCTGCTCCACAATACAGCAGACTAGGAAGAGGACAATGTGAAAAAAACTAAGCTAATTAAAATGCAACTCACACATGAGGGCTGCTGAAATGCATGGGATCAATTTTCATTGTCATCACTACAGCAGGGCCAGAGAACTTCAAATGCTTTTTATCAGATTCAACAAACTACAGAAGAATTAGGTTCCAAAACCACCTCTCCTAATTCCTCTATCCTCCCAGGAAAATTTGGCATCAAATTATGGACTCTAGCATAGCAAAATCCCTATTCAGTATTCAAAAAGTTTTTACTGGATCTTGTTTTTCTGTTCTTCCTCCAGGCATAGAAAGGCACCTGATTTGTTTAGGCTATTTAATCAACTTTCAACCACTATCTTCTTCCAAGTTCTAATTCCTTATTTCCTCCACTCTCATGTTCAAACGATTAATTCCCACATGTCTAAATTGCCCAGCTGTCTATCCTGAGCATTTTTCCCATTGCAGTTCTTGGTTAGGACCCAAGTTAACTTCCTTCTTGCCCTGAGCAATTGGTAAGTCCTCTCACACCCAGCCTCTCAACATTGCAGCCTGCTCCTTTCACTTGGCAGGAATAGCTTCTGAGATTAGCTTCTAGTGCCTGACCTACATTTCTAGAGAACTCTGGAGTGGAGAATTGGTTTTTACAGCAATTCCTGGGGATATTCAATAATCTTTTTCATGACAGTTTAATAGCCATATATACACCTCTCTATTATTCTTGTAAGTTCTTGATTCCTCAAAAAATCCCTGCCATGTTAAATATCCCAGTTATTTAGCACAAGATCTTCTGTATACAACAAAATGTATTTGAAACCACAATGACTTGAAATGACTTTAATAAAAGGGATACTCAAGGCTTATGAGGCTTTGATTTTCATTTGCACTAAGGCCTGTACTTACTCTGGCAGAATCAAATGAGAGTAAATGGGACACAGACATGCCTTACACTCACTTTAAAAGGCCATGACACAAACGAGAGGAGTCCCCCCTGTCTGGTAAAAAGTGAAGTTGCACCATTTATCAAATTATGAGAAGCAGCCTTTTCTCCAGCAATGCAAGTCTATTACTGTGCTTCACCAGCACCTCAGCCAGTCAGTGAAATTGTTGTAGATGTGATGAAAAGCTCATCTTAGGGAATACAGTGTCACATATACGTCTCCCTTAGAATTTATTTGTCTCTTGCAAACCCATGAGCAATTTCCCCACGTCTAGTTTCCCACCATCCTTCATAGAAGCTCCCTTGAAAAGGTCTTTTCTTTTGGGAGATATACAGCAGCTTGTTTCTTGCTATTACACCTGCTGTTTCAGTTTGAGGGACATTATTGTGTTGTTTAAAATATATCAGCAATGAGGGAGTTGGTGTGACAGACATAATTGGTAAAAACTTACAATACAGTATTACCCACAAGTGATACATATTGTTTAAATTATACACATCAATGTCCATCACTTTTTTTATGGACACACAAAACAAGGGACCCAGTCTTTGAGAAGTGCCATGAATCATTTCTAGTAACCAGCAATAAATGGTCATTTACAAATGAACATATTTATAAGATCACTTACATATACAATCTAGAATATCCTCCTTATATTTGCATTCAAGCTCAGCTATGAATCACCATGAAAACTGGCTGTTTGTTGACTGGCAGCTTTAGGAAAAAATTCCTTTCTGTTTCATATCTCTGAGTTTTTTAGGGGGGAACTTTGCTTAAAGAATGCAAATTAATAGTGATGTCAATATTCTTAAAAATATTTTTTTAACAGAAGAGCCATTTTAACAGATACAGCCTGAAATCCCAGAGGACAATATTACCTGTGCACTTCAAATTTCAGTGTGACCTTACAACCTCTTCCCATTCCCACATGACCAATGACATTCACTTCTAGAAATTTCCTGTTCCCAAGGGATGACTATTAATCTCTGAAAAGTGCTCACCATATGTGGCACAGTCCAGTTAACACTGGAGTGTTGCATTCTTTCCACCACGACACACCAATGCAGCCTGAGATTACAAGGTTGCTGGTTTTTAAAGCCCAGCAGGCAAATCCTCTCTGCTTCTTGAAATTTGCCCTCATGAGACCTCCTCACCCAGACCCTCCTGGTGAGGAACCAAATCATCCTGTTTGGAGGTAGCAGGAAGACCATGATTTCTTGCCCACGACATGGAATTTACTCCCTTGTGAATCAGTCTTGTTCTGCTCCTTCCTGCTGCAAAGGCACATGTGAAGGACTGGCTTCCTTTCCCACTGCAATTCCACATCCCCCAACTGCAATGGAATTACACAGAAATGATACTAAGCTCCAGAAAGAAGAGAACAAAGTCCTAAAACTTCCCCTCCTCCTCACCACAAAGATGTGCAAAAATTGCATTTCCTTCCATCCCTTTGAAACATAATTCAGTTGCCTTGTTAATGTCAGGATCATATTTAAACTCTTTCTTTACCAGCTCAATGCCCAGCTGGGAGGTGAAAGGCTGCAATCAATGTAGTAACCATACAACAGATGAGTTTCAAGCACTACACATTAAGCTTTATGGATTTCTTTAAAGTGTGCTTTAAAAAAAATAACAAGGAAAGAAATTAAAAGACCCATCCTACCATTTCAGCTTTCACAATCTTTTATACAATCCTCATTTTTCAGAACTAGGAGAGTATAAAAACCCAGCCTTTCAGACCTTGGAAACAGGTGAGTGCATAAAATAGCTGGGCTAATAAATGTCATACTGTCCCTCCACTTTTCCTAAAGGCTGTGCTTAGCTCTCAAGCACAACAGGGGACTGGCATTATCTCCAAAGCAGATAAATTCAAACTTTGGTGACACTCAAGAACAGATCAGAGCGAGATGGATTCTGACAGGCAGTTACTCAGCCAAGCTGTTTTACTATTTGCTTAACAGCTTTGAATTCTCAATACAACACATCACTAAAGAAAAGTTCGGAGCAAAAATAGAAGCGCCGAGTTGTTTCTTTTGGAGGACAAAATTCCTCAGAATTTGTGTTACTTAGAGATTTTTAAAAACTGGCTCAGCAACCCTGATTTCCTCTGCAAGTGCCCCCATATTTGCATTAGCAGGTGCAGTGCAAACAGAATCTCATGATTGGATGTGTATGCCAGGATGTTATACATATAAAAGTGTGCATGGATGAAATATTGGCTTATTAAAGCTTCCAATATAACATTGATACATATCATGAAGTGTACTTTTGTGCAACTAAGTTTGAGCAAGGCCTTTTATTTATTCAAGCCGTAGTTGAGAATATAATTCTGGGACAGCACATGTGAAGGTAAAAATGATTTGCAATGAAGTAAATACCTAGAAAAACAAACTCCCAAAGTATGGCAGTTGAATCAAATTGACACCCAAGCTATGTAAGTGATATCAGAAATATCAGTGTGGGGGTAAATTTGATGCTGCTTTGACAATCCAGTTCTGTACACTGAAACACAGAGTTAAAGAGCAGCTGCATTCCTGTAGTAGTACCCTTAGAATTGCATGCTTTACCTTTTTTGTAAAGCTTAATTGCTTTACAAAAGAGAAAAGTCTGCAAGAACCAGGTCTATGTTTTGTCAGTTTAACCTGTCACAGAAAGTCCATATCACACTGAGGATCTCCCAAAATGCAGCACACTCAACGGGTATTTCATGACTATCCCAAACACTCTCAGAACCTCTGTGCCAGAACAATCCTTTTGGTATTATTTCAATTGTCAGCACAATGAACAGGTTACTTTTGGTCACAGTTAATAGTTGTAGACTGACACCCTGTACCATATCAGCTGTTCTGGAGTTCTGTATGTGAGGAGGGTACAAATGGAGCAGAACCAACTGTGTAAAACAGCTATCCCCTCCCATGCCATTCATGTATACACAAACAAACTGAATTCCCCTTTGCTATAAAGAGAGGCAGTTTTTTTTCCCCTCACTGGAAGGATTGTACACCTATGGAAGCAGAAAATGGCATTGCTCTTTTTAACTTATTCCTGCTGCTGCTGAAATAACAGGAGCTGTTTCAAGACAACTCAGTCTGCACCCCATTGTAATCAGTCTCAGCCTTTGAAAAGGAAGAACCGAGCCATCTACAAAAGGAGAAAGGGGAAAAAAAAATCCTATCTCAGAAAGCTGTGCTGTGGATGTAGTTTCAGCAAACTGCCTGCAGCTGCAGAGTGAGCCTGCCATACATTGCTGCTTTGAGCAGCCAGCAGCCTGTGCTGAAAGAATACTGATGTAGGGCCTGAGCCTCAGAAGAGCTGCACAAATTCAGCTGCCAGCCTTTAGTTTGTAGATAATGCATAGTATGTCTATGTGAAGCAACCATTTATGAGGCAGAACTAAATGGCAACGCGTTAAGTACACAGGTAAAAGAACATGCAGCAATAATGTAATGCTCAAGAGCCTTCTCCAAATTCAGTGGAGTTTCTCTGATTTCAGTGGCCTTTTCAATGAGCCTCAAGTCCACAAATTATTAGAATATAGAACTTAATCAAGTAATTCTGTTTTCTTGCTGATTTAATCTGCTTTATCCCCTCCATTTGTAGCTAATGAGGAACCAAGTGCTGTAAGTCCCATTATTTGCTATTAAAAGAAAATCTAAGCCTTAGGTTTTGTTGCTAAAGTAAGGCCCTAAAGACAGAATCCCCAGTGCCACTTCTGTTGATTGACCTAAATATCTTCCTTACTTTTCAGGTCTTTGGTCAGGCCAATTGATTTCTGTACTTTCCACTGTGATCAGGCCCCCACAGAGATGCCCTTGGTCACACAGTCCCTGTGCATGGTTTTCTTTAACCATCCCCATGTCCTTGTGCAGGGTCATTAGAAAATTGAGGACCTGCATCTGGTTATTTACTTCTTGATTTATCTATATATATATACATACATGGACTTGCACTGAAACAGTGTTTATGTGTAACATAATTATAATAAATAATTAACTACCCAGTATGCAATATTTTTCCAAACAGATATATTTCATGCATCAAAGGTACTGAAAGAGATTTTCAGCTCTTCTGATAGTAAGAACATATCAGATTTCATTCTATGTTGTCTTCATTATCAAAAAATAACTGAGGCATACAGTAAGGCAATATAAAACCTGCTCTACTTGAGGAGTTCCTACATGCTCTCTCTTCTATTCCTCCTTTGGGCAGTATTTTCTTTGGGCACAGGCACTAACTCACCCTAAATATCTACCAGACTGGAACTGCCATCTCAGTTGCATAGACATAGATCTCCATGTAATAAAACAATAGCAATGTAAAGAAATACGAATAAAGATTGGTGATTCACAGTGCTGACTTCATTTGAGAATACAGCATCCAATTAACCAGGACCCAGTGGTACCTCAGCGAGATTTAGTGCAGGGCAGATTTAGTTTCCACAGCATCTACATCCACATTAGAAAAGTAAAGGTGGTGGACATCATGTCATCAGTGATGAGCAGAGTGCAAACACTCAGAGCAGAATGGAGTAGTTCAGAGCTGGGACCAGGAAAGGAGTTGACATCAGTTCTTAAAATGTGCTGCTGTAAAAACTCCAAGAAATATAATAACTCACAGAAGATGTAAATCTTTACATCTTCTAGAAGGACTGGTATACTGGAGTTTCCTCATCCTTGCATCAAATAATCCTGTACCAACACTAATCCAGTCAGCAACATGACATTTTTCTTCTATTTGTTCCTGTCCTGCTCTCCCATCTCAGGCTCAAATCTCATGCACTTTGTACAATAAGGCTGTTTCTGTGCTGTATTGTTCTCTCTGCTGGCCCAGGTCTGTACATCCACAGCCTTTCTTCAGGTGTTATTAATGCATTTTTCTGATGCAAGCATGAACTGGTCTGAAAACAGCAAGGGGAGCTGTAACTGTGTGATTTAAGCCCTCATAGACAGCAACCACTTGCTTTAGAAAAATGTTCTTGCAGATAAGGTAGACTAGAATTTACCACAGCCATCTCTCCCCTTCTAGGCCCTTCAAATATGACAAAGATGTAATGGTACCTGAGGTCCCCAATAAAGATTCAATATCAACAATACATATAAGTCTGTGATGAAATTCCTGATGGTGCAAGAAAGGCCTTTTTCCAAAGCCATTAACTGTGTCAAACTCACAAGATCTGCTTCTGTTTGAAGAAGACTACAACACCATGAATTAATGCCAAAATTCCTTTTTTAATACCTCTGCAACATTAGTAGGGCATCCACACTATTGCTGATATCCAAAAACTTCAACCTCTGTTTAAACTTTCAGTCCTTTTTTCTTCCAACTTCTAGCAATAATAATCACTTGCCAGATTGGCTGTTAGAAACAGTCATTGATTTTAAAAATATGAGTGATCAAAGATTTGTGCTTTTCTAAAAGGAAATTTCTGAAGTAGACAGTTATATCAAACTGAAAAATTCAAAAGCTTGGTAAACCTTTTTTGCCTTAATGAAAAGCCTGGAAAGTTAGCAATGGATTCTGTCCATCACTCATATTAACATAATTTTCTAAGAAGGCTATTAGGTAACATGAATTTTACTAACAAAAAGGGTGAACACAAATCAAGCATTTTGAGAGATACTGCTATGCATCACTGGCACATAATTCAATGTTATGATGGATTGCTGGTTTTCATATTAATTTCCAGACTTTTGAATCAGTAAAGTAATATAGTTGGTCAACATAATACATTTCATAAATCAGAACTTGATAGATTAATTCACGTGGAATTATAAATCACACACAGGGTATTCCCTCCCAAGCACAGCTTGCTCTCTACCTATTTTTCTTCATGGATTTGAAAACAAAACATTATGAGCTTACATCTCCAAATGATGTGTTAGCCCTCCAGGGCTCTTCCAGAAAGCATTGCAAGATCACAAGAGCAAAGTGTGCAGAGTAGGAGAACTGGGCAAGTTCTCTCATAAACACACAGAGACTGAAACAAGTGCAAATATTAACGAAGTTCATATACCCTCAAAGAGTGCATGATCAGAAGCTCATCTGTAGCTGACAGCCTCAAACCCTAAGCAGTGATGTCAGTCAGCAACAGCCTTCCTACAGATTTGTAAAGAATTACTTATTTCTTCAATCACTCAAATTTATCTGTTTCTTAAAGAGGATTTTGTCTTCAATACTTTTCTGTAGAAGAAAAATTAAGCACAATTAAATTACTCTCTGCCAACAAGTTCTGCAAGCACAGTTGTGCTAAGGTGTGACTCATGGTGCGCTGGCCTTGCTTTGTCAATCTGTAAAACACCAGACAAAAATGAACAGATGTTGAAGCACTTTCAACAGAACCAAGGACCCTGGTAGTAAACCTTTGGTGTATGCACCCCTGGACACTCTCAGGCCATGTGCAAGGGACTCTGAGCCTGGCAGAGATCAGATTAATTACAGCTGTTGCAGTGTGATGTGCAGCCACTCAGCAGGAACAGACAGAAGCCTTAACTAAACATTTCTTCTATTGGTATAGTTCTAGTCTTCATTTCTCTATTTTAATACCAACAAGAAAAGAATCAACAATCCTGAATTTCCTTGGTTATTTAATAGACTCCTGGCTGACAGCAACACCTCAAACTGTCCCTGTTTAACTCCAACAGGCTCTGCAACAGTTCTGTGGACCCCATCAAATTCTACCCCTTGAAGAACAAAACCAACACTATATTTCACAGGACATCTTCACCAGCATATTTCTTTACCTTTGAAGACCTCAGAAACATTTATGCTGACTTCTATCCTTTAAAGATATTTTAACTCCAGGTTACTGACTGTGCTTATTACAGGTAACAGACACTGAATTTCTGTGAGACTTCAATTGTGCTGTATATTTGAGGAAATTGTGTGGGGCTTAGAACCGTGTACTGCTGTGATCATTGTAGAGAAAAGAATTGATCAAATATCCTTGAAAAAAAAGAATATGGTAACTTTCCCAAACAAGTTCTGCAAGACTGAATTTGAGAGGCTCCACACAGCTCTATACCTTGGTAATGATTATGTAAAACTATTAGATCCTGAAGGCCTAACACTGAAAGACAATATCACTCTATTTAATATCAGTATTCTTTAAATTCTGGCCTAAAAGTGACCAACAGTAAGAATCAATGGTAATGTTAAGACATTTTTATTAGTGGATATTAATATACATATTCTTTTATATATCTTCTCCCTCCCAGTCTCTTATAAGTGTAAAGTTTTGAACAATTCCACATATGGCATGATATGATATTAAGAAAAATAGAAATGGAAAGGAGGCCATATTTTTCAGGTGGGGAAAAGAAGGTCAGGAATGGCAGCAAAACAATTCCCCACACATACTGGTAAATCCAGGCTTAATATTCAAGTAAGCTTTCACTAGCCTCATTTTATTCAAACTGGAATCCGTTATAATTACAGAAGAATTTCCTTGAGACTTCTTACATAGCCTTATTTTTAGAGTGCACATGAAAAAAGTCACTCTTGAAGTGCTATCATGAGGCCTTGCTGATCTCCAAGATATGAGTTACAATGCAGATGGCAGCTTGGGGAAATCCTGCTCTTACTTGGAACATCCAAAAGCTCTGATCCCTCCCTCCCTTTGTGCCCTTGTGAGCTAAACAGATTTGCTCTATTCACCTGTTCCTGAAACAAGTAGCTCCTAATCAAGCAAAGCAAAGCAAAAATGAAGGAAGAAAAAAAAAAAAAAAAAGTATAATTTACCTTTGCTGTTGTCTTTAATTAAATGTATTCCACTCTGGTGCTGCCACTTAGGCTGAACCTTTTGCTATGCAAATTTCAAGGCTAACTTCTAGCCATAGAACAAGTGCACACTTGAGAACGAGTTGGCATTTTTTCAGTGCTACTTGTGTTTAAGTGCACTCTCAGGTGTTTATGTTATCCTTCACAATGGCCTCTTCCCTTTCCAATTAGAATAATTGGAGAACTGACAGGAAAAAGATACTTTATTTCTTTTTATCCATAATAGATCATCTGAAATAGATCATTCTGAAAATCAATCCCCTGAATTTCATGCTCCAGGCAGCCTCAGCACCTGTATTAGTGTGGTCTTTTTTTTCAGACCAGATCACCATCCCTGATGGTGCTGGTGCAGCTCTGTAAAGCAGGGCATTTCAGGGCCTGTATCTTGGTAGATTTAAAGGACAGAGGGAATTGCTGTCTTTACAGATGACCCAAAATTTTCACCCAAAACTAAAAGTACTTTGTGCTTTTGCCAAGAATTGAGATCAGTTCCAAATCAGCCTGGAGGGTTTTAGACTGTTCTGAGCCAGCAGAAAATATGACCATCAATCTCTCTCCTTGCACAGCATGATACAAGTCCATTCATAATCTTTTGCTCATTCACTCTGTCATGAATATAAGCAGAATTTCTATGTATTGTTACTATCCAGTAAAGAAAAATTCCCTGAACAGATTTCATATCTAGGGAGGCAAAAGCTAAGGTACATTGTAGCTTTGCCTACCACACAGAGAATTCAACATACTTCAATCTGGTTTTGGACAGGAGCTAAGAGGACAATGAATGACAGAAAATTGAAAGAAAAAAAGTTTAAAATTGGTTCATTCCAGCAGATATTCTCCTAGTACTTGTAAGGATGAAGTAAAAGTGGGAGTTTCCATTCTGCCTCCAGACTGTGCTTCTTGCACAAACACATGACTGTGCCATTGTAAACAAGAGTAAGGACTGAACAGGTGGATCAGTTCTAATTATCCAATGATTACAAAAAGTAACTCAATTTTTCTTAAAGGCTTCCTTTGTGAAAGAAATCCAACTGCTAGAAACCACAAGTTGTTTATATGTGTACAACAGTACAGCCATCAGTCCAGCAAATCACACCTAATTTTGTGCTCTTTGCATTCCCTATTTCAACCTTATACTTGACTCACACCCATGCCTATAAATAACAGCACATTACTGAAGTTTGCTTTAAGAAATAACAAAGACAAATGCAGAACAGTGCACACAAATTACAATTGCTTTGGTAAATGATTTTTCCTTAAAAGACAAAGGAGAAAAAATGCAAAACAGACTAAGATTATTTTTCTCTCTTCAAGACTGCTGGAAAATGCCATTTTGATCAACTCAAGAATTATCCATATATTCGCCTGGGATTTGCATTGGATTAAAAATTCTGAGTAAAAACAAAAAATTAGATTTACATCACTGACAGAAGATACAGTATTCCAGCATTTTGGTCAATAGGTTGTTGTTCAGCCAAGTTCAGCTCTAATTTTTTACCTAAATAGAGAAGATCTGAGCACTTTCCTTCCACTTAGCAGAAAAAAAAAAAAATTGACTTACCACCTCCCTCATAAGTGCTCCTAACAGAACTTGAAAGAAAAAGACACCACATCCATCATATCCTTTCATCATACTCTCAGTGGATTCAGAAATGTTTCCCATGTATTACAGCAAGG